>NC_053148.1:33778026-34087063 GCF_016808335.1 Panicum virgatum | reverse complement strand
CAGTAGAGAAAGCCAACCTGGAGAATGAGAATACCTATCTTAGGGCGATTCTTAGTTGGGTTTCTGCTAGTGAGCCGCAGTTGGGCATGATGATCAAGCAGTTTAAGCGTGGTGATGGGTTTGGGGTCGGTTACACATACACAAAGTCAGATTTTGACAAGTTGTATGGTAAGATCGGCAAGGCTGCTGGAAACACTGCTAGTACGAGCACGCAGCCTTCACTTGTTGACCCCGCGGATGGTGTGCTTAAAGAACCACCGAAAGCACCTCCGCAGAAGCAGGTTTGGGTTCCAAAGCCCAATGAGCTGAAGAACCCTCTAGATACGCTCACTGCTGCCGCAGCCCAGGTTGCCCAGAAGAAGGGGGCTGCTCCTCCTCCCAAGCGTGAGGTGAGGTACCACTGTGAGTACTGTGACAGGGGAGGTCACCTGGAGGAGTTTTGCTTCAGAAGGAAGTGTGTTGTGAGGCGTGAGCAGGAGAGACGGAACGCGGACATGTACTCTGCTCGGGTACATGGTCCTCTCTCGGCGTGATGGTAGGCAAGTTGCTAGGGCGCGCCATGTAGGTGGAGGTTAGTGAGACGGTGGTGGTTACCGTGCACCAGCGGGTAGTCGCTTTGCTGGTCATGCTCCTGGTCGTTTTCAGTACGGCTATGGACCATGGAACCGAGGCTTTGGAGGAGGTTTCGAGGCACCACGCTTTCCTCGCGGTGGTGTTTGTCAGTCACGCAGTAGACGGGACGAGGGATACGCTTTGACTGGTTTTGCTAACCCTTCTGTAGAGCAAATGGCTCGACACTGGTTTGCTTCTCACGTTGCTAACCCTAGTGTTGAGACATTTGCTCACCCTTTGTCTCACTACTGATGTGCAGGTCGGAGGCTTGGAGAACAGGTGGATCATGGATTCCGGTTGTTCGCGCCACATGACCGGAAATGACAAATGGTTCTCCAGCCTCACCCCGATGTGCTCAAAGGAGTATATTGTGTTCGGGGATAATGGAAGAGGAAAGGTACATGGACTTGGCGCCGTTCGAGTTTCTGATCGCTTTACCCTGAGAGAGGTTGCTTTGGTTTCGAACCTTGGGTTCAATTTGCTCTCTGTTTCGCAACTTCTTGATGAGGGGTTTGAGGTTCGCTTCAAGGAGGGTTGTTCGCGTGTTTTGGATTCCAGAGGAGATTTGGTTTGCCGGATTACACCCCGCGATCGGGTTTTCTTGGTTGACTTCTCTGGAACTCCTCTTGGCCCTTCTCGTTGCTTGTTGGCTGGTCCTTCTTCTGATTTGTGGAAGTGGCATAGGAGACTTGGACATTTGAGCTTCGATTTGTTGTCGAGACTTAGCTCACTTGGCCTGATCTGAGAATTATCCAAATTGAAGTTTGAAAAGGACCTTGTTTGCCATCCGTGTCGCCACGGGAAGATGATTGCTACGTCACATCCACCTGTTAATCAGGTGATGACCGCTCACCTTGGAGAGTTGCTACACATGGATACAGTTGGTCCTTCTAGGGTGATGTCTGTTGGTGGGAAGTGGTACGTTCTTGTGATCGTGGACGATTTTTCTCGCTATTCTTGGGTCTTTTTCATGAGAACCAAGGATGAGGCCTTCGAGTTTGTTCGAGACTTGATCTTGAGGTTGAAAAATGAGCTACCCCAGGCCATGCGAGCGATTCGCAGTGATAATGGCACAGAATTCAAAAACGCTCGTTTTGACGCCTTTTGCAGTGATCAAGGGCTTGAACACCAGTATTCTTCTCCTTACACTCCACAGCAGAATGGAGTTGTAGAGAGGAAGAATCGGACGCTGGTTGAGATGGCGAGGACGATGCTCGATGAGCATATGACTCCTCGCAAATACTGGGCTGAGGCGGTTAACACCGCTTGTTACGTATCCAACCGCATTTTTTTGCTTGCTTTCATGCATAGGACTTCTTATGAGTTGTGATTTGGACGCCAGCCCCGTGTTGATCATCTCAGAGTTTTCGGTTGCCGGTGCTTTGTGCTGAAAGATGGAAATCTTGATAAGTTTGAGTCTCACTCGTCTGATGGCATTTTTATCGGTTATGCTTCTCACTCTAGAGCATACCGTGTGCTAATTATTGATACTAACATCGTCAGAGAGACTTGTGAAGTCACTTTCGACGAGACTGCACCGTGCAATTCTTCTGTCTTAGAAGTTGCAGGAGATGATGAGCTCGGCACCTCCATCTTTGAAGATGAGGAGGAAGAAGCTGCGGAGGGTGAGGCTGAGGCTACCACGCGTGCTGTGGACCCAGTTGTCTCCGTCATGAGCTCGGACGATGATGACGGCCCCGATCTGACTATGTCTACTTCATGGGGGCCGATCGAGCAGGTGACTCAGGCTTCACCAGCTGCACCTGAGGAGACACTAGACTTGGTTGAGGAGGAGGCGACTTCGACGCGGGAAGTACCTCGACATATTCAGCGTCGTCATCCACCTCAACAGATGCTAGGTGATCTCAACGAGCAAGTCACCAGGTCCAAGGTAACAAGTATCGCTGGCTTTGCTCATTCAGCGTTTGTTGCCTCTTTTGAGCCCAAGGATATTGGACACCCTCTTTCTGATTCTAATTGGGTCAATGCCATGCATGATGAACTTGAAAATTTTGAAAGAAACCAAGTTTGGGTTTTAGTCGAGCCTCCACCTGCTTGTAATCTCATCGGAACGAAGTGGGTTTTCAAAAACAAGCAGGGTGAGGATGAGTTGGTTGTTCGAAACAAGGCTCGTCTTGTTGCCCAGGGGTTTTGCCAAAAAGAGGGTATTGATTTTGAGGAGACTTTTGCCCCTGTTGCTCGTTTGAAGCTATTCGAATCTTTCTTGCATTTGCTGCTTCCAAGGGCTTTAAAGTTTTCCAAATGGATGTGAAATCTGCCTTCTTAAATGGTTTTATCGAAGAATCCCAAGTTTCCAAACCGTGTTTATAAACTTCCGAAAGCACTTTACGGTTTGAAACAGGCACCTAGAGCTTGGTATGATAGACTGAAAACATTTTTGCTGGCTCAGAGTTTTAAAATGGGATGTGTGGATAAAACTTTGTTCCTCATGCGGTCTGGCACTGATTTTCTATTAGTTCAGATATACGTGGATGATATTATCTTTAGTGGCTCTTCTCACGCTCTTGTCTCAAAGTTTTCTGAGCAGATGTCCAGGGAGTTCGAGATGAGCATGATGGGTGAACTGCAGTTCTTTCTCGGGCTGCAGATCAAGCAAACTTCTCAGGGCACGTTCGTCCATCAAGCCAAGTACACCAGAGACTTGCTGCGGAAGTTCGACATGAGCGACTTGTCTCCTCAGCCGACTCCGATCAGCACATCGACGGCGCTTGATGAGGACTTGGACGGTGAGGCGGTGGACCAGAAGGAGTATAGGAGCATGATCGGCTCGCTCCTGTACCTGACGGCGACCCGGCCGGACATTCAGTTCGGGGTCGGCCTTTGTGCGCGGTACCAGGCTTCTCCGCGCACCTCCCACAGGCAGGTGGTGAAACGCATCTTCAGATATCTGAAATTCACCCTTGAATTTGGTCTTTGGTACTCTGCGGATTCTTCTCTGGTTTTGGTTGGATTTTCTGATGCCAACTTTGGTGGGTGTCGGTTGGATTGCAAGTCGACATCCGGCACTTGTCAATTTCTCAGTACATCTTTGGTGTCTTGGTCCTCTCGCAAGCAGGCCAGCCTAGCGCTTTCTTCCACAGAAGCTGAGTATGTTGCCGCTGCTAGCTGTTGCTCCCAGATCCTATGGATGAAACAAACCTTGCAGGATTATGGATTGAGTTTTGGTAGGGTTCCCATCTTTGTAGACAACATGTCCGCTATTAGCATTGCAAAGAACCCTGTCCTACACTCCAGAACCAAACACATAGATATCCGGTTCCATTTCCTGCGAGATAACCATGAGAGAGGCCACATAGACTTGAACCATGTCCCTTCAGAGAGGCAAACCGCAGATATCCTAACCAAACCGCTTGAGCAGGACACCTTTGCTCGCTTGCGAGGGGAGCTTGGAGTTTGTTACCCCTTTTGATCGCTGACTTTTCTTTGGTTAGCTTCGTAGGTCTTGTTTGCTCTTCTTTTTGTTTTCTAGGTTTGGTAGTTGCATTGTGCATATGCATTGTACATGTTTGCATTTTGCATTGCCTCACTTGCACTAGCATTCTTGTATATATTGCTATGATCTTCTAGTGCCTGCTAGTGTGAGTTGATAAATTTGATCATGTATAGCTTGCTCCACTGTGTATATGACATCATCTGAGTTAAGCTATTTTGATTTGAAAATCTGAAAACATGATCATCCTGTCTTGGCTACTAGCATATTAGGGCGTGTTGATATGCTTTGCTATCTTATTCATGCTAGTGTAGCCTTTCGTTCAGCAATTCTACTTGAAATGATCTAAATTTGTTAAAATTGCTTGAACTGTTCTTGAAATGGATTGAAAAGATCCAGGTGGGATTGCTTGTCGCACTGATCGAGCTTTCGGGACGGCTCACTTTGCACTTGTGAGAACCCGGGCAAGGCTGTGCATGACTGAAACGAGTGCCTTAAGCTTCTGATTGTATTTGGCATAGGCTTGGCCTTGTTGCTAAGTAAAGCATGACAAGCTTTCAACCCCTGGCATTAAGAATTGATTGATATAATTTGATTGAAAAATGAATATTTTGCAACATGCTTTTGGCTGGTTTGGCTCACCTGTATGAGTATGATTAGCACTGCTTTCCATTCCCTACTTGTTAATGCTAGATCATGGGTGATGCTTTTATTTCTCCTAAACTGAACTTGCCTAGCTCTAGACTGATTTGATATACCCTGTTGAGCTAGATGTAGGTCTTGTTTATGGATGCACACGTGCTTGTGACTAGATGTTGCTCTTATCATTGTATCCCTGAATGCTTTCACTTACACCTCCTGCATTGCATTCATTGCATAGCATCTGTTCATGGGGAGTCTCAGCTTCAGGGGGAGCTTGATGTGTGCATGTGCCAACAAGGGAGAGAATTTTTGGGAGAAGTGATCGAACAAGGGGGAGACGTGTTTGATTTTTTTTTTGAAAAACTTGTTGTGCACAGGGCTTTGAGAGTGCATCATTTTGGGAGAGTTGCACTTGTGAGAGGGAAAAGCTTTGGTTTGGGAGTGTCTGCTTTGTTTATGGCTCCTGGTTTCCTCGTTTTCCCTCTGCTTCTTGCATGACTGCGTCGAGCGTTACCTCTGTCTTTGAGGAGTCATGTTTTGGCTTTTGATCGATTGCGTCGAGCAGTTGCCCTTGTCTTAGGGAATCGATCTGTGCTTGAGTAAGTGACTGTTCTTGTCTTTCTGAGCTTTTTGTCACTTGCTTGAGTTCTTCACTTTCTTGTTTGTATTTTATCACTTCTCTGTTTTCAGGTGGTGTGTTGACAATGCACTCATCAAGGGGGAGATTGAGGAATGTTGAGTACTCTATCCTGCATGTGATGAGTGAATTGTCAACCGTGCGGTGTGATCGTGTGCTTGGTCTTTGGATTGCAGGTACACGGGCGTCGAGCGTCGACGGAGAGTTGCCATGGAGGAGCTCAGGCCGGGCGGCAGCTGTGGCGTCCACTCTTGGATCGAGGGCGCAAGCGGCGACGGAAGACAGGTTTCTTGGTTTGCGCCACAAAACCAAGGTGGCGGACGACGGTTGAAGACGCCAAGTCGTGGAGGCACGGGCGTCGGTCTCGGGACTGACGGAGGCGACGGGCGTCGACGGCGTCTAGGGCCTCGCTGCGGGCGAGGAGGTGAAGGACGTCGGGCGGCGTCTAGGGCAGTCAGAAGGCCGAGGCAGGAACAGCGTCTAGGGCCACGGCGTGGAGGCGGGAATCTCCCCACGCGTGAAGTTTTGGCGGTTTTCTCAAAACCGGCCACCTACCCGGGTTTCGCGGACCCTCCAAAATCGCGGACCGGAACTTCGTCGACGTGGCGGCATCGCAGCAAAGACTCCGAGTCGAAGAAAGAAACTCCGCCGTCGATTGAGTCTGTACAGCGGGCTGCTGCAGACCAGACCGGTCTGACCGCAGCAGCTGGGTATAAATACCCCCACCAGCCCGTGGCTGGTTGAGTCTCTTGATTCTTTTGTATTCTCTTCGTTTTTCCTTTTCCCTGCCCCTGCTCTAGGTTAGGGCCAAGGTCTCCAACGCAAAAGAGGGTTAGGGTTTAGCTAATCTCTCAAATTTTGTGGGTAGGATGATGGGTGGATGGCTCTAGCTTTGTATATGTGAATTTCTCTGGAATTTTTGAATGAAATCTTGTTGAGATTCACCTTTGTGCACTGAGTATTCGTCCTCCCCTTCCTCTTTTGTGTTTTGGACTTGATTTCTCCTCTCTTGAGATGTTTCGTGTTTAAAGGAATCAAGACCGTGGATTCGTGTTTTGCCGAAATCTTTGTGACGATTCCTATGCACCTAGCCTAGTGCCAAATCCCCTGGAATCGCGAGTTCACACGAATTGGAGGTTTTGTGCTCTTGAGAAAACCCCAATCCACTTTGATCTTTCCCCGAATTCTCGAGATTCTTTAATCTTTTGGGTGAGATCTCTTGGGGATATGTTCACGGGTCAGGTGTGAAGGTATCCTCCAAGTTTCGTTGGATTTAGACTTCGTTTGCTCGAGATTTGCCGTTTGGAGCTTTGGTTGCGGGCTGTCTGGGACCGACCGGTCTGACCGGTCTGGAAATTCAAATTCCAGCCCCAACCGGTCTGAGCTAGCGGTCAGACCGGTCTGACTCAGCAGTGCTGCTGTTTGAGGAGTTTTTCCCTTTTTGCTTCCGCGAAGTTTCCTAGGGTGTGCTGCTGTGAGATAGCTAGTCCATAGCTATTCTCTCATACCCTAGGTTGAGGGCTTGCGGTGAATTTTGGGATATAGGCCGACTGATCAATTTCGAGAGAAATTTTGATGGGCTCCCATTCACCCCCCTCTGGTCGCCAGTTTTGGTCACTCACTTTAACTTTTTTAGTTCAAAATTATATAAAATTAGAGCCCGGGACTTTGATTTTCTAGTCCAAAATGTTAGAGCGGCTAGCAGTAGGCGCAATGTAGTACTAGTACTACAACCCGAATCCATTGCACTGGGGCGCCTCAACCGGGTGCAATGTCTAGTACTAGTACAAAAAATGATTTTAGCAAATACATTAATATGACTCTTGAATAAAGCAAAAGTAAGCATCATGATACTTGGAAGTACGTGTTAGTACAGGTGAAGAGTGTCGAACAGAAATAAATAAACGATGCTGAATACAACAGATGACGAGAAGGTTACGTTGTTACCAATGCTCAACTGGAAAACATAACCAAAACAGTCAAATGGATGAAGTGCAGATTAGCTCATTAGATTGTTGGCACACATGGAAGTACGTATACATTTGAAAAGACATCAAATTAAGATTGGCCGGATCAAATTACAACCGCGGCCAATTGGTAACAATTTGCAATGTACGGCACAACTTAGCTAAACTGAAGTGCCTGTAACTAAACAATGTAGTACCTAATCAGCATGCATGCAAAGCGCTACATTATATATGCGCTAAAGGACAGTAGTATTTCACTAGAAGCGTACGTTAGGCCGGGGATCTCTGGGTAGCTACCTGTCCTATCCTTAGCTTCTCCATGAAAGCACGTACCATCATCCATGCATATTAACTTCACTTGCATCATTGAGGATATCAGCAAAATGGATCGGATCGGAGGTTTATTTCTATCTATCTCTTGTGTCTTATCCAACTTATGTGCACTTGAGCAGGACAAATTAATGTCAGGAAATGAATGCAACGCCACGTTCACCTTGCTTTTTTCGTGCATCCCCACCAAGCCCAAGGCAATACGTAATCCAGAGCCCATGGCATGCAACCCAACCAACGGATCTGATGATGGGAGTTGCGCTGAATTAACTGAACCCTATCCTAATTCCTATCCTAGCTAGCAGTAAGCCAGTAACTCGAATCCATTGCATTGGGGGCTCAACCGTGTGTGCGCTAGCTAGCGGCTTCGCCTTGCCTACACGCATCGCCTCGCGGCGCGGCCGGCTTATTATATATACGCGTCCGTGTGCACACACACATCACCCACACACGCCGTCTTCGTCTCTCACAAGTCACAACCACACATCAGCCGCCACCACCCATTGCGCGCGGCCTGCGGCCATCATCACCACGGCGGGGGCGGCGGGCTCCCGCTCCAGCTCCTCGCGCTTTTCTTCCTGCTCGCCGGCGCCTCGCACGGTGTTGAGCTCGGGGTCCAGACAGGCACTGCCACCTGGTCGGGGCCACCGAACGGCGCCAAGTACCCATGTGAGTTGCATCATTTCGATCATCGTCACCAAGTGAAAATTTCTAGCAAGCCCCGTAGTGGGTAGTAGGACTAGGAGTGCTACGTACTCGATCATAACTCATGTAGTAATGTTCATTTCTATATATGTTGATTACGCTCATCGCCCGTCCACATCTGTTCGTTGATTTGCGCATGAATTGAAGACTTCACCGAATGCTACTTCGGGGAAGCGGTGCGCACCGCGCCCTTCAACTCCTTCGTTACCGAGTTCGGAGTTTACGATGACTGCGGGGTCTGTTACAAGGTGAACTATGTTCATTTGTATATATGATCTATGTTGACTACTACGTGCTCATCACACGATAGAATGCACAGGTAATCTGCAAGGGGCACCCTGCCTGCTCACCGACTCGTGCCGTGAACCTACGACTCTGTGCGCTGGCGCAAGGGGTCTCTGGGTTCTCCGACAAAGTACACGCACTTCAACATGGCGGGCCACGCCTTCGGGGCGATGGCGCTGCCCGGCCGCGCGGATGAACTCCGTGCCGCGATTGCCGCCGGGCCGGTAACGGTGAGCTTCGAATGGTACGTATGTGTCTGCAAAACCCCCTCCATAATTTGCAATAACTTTGACGTACTTAATTAGTATTCCTGGCTCTTCTATGTTTGTTCTCGCGTGGTAGCCTTACCTATACTTTCAGTAATCTTCTCTTCGTTCTCAGTAATTTCAAGTCACTACTGACAAAAGAATAAAAGGAAACGCATACAGAGATTATTTGTGCTTTTTAGTAATATATGCACACACCCCACCGGGCTGTTGGTAGCGCGTCTCGTAGTAGCTAGTTTGATCTGACAGCACGCAGCGAGTTTTGATCAGTTGCTGTTGTTTAATGCTTTCAGTAGTGTTCATCTTCATGATTCATCAGTAATTCCATGACAGTATGCCATTTTCGGGTTCAGTAATCAAGTCGTGGTTCAGTAGCTCGTACTTGTATTTGAGTCCTTTCACACTCTCATCATAGTCATAGTACTGAATCTCTTTAGAATAAAAATCACGTTATATATGTACACGTAGCGTTTTAATTCCATGCATTGAAATTAACCTTCATGCTTGCATATACAATCATTGCAGCACCGACTGCATCTACTCCCGGCCGAACCCCCGCGTCGTCTACCCGGCTTTCAGGACGTCACAGGACGCCACCAACGAGAAATTCTTCGTGACAATCATGTACATCGAGTGGTTCTCTTTCTGGCAGGCCGTAGGGGTGCACTTGAAGAACGCAGCGGACAAAGAGTGGCGCGTGATGCAGCATCAGTCAGGCGCAGGCTGGACATTCAAAGATGGCAACAAGTTTCTCCCGGTGACACCCCCCCTCTCCATCCGGGTCGACACTATACCCGTGGCCGCCGTGGGTGCGAAGAACAACTCGACACAGATCAAGACTGTCATCGCCAAAGATGTCATCCCGGTGGGATGGAAGCCGATGACGACTTATTACAGTACTGCTGCTTAGCTTGAGTGCTTGACGGAGTCGCACTGCTTACCTAGCGATGTCTCAGAACGATGTCCGCATAACTATGCTTATCCTATTCCTACGTTCATGAATAAGCAATGAAGATGCATGAGAGAGCAGGGTCTGGTTACTGGTTAGGCATGCATCTTTGTTAGCTCTAGCAGTCTTCTAGTTGGGAGGCCAGTTTGCTAGATGTTTTAGACCATGGATTCACTACCATCTGGTGGTTGCTGCAATATATATTATCCTGGATTGTGCTGTGTTTCTTGCATTGGCCCTCTCTGAATGTCTTTGCAAATTCATGGTTTGCATCAGATCAAGCGTGATTTTGGCATCCTCTTAAGAGATACAAAGTGATCGACGGCATTCACTGGCCCATTGAATCTACAATGAATCACTCTTTTTGAAACTGAAGCTGGCCATCCCTTGTGCTGAACCATCTCATTGAATCCGTCCTGTGTCAGTCTGAAGAGCTCGACTCAGTCCGAGTCATGTTTCTGCACAAGTTCACCCTTTTCTGATGCACAGGTTATTTTTTCACTTTTACCTTGCAAGTGCCGGCCAATGGCTAGAAGCTAATCTTAGATCAGTACAATTTCAATAAAGCACTATTAACATCAATTCCAATAAAATGGCTAGAAGCTAATCTAAGATCAGTACAATTCCAACAAAACAAATTTAAATTCAGAATTCAAAATTTCAAATAAAATCTAAAAATTATAAAACTGGATCCATTGGACAGGGATCGAATTTAGATGAATTTTGGTGGGAAGATAACTGGATTTGGATTTGAAACGGAGGAGATATGGGGTTTTAAAGTTTGAATTCCAACTCTCAAAAGAAAAGTTTGAACTCTAGGAAATTCCAGAAAAGAAAAGGGAGGAATATTCTAGGGATATACCATTTACTATATATGCTGTAGACTGGGTTCATGGGAGGTGTGGACCGCAGGTGCTCTGTCTAAGGTCTATGGTGGACCGGGTCTACGGACCGGAGGGATGAGGTCGCCCAGTTGGGTGATTTGGCACGCTGACTGGGCGGCCATGTCAGCGCGCTCCCTTGAGGTGGCGGCCACATAGGCTCGCTGGCCTGGGTGGCTCAGGGAGTAAGGGCACGCCAGAATAGGGGGCTGCGGCGATGGGGCTCGCCGGCGCCGGGCCAGGCGGTGCTTCGGTGGGCGGATCTGCGGAGATAAGGGAGGCCAGGCTGGGGCTCTACGGCCTTAGGGGGTGGGCGAAGCGATTAGTGGCCGGCCGATCATTGGGGATGCGGCAGGCGGCAGACATGGGCAGCCGGAGTTGGTGAAGATGGTGGTGGGAATTTGGAGTTTTTGTTGGTGAGGGTTTGGGGCGAAAGGGATGGCCGGGGAACATTGAATCACTCTTTTTGAAACTGAAGCTGGCCATCCTTGTGCTGAACCATCATTGAGGACCGGTATTTCTTTGATGCAGCTCATCAAGTACATCCCTCCTGAAATGACAATGAAAGGGAGAACACAATAACAACAATTGCATATAATATTTCGAATGACGGTTAAAATTAAAACGTACAATTGTTTATGCAATTAAATCTACATCACCGTTAGGCAGAAATAGAATTAAATGCAAGAACCATAAAAATTACAGTATTGCTATTAACAACGTTCGTCAGAAAATAACAACACCATAATGCTTAAAATAATCTCTTTAATCATGCTCGTAAAATTTAATTGTCCCGTTGGTTCGAATTAAATTAAAAGAGCAACCATTTAAACATTTGCAGCGGAAACATGTTAAATTCTATTTTCAGAAGCAAAACCGTACTCTTTTAGTCTCCCAAATAATATTCACGTTGGTGCAAAATTGAAAGGAGAACAAAATATAACCAAATTCATCAAAGTATCAATCAAAGTGCTTCTGAAAAATAGAAAAAATGTGAAACTCCTTTTACTGTGCTTTCGGCCCGGCTAGCAGATTCAGCCCGAGGCCCATGTGCGCTACGCGCACCTCGCCGCGCCCAGGCCGCAACTTGGGCCTAGGCCGGAAAAATTGCCGCCCGCCTGGGCTGAAAGAAGGCCCGTTGGCTGCCGGCCGATCCTGGCCGTCGACAGCCACCCGACGGCTGTCCGTCGGTTTCGGCCGATCAAGACCGGCGAGCGGTCGACTCCCCCTTAACCGTAGGTCCATTCCTCTCTCTCCCCTTGTCTCTCGCATCGAGCGTCTGCCACCAAGGCCGGCCGAAGGAGGTGGCGGCGCCGCCGTCGGCCCCCTCGAGCGGCCTTACAGCGGTGCCCTGTGCCCCGAGCGCGCCCGCGCAGAGAAGCGCCGTGGCTTGGGGTCTTCTTCCCGCACAACGGCGGTCGTTCGCCGGCGAGCCGGCGCCTGTAGTACATTGCCGCATGGCGTTAGTGTTAGACCCGGGACAGCGGGACTGCTCATAGGCATAGAATATTCTAAAGTAAGAGATAACACTTGGATATACCTTACCTCTCTTGTAACTACCCGAATAGGCGTAGAACTAGCTGTAGTACAAGGAAACTACCCCACCCTGCTGTAGTAGGACTCCAACTGTACAGGGCTACGACTTTCAATGTAACCCTATCCCCCCGGATATATAAGGGCGGGCGGGGACCCCCTCAAAACACATCAACACCTAAGGCAATACAAGCAACAACATAGGACGTAGGGTATTACGCACCTCGTGGCCCGAACCTGTCTAAATCCTTGTGCTGCTTGCACCATCGAGTTCCAGAGCAGTCGATCCCTACCTACAATCCTACTGCTAAGGGTATCCCTAAGCAGGCTTGGCGGTAAACACCGACAGTTGGCATGCCAGGTAGGGGACTCGGCGAGTTCATCGGAGAATTCGATGGCCACCCTCGCTTTCAGCACCATGGCGCTTCCTCAAGGCTCGTGGGTTTGCATCGCCAATGGCTTAGGCGGCTTTGACAGCCACCTAGCTAAACCCATCACGCTGGAGGCAATCTCGTCGGAACGCTGCAACGACCTCGCCAGATCAGATGATCGTGGCGACATGCTGCTTCCCAACCTCACTAAGGAGATCGAGCAGAAACTCGAAGACAACTCGGGTTCCACTCGGACTCAGATTGATATCAACCTAAATTCTACTCGGATTGAGACTCTTCTTGCTCGACCCATCTTTGGGTTGCGCAACGCATCATCTACATACCAACAGATGATCAAATCCATCTATGAAGATAGCTTGGATCAAACACTAGGCGTAGAGAACTCTTCAGCCACCACTAGCCGGGGGGCACCCATTTTCGACGTATACTCAGACCCAGACGAGTCATCCCATGACAGCCTGGATTTCATCACCGATGCACTGGCAAAATTTCAACTCAAGTCCTGCCAGGATTATTCACTCGCAGAACTACTTGACAACCTTCGAGAGGTTACCAGCATCGACGGTCTCCCGTTCCAACACAGTACCTGTAAGGATCACCGGGGTGTCCGACCCTAGAGGGGGAGGGGGTGAATAGGGTCGCTAATCGCTTTTTACCCTAGGGCTCAATCTAATTGCATAAGATAAACCTAACACGTCCTACACGTGCTAGTTATGACTAAGGTTTATCTATGCTACTCTCTACTTACCCCTAAAAACTTGCAACCTATAGCCAATCCTAATCAAACTAACTAGGAAAGTAAATGCATGCAAGATAGAGTAAATGCGGAAACGTAATACGGTAAGTAAAGAGATAAGTGCAAGAGGGATGCAAACTCCCGAGTAGACACGGTCATGTAACGTGGTTCGGCACAAACGCCTACGTCCACGGGACACCGAGACTCTTCCGATCACCGTCTTGCACTACGCCACCAATGGCGATGCCGGCAAGCAAAGGCAAGTGCCCACAAGACACCGAGTCTCGTGCACCGCCACCATCTCTCTCGGTCACCTGGCCGAAATCCACTACGGAGCTTCTCCACCAAGGAAGGGGCCTCCTCTTCCCCCGCACAAAGTGTCGTTGCCACTCCACACCAAGACGGAGGGTCACACGACGGATCACAAGTTACTTGCCGCAGCAAGACTTCCTCTCAAGCTAGTTCTCTCAAGAACTAAGCCTAAACAAGCACTAAGCACTCTCACAAAGTGTGCTTAAGCCTATATGATGTACAATGAAGCTCTATGGTGGTTGGAGATGATCTTTAGCTCTTGTATACTTCCTTGAACTCCAGCACTCACAAATGACCTGGCCTTGGGGGTATATATAGGCAGCACAAGCAAATATAGCCGTTGGAGAAAAGCTGCCAGAAATGTGCTTAACGCCGGTTAATCCGACGTACCCCAAAAGCCATCATCGGTTCAACCGGTGTATGTAAACTGCCACATGAAAAACTAGCCGTTAGCAATTAACCGGTGTATCGCCAGTTTAACCGATGCAATCAACCGGTGTATGTAAAATTAGCGTCGGTTTAACCGGTGATTGTAACTTCTTCACGTTCCTCCAAAAACCACCTCTCTGGACAACTGAACCGATGCAATTGACCGATGCATCGTCGGTTCAACCGGTGTATGTATTTTCATCGGTCTTCGTTTGGCAATGCACCGACGTATGCATTTTCTTCAACGTCGGTTAATCCGGTGAGTGTATCTTCAGTTTCCAGCTTCTGGACAATTACACCGGCGTGTGTCTTTTCCTTAACGTCGGTTCAACCCGTAGGGGTGGCCCTTCGGGCCTTGCTACGCCTCTCTTCTCTTTGTCATCACTTGAACCTAAAAGCCTGAGAATAGTCATCTTAACAATCACATTAGTCCAAGTGTTGTGTGTGTCATCAATCGCCAAAACATTATATTGAAATATGGCATGAGAGGCCATTTTCGCTACAGTACCCCCCTTACACCCGCACGGGAAACCGGATCCAAGGGAACCGAACTAGCTGATTACGGATCGGATCTAGAAAGCTATACTCCAGAACACCTGGTCTCCATGATCAACCAGCAAGACGGGGGTGCTCCCAGCCAGCACGACCCCAATGAAACTGCAGATCAGATTTCAGATGATGATCTGATCCAAGACGCCCCGTAAGACGAAGACGAAGCTACTCGAACAGCCCATAGAGCAAGAAATCAATGCAGGGGAGAGCGCAGGGCCTGAGCTGCCGAGCGTGCTCGCATTCGCCCGTGTGACCTTAACTAGGAGTTCAACAACATTGCAGACCCAGTCTTCACTACCCCCATCACCACAGTGACCGAACCTACCTTGCGCCTCATGCAGATGCCACAAAACCCACAAATGGAGCGCATCATACAACTTACTCACCAAGCTGCAGAACAACTCGAGAGGCAAAACCCCTTGTCATCGCTTCATGTCTACTGCAACAGTAATACCTCAAGCAAGACGTACCCCGGGAGGCCATCATCGTCTACTACAGCAGCAAAACCAAAGAAATCAAGAGGAGCAAGAAGTCGCGAGCAGTCATCGCACCAAGGGTGGACAACCACCAGCAATCCAAGCTCCAAGGCCTCAACCGAGCCGCAACAAGAACCGCAGCCGCAACCTCAAAGAAGTAGCCGATTCCAGGATGGACACACGGGACATCATCAACGCAAGACGCCAAGCGCATCTTGTAGAAATCTCCGATCGCTTTCTAGCCCTGAGCAGCACCTTCGACAACGATGAGTACCCAAAGGACTTCAAACCCACGAACATCCAGAAGTACGACGGTAAGCAAGATCCTGCTCAATGGTTATGTTTATACTCGACCACTGTCAATGTTGCAGGAGGAGACACCTACACCAAGGTTGTCTACTTCCCGATGGCCCTGGAACCTGCACCTCTCACCTGGTTGGAGAGCTTGACGCCCAACTCCATACACTCATGGGAGGATCTCATGAAGGTCTTCATCGACAACTTCCAGGGGTCTCTACATCGAGTAGCTACTTGTTGGCGGTCGATAACGATGGTTTCCGCCGCCAACGCTCTGCCTGATTTCATGAGATATAGGCCATAACCATGCCATAACCATTATTACTAATGAGTTCCACAAGTTTTGGTGTTTATTTGATCTCAAGGATGACATATCCAAATTTTACCCAAAACGGACACCGTTTGGACCAGAAGCCCCGAATCCGGCCGACCGGCGTACTTTCGGTGGAACCTTGGCATTAGACTTTACCAAAGTCACTAAGAGGGAGTATCCAAGCCATTCCAGTAGGCTATGTCATGAAATGCACAACTTGGACCCGGAAGGCTTGGACCCATATCCAAAAGAGAAGCTAACCTGGGCCATGGTCAAGTACTCAGCAAAAACCCAATTGAGCAGCGATGTATGGCCAGAAAGGAACGTGTCGGTGCAACAGAGGATCGAGAAGCCGCCGGAGGCTGGCCGCCCGGCCCCAATGAGGCCGCCTCGCCCAAAACAATGACGGTTGAAGAAACCACCTGAAGAACTGACGTCTGGAGGAGATCAGAGCCGTCCCACAGAAAGGCGGTGCCATGTGGAGGCAAGGGCAGGCAGGCCGTCCTAGGCCAGGCCGCCCGGCCCTAGGCCAGGCCGTCCAGCCCCACTTGGCAGCCCCTGACGTCCAGCCTTCGCGTGAAGATCAAGCACCGCCTTCTCTGCTGCGTATAACTGGCGCTAATCATCATAATCGTCAAGAACCTACCTTGGCACACCATAAATAGGACCCCCTCACCTCACTTGTAACACACACCTTGGGAGCTTGAGTGCCTCATAATTTCAGTTCATCTTTAGTAGAATAGGGAGAGTGAGGTGAGAGCTTGGGCGGAAGCCGAGCTAAAGGGGCGGAGTCGAGTTCTCTCGACCTTACCCCACTTTGTACCCACCTCGGGGGAATCTTATAATCAAGTAAGTTTTCCTCGCTTATCTTTAGTTCCTCGCTAGTCTACTTTTTACTTAAGTTACTTGCTTAGTTACTTTCTTTGATCTGTGGGATCCCTTGTCTGCGTGGGCAGCAAGTTCTATCCATTTGGGGTTTCTTCTTGCCTTAGCGCGAGGCGGAAGTTAGTGACTCGATACTTTAGGCGTGGTGCTTAGGCTTGGCAGTTTCCTTGGGTTGTGTTCCACTCCATGGCACCGCAGTGGTAGTCGGCAAGTGGTGACAGTCTTGTCTGTCCCTAGTAGTCCACCACGTTCGGGTGTTTTCATAGCATTAGGATTGCCGAAGGTAAGTAGGGCCCCTTTTCACCCCTGTCTGTGCCCTACGCTTAGGCCGCCGAAACAGATCAAGTTAGTAGCTCTTCAAGTTATCTTAGTAATTAGGATTCCATCTAGAGATAAGCCCTCTACCCTTGTACCTCTGCTTCCCAGCGGGTCCGGTTGAATCGCTCCAGACCACTAGTCGAAGATTATCATTCCTTGGATTCGATATCCCAGGCTTACTCACCTGGTGAAAGCTACAATTGGTCTCTGTGCACTTGCGGAGTAATTCGTTAGGCTAAGGAGTGCCAACAAGCTTTCTGGCGCCGTGCCGGGGAACGGTAGCAACACTAGTACTAGAGCTTTTCAGCTGTACACTTATCCATCCATCCATCCATCCATCCATCCATCCACCTTTCCATATGGAGTTTCCTCCTAGTTATCCGGCAGTTCCATACCGCGAGTATATGGAACCGCCTCCATCCTGCCATCCCATCCTATCTGATGGCTACGAGATCCGTCCCAGTCTCGTAGCCATGGTTCATGCATCACCCTTCTCTGGTAGAAGAGATGAATGCCCCTACGCTCACTTGCAAGAATTCGAGGAGAACTGCTCCCTCCTTATCATACCCAGGATGAACCAGAACACCTTGCGGTGGAAGCTATTTCCGTTCTCTCTGACGGAAAGGGCGAAGACCTGGTACTACCGGACTGCAGTGAGAGTTGGAGGAGATTGGATTCAGCTGAAGGACAAGTTCTGTCTGTTCTTTTTCCTTGTTTCCAAGGCGATCCCGTGTCACAGACAATTGCTCTCTTTTGAGCAAGGCGACAATGAATCACTTGGGGCAGCGTGGGCGTGATTCTCGCATCTCGCGACCTCAGGTCCCCCTCACAAGATTTCTGAGGAGATGTTGATGCAACACTTCATCTACGGCCTTAACCCAGAGAGCGAGCGTTTCCTGAACCTTGCCTCCCAGGGGTCGGTCTACTACAAGATAGCGGCTGAAGTTAGGACCATCCTAGAGAAGGTCCTTAACTCTACTGCTTACACTGATGTCTTTGACAACCCTCCTGAGCCAGAAGTTCCGCCCACTGAAAGGCAGCCACTCCACATCCTTTCCGTTGTTTCCTCTCCACCACACATAGAGGAAGTCACCGAACCACCCAAGTCCTCAGATCATGAGCCACTCCTTGAAGAATTGCCTATGTTCATACCTAGCCTCTTTTCAGAGGAAGAGTACATTGAACTCGGTCATGTTTCAAACATGCCGAAGGAACATAAGTGCAAGTGCTCACGATCAGAGGCGTTCGTTCCTGAAGGCACCTCGTAGATCGTGGGTCTTTCTGTGATTATGAGCTGGGAATGGACAGAAGAAGCAGAATCTTGCGGTAGTATCGTCCAGATCTACCGTAATCCTAGACTTCTCTTCTGCGCTATTGGGGACGCCTACCGGCCGCAAGAGGCCTTTTACGACCCGAGGGTCGAGGTGAACATCATATCCAAAACTCTGGCGAACCACATTTCGCCCGAGCAGCCCTTGACCCTGTCTCGTAAGCACCTGAAGTGGATCGACAGCCAGATCGTGGAGAGTCGAGGTATCCTCCGAGTTGTTCCATTCATGATGGAAACCAATAAGGTCTACCTAGACTTCCACATCTTCAATATCCACGAAGGTGTAGAGTTCCTCTTAGTCGGAAGGCCAATAGAGCCTCTCATCAACCCCAATAGAGACCGAGCCACGCTCGAGGTTAAGGTTGGCAGAGATATCATCCCGGTCAGCTTAGTGTGTTCCTGCAACACCATTGGGGAAGCTAGTCCGGAGCAAGACCACTTGAAGAGGCTGTGTGCACCATCTAGGAATGGTAAACTCAACCCTCCCTCGATGATGATGCAACTCATTTCACCCAGGAGCTAGAACTGGACGGCCAGAGTAAGCTGGGCGAAGAGAAGCCACCGCAACCTTCTCTTCCAGAGCTGAAGCCGCTACCTCCTGGATTGAAGTACGCCTTTCTTCACAACAACAGAGCCATGCCAGTCATCATCAGCGATAAGCTGACAGAGAGTGAGACTCGGAGGCTTGTTGCAGTTCTGGAGAAGTACCAATCCGTCATCGGGTACTCTCTGCAGGAGTTGAAGGGGATTAGCCCCAATCTATGCACCCATCGCATCCCTATGGAACCGGACCATAAGCCGTCGAGAGAGCAACAGCGCCGGCTTAATGATGCGATGAGGGAGGTAGTTAAGAAGGAGGTTCTGAAGTTACTGCACGCATGTATCATATACCCCATGCAAGATAGTGAATGGGTTAGCCCAGTTCAAGTAGTCCCAAAGAAAGGAGGCATGACAGTGGTCCAGAATGAGAGAAATGAGCTCATACCTCAGAGGTCCGTTACTGGTTGGCGAATGTGTATCGATTACCGGATGCTTAACAAAGCTACCCGTAAATATCACTTCCCACTGCCCTTCATTGACGAAATGCTTGAACGACTATCTAAGCATTCCTACTTCTGCTACCTTGATGGCTATTCTGGTTATCATCAAATCCCTATTCATCCAGATGACCAGAATAAGACTACCTTCACCTGCCCATACGGCACGTTCGCCTACCGGCGAATGTCCTTTGGTCTCTGCAACGCACCAGCTTCTTTTCAGCGGTATATGATGGCGATCTTCTCTGACTTGATCGAGAACATCAATGAAGTTTCATGGATGATTTCTCGGTCTATGGAAAGAGTTTTGACGAATGCCTTGAGAACTTGGATAAAGTTCTCAAGAGATGTCAAGACACACACTTGGTCCTTAACTGGGAAAAGTGCCATTTCATGGTTAGAGAGGGGATTGTCCTCGGACATAGAGTGTCCGAAAGAGGGATAGAAATGGATCGGGTAAAGATAGAGGTGATCGAGCAATTACCACCCCCGACGAATGTCAAAGGGGTGAGAAGTTTTCTGGGCCACGCTGGCTCCCGTATAGCCCGACCCTTGACAAATCTCCTTTCCAAGGATGCCCCTTTCAACTTCGATGATGATTGCCTCCTAGCCTTCTATACCCTCAAGAAGGCACTCGTTACTGCACCCATCATACAACCCCCCGATTGGAGTCTTCCTTTCGAGATTATGTGCGACGGCAGTGACTTTGCCGTCGGAGCAGTGCTCGGTCAGTGCAAGGATAAGCAACACTATGCCATATCTTATGCCAGTAAGACACTGACCGGCTCCCAGCTCAACTACGCCACAACGGAGAAGGAACTTTTGGCCGTGGTCTTTGCCATGGACAAGTTCAGGTCCTACTTGGTTGGTGCTAAGGTGATAGTGTATACAGATCATGCTGCACATAAGTACCTACTCACCAAGAAGGACGCTAAGCCACGACTCATCCGTTGGATTCTGCTCCTTCAAGAGTTCGATCTTGAAATAAGGGACAAGAAAGGAGCAGACAATTGTGTGGCTGATCATTTCTCCCGGATGCAAATCCAAGGATCGGATCTTTCGATCAATGATTATCTAAGAGATGATACTCTCCTGAAGGTCACTGCATCCAGTCCATGGTACGCTAACCTAGTGAACTTCATGGTGACTGGATACATACCTCCAGGAGAAGACAAGAAGAGGCTGATTCACCTCAGCAGATTCCACCTTTGGGATGACCCCTATCTATTCAAGGTCTGTGCCAATGGTCTGCTTCGTCGCTGTGTCCCGCTTTGTGAGACCCAAAGGATTCTTGAGCGTTGTCAGTCCTCGCCTTATGGAGGACATTACGGAGTATTCCGTACCCATGCAAAAGTTTGGCAGAGTGGTTTCTTCTGGCCAAACATGTATGGAGACGCCAAAGAATTCGTCCGGCGTTGCCCAAGATGTCAGAAGCACGGGAATATCAATTCCCGGAATGCTATGCCCTTTAAGAGTAATCTTCAAGTGGAAATTTTTGATGTATGGGGAGTAGACTTCATGGGTCCCTTCCCTATGTCAGAGCAGTGTGAGTACATCTTGGTGGCTGTGGACTACGTGTCCAAATGGGTAGAAGCACTTCCTTGTGTTGCGGCCGACTCAAGGAGCTCCAAAAGAATATTCCAGGAAACAATATTCCCGCGCTTTGGAGTTCCACAAGTCGTGATTAGCGATGGAGGCTCACACTTCATCGATAAAACCTTCAAGAAGTGTCTCAGCGAACTTGGAGTAGACCACCGGGTTGCTACTCCATACCATCCCCAAACAAGTGGTCAGGCAGAAACGTCTAACAACCAAATCAAGAACATTCTGCAAAATACCGTAAATGCCATGGGGAAGGGATGGCAGAGCAAATTACCCGAGGCACTTTGGGCATATCGGACAGCTTTTAAGACCCCGATAGGGATGACTCCATACCAACTGGTTGTTGTCGGTCGAAACCCACCGGCGAGCAGCGACAGGCAACACGAAGAGCCGGGAGGTCGCCGGGGCGCTGGCAGGCACTGCTCCCTCGTCGACGGCCTGCAATTCCGTCACGCGCCCGGAGATTCCATGGAAAGCCGGGCGTGCCACCTGACCTATACCCGATCAGGAGGGTGCGAACGTGCTTCAAACAGTTTCCTGCGTACAAAGACACGTGTAAACATAATTCCGAGCCGTGGTCGGCTCCCCGGGACGACTCTTGCAACGGCTTTAAAGAGCCGATCGAGTCCCGGTGTCAGATTGGATCTGTTTGCATCCAGATGTTATTAAATAAAGCAAATAACTATAAAGCTGTTTCAATTAAATCTAACTAATCTAATCTACGATGGTAAAAGCTTCACTGTTAGATCAGAACATCCTACACGCAATTGGGCCTAATAAACACAGCAGATAGCTAAACCATAACTCAAAACAGAGGCCTAAGAACTAGCAAGAGCCGATTCCCGGAACAATCCCTATCAAGGCTTAACCTAACAAATATTACGCAAACTCTTAAGATAAGAGCAAACCATAACAGATCAGATCTATTAAACTTAAAAGAAGCAGGGTGGTGCCTCTGTGCAACTAATTCTATGCAACAAGAACTAGCATAAGATTGAAACGTGACTGCACAGAGACAATATGATATTCATAGATGATAAGCAAAAAAGCACGACAGATCTACTAAAAGCCATGCTACGAACATCAAGATAACTAGCATTACTCGCCATAAAAAATGGTTCAGTACGAGTAATACCAAGGTAAAAGCAAGAACAACGTTGCCCTGATCGCAAGAAGCGATCAGGGCAACATGGCGCTTACTTGGATGAAACCCTAGGATTAGGGGTGGAGATGCGCCGAGAGTTGTTGTTTGCGAGACGTGATGACGCTCCCCCTTCATGAATAACATAGGGTACATATTTATAGTCCGGAGACTTGGGAAACAATCTAAACTAATCTTGTCCTGATAGGACTCTATCTCTAATCTTGGACTAAATCTAAGGATACATGGCCCATGTAGCCTAGATGCTCACGCAGGAGCCGATTTACAAGTCTTTTTAATCTTCTGCTTTAAGCCCACCTTGCTTTCGGCACATAAATTAATCCTGTTAATTTATGGCGATAACGCATGCCCCCCTGGTTTTGGCAATGATAGTTCCAAAACCACTCCGTCGCTTCATCTTCCCGTTAATGCTCATTAAACACACTGCAACCACCAAAGAAGACGCAACGTCTCTGCAACTGGCTCCTCGTAGAATGTGAAACTGCCGATCCGTCTTCCATCTTTTCACTATTTAACCTCACCCCGAATCGGCTCTTCTTCACAGCAAAACTCATTCTTCCTCCCAAAGCCAGTAGCGCAGAAAAACCCAATCCTCCAGCAATGGCGATATCTTCCTCCTCCGACTCCAACTCCTTCGGAGACTCTTCCTCCTTCTCTTCTCCTTCTTCTTCCCCCCTCCCTGCTTCTTCCATCGACTCCATTCCGGAAAGTCGGGAGCCGACGCCGGAGTGGGACCCAACCGCAGCGTACGAAGCGCTGGCTCCTCTGCACTGGGATGCAGAGGAGTTCGACTTCGGGACCGTCTCCGAGGAGGACGAGCCCAAGACCGAGGGAGAAGACCTCCGGCTCCTGTTCCAAGAGGAGTCGGAGAGCAGCGACGAGGAAGACCCTCCTTCTTCGGACGGAGTCGACTCCTCTTCAGAAGAGGAGATCAACTCCCTCTCCGACGACGACGAGCCGATGGGCGGAAAGCCCTTCCGGTTCCTCGGGTCCTCCGAGGAGGACAGCGAGGAAGAGAACAGTGGCGGCGACGACGACGGCTGGAGCGACCTCGGGTCCGAAGGCGGCAGCAGCGCCTTCTGCAGCGACGACGATGACGACAGCGATGACGGCAGCAGCGGGGATGTACCAGCCCGAAGCCCCAAGTGCCGTAGGTACTAGGTACCTACGAGCAGTAGTAGTAGGTAGCATCGTAGGGGTAGAATCACAAAGCCGAAGGATTAATTCCTTTGTAACAATCGGCTTTCCTTGTAATGATCTCGTATCAATGAAATCAATTTCCTTTAATTCTGCATGTCTGATATTTACTTTCCAAAAAGCCGATGGCAATGCATCAGGCCTCTATAAATATCCAAGAGCTGACGAAATTCAAACTAGAAGCAACCCGCACAAGAGTAGAGTATTTCTTCCACCTTGAACCGAACTCGACAAACTCTCAAATCCGAGCGCAATTCGAAAACCCGGCTCTACAAATTCGAACAAGAACTCTCCAAGCATCCGGAATTCGAATCTGAACCCACAGCAACCAAACCCCAAGTCAACGGATCTGAACCATGGCAGTTTCTGCAGCTCAGACAACATGCTCTGCGATTGATGATGCGGCAATTTGCGGCATGAAGGTAACATTCAGCCTAATCTTTTAGTTTTCCTCAGCTTATTAAGCTTCTAAAACTTTAAGTTCTGAAACACGACACCATATATGAACTTCTGAATTTCTGAACTTCAGGTGTCAGACATCCTTTTGCCGCATCCCTCCATTTCAAAATCTTTCTGTCTTGGCCCACGAACCTATGAAAACCCCATAGATTTGATCTCCTGTGAAGCAAATAGGATCCCTTTCGTAAGCCAAGACATTGGTTTGAACCTCTGGGCCGACTGCCTGATAGTCTGGCCAAACCCCCCTGAGAGTTGGATTACATGGTACAACAGAGTAGCAAAAGCTTATATGCCCTTGTTGCAGGATTTGAACATAGCCGATGCACTTAGCTTATCACTGTCTCCTCTCGATAAAGATGAAAATCTTCTGAAAACCATCGGCTACTTTTGGTCCGATGCCCTGAACTGTTTCCTTTTTGGTCATGGACCCATGACTCCCACTCTGCTAGATGTCACCATGATCACTGGCCCAGACATTAGTTCCCCTAATCCCGCTGCTCACAAAATGGCAGAAGTCCCCTTCAAACTTTCTTCCAAAGTTAACTGCACAAACTGGGGTACTTACATGAATCAGCACATGAAAACAAAAGGTCCAGTGACTGAGAAGGAACACACAGCCTTCTTAAATCTTTGGCTAGAACACTTCATCTTCTGTGGCCCTTCTTTAGCTCCAACTAAGAACTATCTTCCCTTGGCCTATAACCTGGCCCATGGCAATCACATCGGCCTAGGCAAACTCTTCCTTGGAGAAACCTACAGATATCTCCATTTAATGACATCTAACTTGCTTAACAAAAAGAAACTGAGAACTGGAGGCCCTTGGTGGTTTATTCAATTGTGGGCACAACTGTACTTTCAGCACCACATCCCCAACTTCCAAGGCCTAACCAAGAACTCTTTTCCTGATGAGAGTGGCAAACCAATTAGATGTACTAGCTATGGCCAAGCTTTATTCAGTCTTCCTGGCAGCAAATTGAATTCTGCAGATGCAACAAACTGGTTCAGAGTCTTCTACAAAGGCTTAGAGAATCCCCTTTATTTCCCATTCACTGAATCTGAATCTTTTGAGAACCCAACTGCCTTCAGATTAGATAACTTTGCCGATGACGACAGCACTCGGCATCTATATTCTTTAATGATCCGACCTGGCTTCCTTCCTGTTGGCATCAGCACCTCCAATAGAATTATCAAGCCAGGTTATGAATCTTACCAACCAGTCATAGCAGCTTGGCAATTTGGCCTAGGACAGGTCCCTCCCCACTTCCATATTCACCACTTGGTGGAGAGCAGAGCCGATCTGCTTGATGGTCTCACCAGCTCAAGATGCTACAGCATGTTCGATGACCTCCACATTCCAATACCAGCCGATCTATCCTTTGATCCTTCATCGATCGAGTTTAGCACATGGTGGGGAATGTGGAAAACCCATATTTTCAGAAAAGCTCTAGGTCCTCGACTGCAGCAAATTGATCCTAAATATGTAATCCCAGAGGAAGAGGTACTGAATTTATGCATTTTGCTCTTTCTAGATCATCCATTCCTTTACCTGACTAATCCTTGCCCACCCTGCCGGCCGCAACAAGATGGTCCAGAACCTATGACTAGCAACGGGGAGCCATTCCACTTTCTTCCAACTGCTCCTAATGTACTCTTCTGCAAAGGATCACCATTAATGAAGAAAGTAATAATGACTATAAAGCCAGACTTGCTTCAGTCGGCTTCCAAACGAAGACAAGCTTCTGCAATTGTTGCCCCCCGAGTCTTGACCAAGAAAAGGAAGATGATCACAAGGCGAGTCATCAAGAAACCAGCACCAGCTTCCCCAAGTCCATCAGAGTCGAATGCCAACCAGGTGATCCATCTTTTCTGTAACTTCTCTTTATTGCATACACATGTACTTTGGTTGACCGTAGTTCTATTTCCAGGATGCAACTGAAGACACCTCCAACACAGAAAACCCAGTACAAGATGAGATGACTGCAACTCTGACAGAGGCAAACGAGGAACGAGCCGATGCAGTCGATGTTCTTGACGTCAACACCAGCTCTAACAGGACGGTTGCTCTTGAACCGTCCAATGCTTCTTCTTCAGAACAGGTAACATTACAAAAACCAATTATGAAACAGCCGATAGCTTCATAAATGCATCTTGCTCTAACTCCAGATACGTCCATAGGGCTTTGATATTTCAGGTTTGCTTTCCTTTGACCCAGCATCAATGGGTCTGACTGTCCCTGGAGCAGAGACATCATCTTTGCAGCAATCGGCTAACTTAGCACATCAGCTTCAACTCATCAAGGGTCTACTATCTGCTCCGATCACTGCTCTGGTTGATGATTCCAGCAAGATAAAGAACATCTTCGAGCAAATAGAATCCCAACTCCTGGAGCCATTGCAAATCAAGCTCTGGCCAGCCAGCAACCTTCCATTCTTTCGGATAGAAGTGAATAAGGCACAACAAAGGATGGAAGCATGTCGCTTTCAAGCTTCTCTGAAAGCTGACATTACCCAAAAGTGCAAGGCCCTCAACCAGAAGAAGGCAACTCTAGATATCAAAGCTGACACGTCTGCCAACATGAACCGACTCAACCTCCTGAAGAAAGAACTGGTGGAACTCGAAGAAAAAGTCCGCACCACCAAGAAACTCATCCATGCCGAGGAAGCTTCCATTGCAAACTCCAAATGAGAAACTCAGGAAATAGCCGAGCAGATACAAGCAGAGTTTGTAGAGATAAGCACCTTGAGTCGGCAAATAGTAACAGGTGATGACAAGGATGATGAAGCAATCATTGCACGAGCAGACACCGTCCGCACAGAAGCCATCCATGCCATAGAAGAATTCCTGAACCAATAGATAGGCTCCAGAAACAATTAGTACTGCCTGTTAAACCTTGGAACTTGTAACTGTTTTAAAAACATCTTAAGTCGATGGTTACACATCGGCTGTTCGCTTCTCATATATATTTTACTAGCCAACTCAAAGTGTTGGCTTCTTCTCTTTTTTTTACTGGCCAACTCAACGTGTTGGCCTTTCATAATTTTTTTTACTGGCCAACTCAACGTGTTGGCCTTTCTTTTTCTCTTTTTTTTACTGGCCAACTCAACGTGTTGGCCTTTCATAATTTTTTTTTACCGGCCAACTCAACGTGTTGGCCTTTCTCAGTACAGCCGGATGGATCTCATCGGCTCTTGTTATTCGCTTTCTCACATGCTCGGGAAATACTTCTTGAGGTGTTGGCCATTGACAGCAACAGGAAACTTGACGCCGTCCAATTCCTCGAGCATGTATGCATTCCCAGGCAAAACCTGATCAACCTTGTACGTCCCGTGCCAAGTTGGAGACCACTTGCCATATTTTCTATCTTTAGTTCCCAATGGTAAAACTGCCTCCCAAACCAAATCTCCAACCTGGAAATTCTTTGGCTTGACCTTCTTGTTGTACGCACGAGCAATTTTAGCCTTATTTTCTTTGATCTTCTCCAGCGACCAAAGCCTTAGCTCTGTCAGGTCCTCCACATTGTCATTCATCAAGGTTGCATACTGTTCGGCAGATAGATCATTCTGAAACTCAACACGCCTTGAACCGGCCGTGATTTCCCATGGTAACACAGCGTCTTGGCCGTAGACTAAATGGTACGGCCTTGTCTTGGTGGACCCGTGACATGAAATACGATATGCCCATAAAGCTTCTGACAACACCTCATGCCAGCGCCTAGGATATTCATCGATCTTTCTCTTTATGAGCTTGATGAGACTCTGATTAGATGCTTCAGCTTGTCCATTAGCCTGGGCATAATATGGAGATGATCTGATCAGCTTAATTCTCATGTCATCGGCAAACTTCCTGAATTCCTCTGATATAAAGACCGAACCTCCATCGGTCGTAATGGTCTGAGGGATCCCAAATCTGTGAATGATGTGTTCTTTGACAAAGCTGATCACATCTCTTGACGCTACTGATCTCATAGGCACTGCTTCTACCCACTTTGTGAAATAATCTGTAGCAGCTAAGACCCATTGGTGACCCTTGCTAGACGACGGGTTGATCTGGCCAATCATGTCCATGGCCCAACCTCTGAATGGCCACGGTTTGATGATAGGATTCATTACTGATGCTGGCACTATTTGAATTTTGCCAAACCTCTGACATGCCTGACATCCTTTGTAATATTTGAAACAATCTTCAAGCATAGTGGGCCAGTAATAACCCGATCGCCTAATCAGCCACTTCATTGTATGAGCCTACTGGTGAGTACCGCAAGCTCCTTCATGAACCTTATGCAAGAGCCGATTTGACTCTGAAGGTCCCAGACATTTAAGTAGTAGTCCTTCCAAGGTCCTGTAGAACATGTCATCCCCTATCAGAACATACTTCATTGCCTTGAGTCTTATCCTTCTGGGTGCCCCCCGAGCCGAATCCTTCAAGTAATTGAAGATATCAGCTCTCCAGTCTCTGGGTTCTAGAAACTGAACCTCCACATCGATTCTGTCGGCTGTCTCCTTGTAGCCGGAAGCCATCTGTGCCAAATCATTGGCTTCATTGTTCAGAGTCCTGCGTATCCAATGGAAATTGATGTACCTGAATCGTGACATCAACTCACGGCATTGCATCCATATTGGGAAAAGAGCCTCGCTCTCACATCTATATTCGTTCGTGAGCTGAGAAATCACCAGCTTCGAATCTCCAAAAATTTCCACCGCTTCTGCTCCAGCTTCGAGGAGTAGTTCCATCCCTTTGCGAACGGCTTCATACTCCACCAAATTATTGGTGCATGGGGCAGTCATCCTGATGGAAAAGGAATAAGTCGCCCCTCGAGGCGACACCAACAGAATTCCCACACCGCACCCATCATCACAAGCCGATCCGTCAAAGAACATAGCCCAAGCACGAATAAATAATGCAGCAATATTAGTGCCGATCCTGTCTGCAACAAGATCCGCCAGTGCCTGTCCTTTGACTGCTTTCGCAGGCTGATACCGAATATCGAACTCTGACAATGCAAACATCCATTTTCCAAGCCGGCCCTTCAGGACAGGAGCCGACAGCATATGCTTTATGACATCCGATTTGCATATGACAATTGTTTCCGCCGAGAGCAAAATATGACGAAGCTTTGTACACGTAAAGTATAAGCAAAGGCAAAGCTTCTCGATTTCAAGATACCTGGTCTCGGCATCTAACATGCGCCTGCTGAGGTAGAAAACCACCCTTTCCTGGCCGTCGTGCTTCTGAACCAATACTGAAGCGATGGAAGTGTCACCCACGGATAGGTACACATAGAACGTCCTATCTTGCTGAGGAGGAACCAACACTGGAGGCTTTGACAAATATTCTTTGATTTCATCGAAAGCTTGCTGCTATTCTGCCCCCCAGCAAAACTCATCATCGGATTTGATCTTCACTAAACCCATGAACGGTTCGATGCGCCCAGACAGATTAGAAATAAATCGTCTGACAAAATTAATTTTACCGATGAGCTTCTGCAGTTCTTTCTTCGTAGTAGGTGGCTTCATCGTTTTCACAGCTTCTTGACTTTTTAGGCCGATCTCGATTCCCCGTTCATGCACCAAGAATCCCAGAAATTGACCGGCTGACACGCCAAAGGCGCACTTGTTTGGGTTCATTTTGAGCCCAAACCTTCGAGTCCGCTCTAAAACTTGACGCAGATCTTCTACATGCCCCCAGCTGATTTGGACTTGACCACAACATCATCAATATAAATTTCCACCAGTTTGTCGATGAGATCATGAAAAATGTAATTCATGGCACGTTGATACGTTGCAACGGCATTTCTCAGTCCAAAGGTCATTACCAAATATTCGAACAAGCCGACTGCGCCTGGTACTCTGAACGCGGTCTTGTTCACGTCTTCTGGGGCCATGAAGATCTTGTTATAGCCGGCATTACCGTCCATAAAGCTCATCATTTTGTGGCCAACAGCTACGTTGATCAATGTCTCCGCAACAGGCATCGGGTATTCGTCCTTTGGCGTTGCTCTGTTGAGATCTCTGAAATCGACGCAGACACGCCATCGGCCATCCTTCTTTTGCACCGGTACCACACTAGAGATCCATTCTGCAAACCGGCATGGCCTGATGAACCCAGCATCCAACATCTTCTCCACTTCTTTCTTGACTTCCCTTCATCTGACGTGCTAGTTGCTGAAATGGCCGAAACCCTTTCTTGAGTGGGAGCCGGTGCTCGACAATGCTTTTGTCTAGACCGGGCATCTCAGTGTAGTCCCATGCAAAACAATCCCGGTACTCTTTCAGCAGTGCAATCATCTCCTCACGCAAGGTCGGATCCAACTTTTTGCTGATAAATGTCGGCCGTGGCTTATCCCCAGGACCGATGTCAACCTCTTCCAAATCATCAGCTGACGTGAACCCGTATCCCAGTTTGCCGTCGTCCGAAAAACCAGCTGCGAACGCAGGCGAGTCCTCGTTATCCTCAAAATCAGCGGCAAACACAGAGAGATGACAAGAAAAATTATTTGGCCAACCGCATGGGCTGGCCGTTTCCGTACTTCCATTATCATTCGAAACCAAATAGTCGATCACTGGCCAACTGCCAGAGCAGGCCATCGTGTGTACATGATGTAACAATTCCGACCCCAAATAGGATTTTTCTATTTTTTGGGGCCGGTCACTGGGACCGGCCTCTCTATTACACCCAGTAGCATGCCAGGATGTGTCTACTCTGTGAGGCCAGTGGATAAGACCAGCCTCAGTCCGTTTTTTGTCACTTCGATCAGATCACAATCTTCCAGGGCGATCCCTGAGATCGGCTCTTGCCCTTCCGCATCCCAGGCGTTCATATCAGCGAGCGAGACCTCGCTAGAGTCATCTACAGGGACCACTTCTACTTCATCGCCATCCCATTGGACCAGATACTGATGCATTGTGGAAGGGATACAACAGTTGGGGTGAATCCAATCCCTCCCAAGTAACACCGTGTATGTACTCTTGCTGTTGACGATGAAGAACGAAGTCGGGATCGTCTTGCGGTCCACTGTCAGCTCCACATTAAGAACCCCCATCGCCTCTGATGGTTGTCCGTTGAAGTCATTGAGCATCACGTTGGTCTTGATTAGGTCGGCAGAAGAACGACCCAACCGGCGCAGCACAGAGTACGTCATCAAGTTGACTGCAGCACCGGTGTCAACCTACATCCTGTTAATGGGTTTACCGTTAATGAAGCCCTTGAGGTACAGCCCCTTCAAATGTTTGTAGCTTTTCTCCTTTGGCTTCTCGAAGATGATCGGCTGTGGGCCCAGATCCAGCTGTGCAACAGGCAAATCCTCCGGTTGGGGTGCCCGGAACTCTGATGGGAGCACGAACACCATGTTCACATCAGCCGATGGCTTCTCATCGGCTTTTGTCTGCTTGGGGCGGCACTCTTTTCTTGAAGGGCGCTTTTCCACCCTTCGCGGGTGCCTGACCTGTTCCGCTAGATTAGGACGTGCCTTCCTCAGCACGTCGAGGTACTTCGCTTCTGCCTCTTCTAGCTTGCGCAGGCTCTGTACTCTGCGCTTCTGCGAGCGATTAAGCCTGTCAGGACACCACCATGGGTGATGGTACCTATCTTCTTCTTCTAGCTTGGAATCACCCCTGGATAGCCGCCTAACACGGTCATCATGACATGTTCTGGGCCCTAAGTGCTGGAACACCGATGTCTCGTCCTGCTGGCGTCCTCGAGGCCTGCACTCCAAGCAATCATCTATAGTAGGCAATCGGCTCATGCCGGAATTCCAGCAGTACCTGAAGAACAGACAATGCCAGTGGTCGCATGCAGCCTGGTGCCTTCCTAGCATCCTCCCTGTGCGGCACTCGTACTCTTCTTCTTCCAACTGATATCAGCGGCGCAGCTTGTGCTGATATTCATACTTTTCCATAAGCCGATCGGAAGCAGGAAGCTGATTACGGATGTGACGCACTTGCTCTTCAGTCACATGTTGTCGTCCTTGCTCATTTTGATCCTGGGGCCGTTTTCCAAAAACGGCCTCTCTCCTTTGCTCGTCACGACGGCGTACGGGCCCCGCCATGTTGATCTGGAATGAAAAATTCTGGCTCGTAGGAGTGAAGTCCGACAACTCCACCACGTTGGCTTGTGGGAAGGGCTTCGTGTCGACCTTCATCGTGTGTTGAGCCAGGATTAATCGGCCTTGCTTGATAGCCGATTGAATCTGACACCGCAGCTCCTTGCATCCACCTGTGGCATGAGTGAACGAGTGATGCCATTTGCAGTATAGCCTTCCCTGCAGCTCTTGTGATGTCGGTAGCTTGTGATTCTCTAGGAGCTTCAGCTATTTTTCTTTGAGGAGCAGATCAAATATCTGCTATGCTTTGGTCACGTCGTAGTCAAAGCCCTTCACAAGCCCCTGCTGTTTGACCCACTTGCACAGGACAGGTTTTGCCCCCCGAGTCCACTCTGCCACGGCCACTTCTTGCTCCTCGCCAGAGTCATCAGATTCATCCACCTGGGCCACGTTCACATGGCGCTTGAACTTGTCCTGGTACAGCTCAGGATGGTAAAACTCATATGCCGTAAGCTTCTGCACCATGTGTGCCAGAGATGTGAACTCCAACTGAAAAGCCGCATCCTTGATCGGCTTGGCGAGTCCCAGAACAGCCAGATCGACTACTTACTTCTCTGTGATGCGTGATGAGTAACATCGGTTCTTGACCTCTCTGAAGCGCTGTATATATTCCGACACAGTCTCTCCTCGCTTCTGCCTGACTTGGGCAAGGCCGGCAATTCCAACTTCAGCAGCCTCTGAGTGGTACTGGGTATGGAACTGATCTTCTAGCTGTCTCCAAGTTCGAATCGAATCCGGAGCCAATGACGCGTACCATCCAAAAGCTGGGCCTGTAAGGGATTGGCCGAAGAACCGGACCCTCGGAGGATCCGATACTGAGATCATCCCCAGCTGCGTTAAGTATCGGCTCACATGCTCGATAGAGCTAGCTCCTTCCGACCCGTTGAATTTGGTGAACTTAGGGAGCCGATATTTGGGAGGCAACGGGATCAGGTCGTAGTCACTTGGATACGGCTTGGAATAGCCGATCGCTTTCCTCTTGGGCAGGATGCCGAACTGGTCTCTCAATATCGCACTGGCCTACTCGACACTAAGACTTCCTGGGGCCGATGGCTCAACACTCGGCCCAGTGGCATACTTTGCCAGCCACGCTTGTTTCTCCGCGTCTGCTCCAGAAGCTCCTGGGTTTACCATCTGCACCGAGCGTGTTGGATTGACGCTGTCAGAGATGTAGGCACACGTGTAGCCGTGCGGGATCTCCTTGGGTGGCTCGGTGAGGAACTGGCCTTCTCCAGGATCACCGCCGATCTTGTGGACGACGTAGATCGGCGCACTCTGTGGTTTTGGAGCCGCAAATGAGAACGGCAATAGCGGCCTAGAATGCAGTGCAGCTTCCTCTGTGTGACTCCCCAAGGTTGGTCCTGATGGAGAGTACTGGTTCTTGATTATCTCCTGGATGACGCGATGTGCCACGTGCTCGAGCTCATTCATCAGGCTCTGAGAGTGCCAATGAAGCGTTTGGGCCACCATGTAGTTCATCTCCTGACGCAGGGCCCTGGTTCGCTCCTCTGATGGCACAGACAAATCAACGTTGTCGAGAGCGCCTTCTGGTGAGAACCCCTTCCACCTAATGCCATGGTTGCGGGTCCTCTCAAAAGAGCCGATGAGATCGGCTTCCAACAGAGCTTTGATCTCATCATACTTCTTCTTGTGTTCAGGAGGGAGCTCTTCGTACGTGATGGGCTTGGGAGCGGGTTCCTGATCTTGAGTTCCAGACATTGTTGCAGTGGACGTTGTTGCCGAGAGTAGTCCCACCGGGTGTGCCAGAATGTGTTGTCGGTCGAAACCCACTGGCGAGCAGCGACAGGCAACACGAAGAGCCAGGAGGTCGCCGGGGCGCTGGCAGGCACTGCTCCCTCGTCGACGGCCCGCAATTCTGTCACGCGCCCGGAGATTCCGTGGAAAGCCGGGCGTGCCACCTGACCTATACCCGATCAGGAGGGTGCGAACGTGCTTCAAACAGTTTCCTGCGTACAAAGACACGTGTAAACATAAGTCCGAGCCGTGGTCGGCTCCCCGGGACAACTCTTACATCAGGCTTTAAAGAGCCGATCGAGTCCCGGTGTCAGATTGGATCTGTTTGCATCCGGATGTTATTAAATAAAGCAAATAACTGTAAAGCTGCTTCAATTAAATCTAACTAATCTAATCTACGACGGTAAAAGCTTCACTGTTAGATCGGAACATCCTACACGCGATTGGGCCTAATAAACGCAGCAGATAGCTAAACCATAACTCAAAACAGAGGCCTAAGAACTAGCAAGAGCCGATTCCCGGAACAATCCCTATCAAGGCTAAGATAAAGCATCTACTACACCACCGGATCGTCCAACCCGTTTGCAAGGCCTAACCTAACAGATATTACGCAAACTCTTAAGATAAGAGCAAACCATAACAGATAAGATCTATTAAACTTAAAAGAAGCAGGGTGTTGCCTCTGTGCAACTAATTCTATGCAACAAGAACTAGCATAAGATTGAAACATGACTGCACAGAGACAACATGATATTCGTAGATGATAAGCAAAAAAGCATGACAGATCTACTAAAAGCCATGCTACGAACATCAAGATAACTAACATTACTCGCCATCAAAAACGCTTCAGTACGAGTAATACCAAGGTAAAAAAAAGAACAATGTTGCCCTGATCGCAAGAAGCGATCAGGGCAACATGGCGCTTACTTGGATGAAACCCTAGGATTAGGGGTGGCGATGCGCCGAGAGTTGTTGTTTGCGAGACGTGATGATGCTCCCCCTTCATGAATAACATAGGGTACATATTTATAGTCCGGAGACTTGGGAAACAATCTAAACTAATCTTGTCCCGATCGGACTCTATCTCTAATCTTGGACTAAATCTAAGGATACATGGCCCATGTAGCCTAGATGCTCACGCAGGAATCGATTTACAAGTCTTCTTAATCTTCTGCTTTAAGCCCACCTTGCTTTCGGCCCATAAATTAATCCTATTAATTTATGGCGATAACACTGGTGTACGGCAAAACCTGCCATCTCCCAGTTGAGCTAGAATTCAAGTTCCATTGGGCAATCAAGAGGTGGAACATGGACCTCCAATCAGCTGGAATTAAGCGACAGATTCAATTAGCTGAATTGGACGAGTGGAGCGAAAAGGCGTACCCTAGCTCCAAGTTATACAAGGAGCGTACGAAATGTTGGCACGATTAGCGAATCAAGATCAAGCAGTTTAAGGCAGGGGATAAAGTACTCCTGTTTGGTCATGGTAAGCTTAGAAGTAAGTGGGAAGGCCCTTACTTAGTGCTTGACGCCGCCGATCACGGTGCGGTGACCCTCCAAGATGATGACGGGAACACTTTCAAAGTAAATGGTCAAAGATTAAAAGTGTTCCTAGAACAAGAAATGCCGGAACTTGAGGAAGTAGACACCTTCGAGCTTTCCGAGATATGAAAAATCTCGTCTATGGTCCTCGCCAGACCCGAAACTAGCGTTATCATAGGATAGAACCCTTCTCTGTTCTATTCTTTTCTTCACTGGGAAAGACACCCCAAGATTTGAGTCCTACACTTCATGAGGGAGCTTATGCCAGAAGACCGGGGCCCACACTTGAGAGTGTGGGGCTGGCCGGCCCTATTTGGGCCGCCCGGCCTTGCCCAGGCCGCCCGGCCTCCCCCGGCCGCACTTAGGAGAGCCGTTGAACGGCAACGCTCCCCATCGTGTGAACGTTCCGCTTCTGGAGGAGTTGCACCGGTCAGAGTCGATTTAAGTCGGGAGGCTTCTTCCTCCTTGCCATTGAACTCTCATCCTGCAATCCCAGAATTCGGCCACCAAATCTTGAGCCTAGATCACGTCCGTGGCATCACAATCCATGCCCAGAACTCCACAATCCGTAGCCACGGATAGCTCCACTCCTTCCGCTCCATCCAAATCGATCCAGAGCCTGAGTTCAGATTATAGCCTCCAGATCATCGAGCCAATTCCCATGGCCGACACCCTCGCATCGTCGCTCGGCCAGCAGGCAGCCACTAGGACTGGCCGGCCTAGGGGAGGCCGCCCGGCCTCCCCCTCGCGCCGGCCGTCCCCAGCTCGTGCGTCATCGCCCTCCAGGAGCCCTGCATCAAGGAGCAAAGGGAGGATTGGTGCGCGTACTCCTGGACGGCCGACTATTGGGGTTCTCTCCCCACGGAAGGCCATCGGGAAGTGTCTCGTGCCATCGTCTTCCGGCGGCCACGTGATGCAAGTTGCCGCCCTCCAGGCAGTGATGCCCAAGTCCCCGGAGTATTCTCCGGCCAGCCCAAGTTCGCCACGCATTCGTGTGGTTGGACGGAAGGTCGGCCGCGGAAAAGAGCTGCGTCTGCCGTTGGATCGAGAGGAGAGGGAGTCAATTGACTCCAACCCGGGATCGGTGCGACGTTTCAGATCGCCACCACCGATCCGGGGCCCTCCGGAGGTCTACGCCTACAAGGACAGCGACGAGGAGGAGGAGAGAAGCGACATCGCCGCACTCCGTGAGCAGCTTGCTGTTTTTGAACTCCAGCTCAACAATATGGATGAGCAGGTGGCGGAGTCCAAGATCTATCAGATGGACCTAGATGACAAGGTGGACACGTTGCACAAGGATGTTTGTTCGAAGATCAAACGCCTTGCCAAGGCTACCGGGAATGAGGAGCTGTACCGAGCTCTCGACCCGAGGGACTAGATCTAGATAAGGAGGATTAGAATAAATAGATTAGGTGTAGGTGCTGTTTTATTTCCCTCAATTTTGTTTCGCTCCAGCACCTTAGTTTGCTTTGTTTAGGAAGTTTTAAATTGATTAAAATAAAAGGTTTGCCTCATGTCATGTTTGTGGTTGGGACACACTTGTGTGCCAACCACACCCCTGTTCTCACATTCTGCGAAGTACCCATGAATTTGCAGCACACACAATGAATGGAGAGCACCAGAAAAAGTTGGGAGCAATTTGTTTCAGGAATGACCGGGAGGCCTAAATTGTGCCGACCGGCATATCAATTCTGCAATCTGCTGAAACACCCAACGGAATTGTGACACACGCAGCACAACAGACACATTGCAACAGGCCTTTGGCAAAACGGAGGAGGATTAGGCCGCCCGGCCTAAGTTTAGGCCGCCCGGCCCCACCGTCAGCGAAACGCCAAGATCTTTCTCGTGCGGTAGGTTTGCAACTCCTATAGCTCACTTCTCTAAAAGATCAGTTCAAATTGTGCCTGGTTTAATGTAAACTAAAATTTGAACAAGAACTTAGAGAAAAATGAAATCAATTCATGACAATCAACACATGCCTAAGGTTTATTTATAATGCAAGTATTTACATGCCTTTGGAACTTAACTATGTTAGGATCATCGGATCTTCTGCTTATTGCATCTCATGATACTTTGAACTGAGATCATGCTTGTCCTAATTCAAGGATTTGGAGGAATTTATTTTAAAATAAAACCATGGCAAATCTCTTTTGCTCAACCACTACCAATACCACACACATATTTGAGAGGAGTCCAATGATTCCACATAGCTATCTTGTACATTTTGAGCTCGTTCAAACCTACTGCCTCATGAATATGTTATGCACATTCCGTTCTTTGACCATACACGGCGTCAATCACTATCCGTCATGATCAATCATACAAAAGCTCATCATCCCCCTGAAATAGAAAGGAAAACAAGTACAGTGAGTCATCATGCTCATGGATGCTTGTCAAAAAAAAAAGAGAGAAAGAAAAAGGGGAAGATGAAAAGAGCAAAAGTATAGATGACGAACAAGTGCCAAAATCTCACACTAGCACATAGTCAAAGTAGTGTGATGGCATGGCTACTTAGAGACATTTTGTTTGAACCTGCAAAATAAATGGAAAAAGATTAGCATATGCCCATGTCTTACAAAAGAGAGAAATTACCTTCGAGAGGATCATATACCTTGAGCAATTAGAGTTTGCCTTATTTCGAAAATCTGAAAACCCTCAAAAAATTCCAAGAAAGAGGACTTGCATAGATTCAGGTGATGAGTTCTGAGGGTCAATAGATAGAAGTGAAGATGTTAGCCACCTGGAATCCATGGTATGCAAAGAAAGCTAAAAAATAACTCTTATGCATAGTTTGAGTTCATGAAACCAGTCTTCGCTCTCTTCTCGGCCTTATTGCTCGGGGCGAGCAAAGTCTGGCTGTGGGGGTGTGTTGGCGGTCGATAACGATGGTTTCTGCCGCCAACACTCTGCCTGATTTCATGAGATATAGGCCACAACCATGCCATAACCATTATTACTAATGAGTTCCACAAGTTTTGGTGTTTATTTGATCTCAGGGATGACATATCCAAATTTTACCCAAAATGGACCCCGTTTGGACCGGAAGGCCCGAATCCGGCCGACCGGCATACTTTCGGTGGAACCTTGGCATGAGACTTTACCAAAGTCACTAAGAGGGAGTATCCAAGCCATTCTAGTAGGCTATGTCATGAAATGCACAACTTGGACCCGGAAGGCTTGGACCCATATCCAAAAGAGAAGCCAACCCGGGCCATGGTCAAGTACTCAGCAAAAACCCAATTGAGCAGCGATCTATGGCCAGAAAGGAATGTGTCGGTGCAACAGAGGACCGAGAAGCCACCGGAGGCAAGCCGCCCGGCCCCAATGAGGCCGCCCGGCCCAAAGCAATGACGGTTGAAGAAACCACCTATAGAACCGACGTCTGGAGGAGATCAGAGCCGTCCCACAGAAAGGCGGTGCCATGTGGTGGCAAGGGCAGGCCGGCCGGCCTAGGCCAGGCCGCCCGGCCCCACTTGGCAGCCCCTGACGTGCAGCCTTCGTGTGAAGATCAAGCACCGCCTCCTCTGCTGCGTATAACTGGCGCTAACCGTCATAACCGTCAAGAACCGACCTTGGCACACTATAAATAGGACCCCCCCTCATCTCACTTGTAACACACACCTTGGGAGCTTGAGTGCCTCATAATTTCAGTTCATCTTTAGTAGAATAGGGAGAGTGTGAGGTGAGAGCTTGAGCGGAAGCCGAGTTAAAGGGGCGGAGTCGAGTTCTCTCGACCTTACCCCACTTTGTACCCACCTCGGGGGAATTTTATAATCAAGTAAGTTTTCCTCGCTTATCTTTAGTTCCTCGCTAGTCTACTTTTTACTTAAGTTACTTGCTTAGTTACTTTCTTTGATCTGTGGGATCCCTTGTCTGCGTGGGCAGCAAGTTCTGCCCATTTGGGGTTTCTTCTTGCCTTAGCGCGAGGCGGAAGTCAGTGACTCGATACTGTAGGCGTTGTGCTTAGGCTTGGCAGTTACCTTGGGTTGTGTTCCACCCCACGACACCGCAGTGGTAGGCGGCAAGTGGTGGCAGCCTTGTCCTTCCCTAGTAGTCCACCACGTTCGGGTGTTTTCATAGCATTAGGATTGCCGAAGGTAAGTAGGGCCCCTTCTCACCCCTGTCTGTGCCCTACGCTTAGGCCGCCGAAACAGATCAAGTTAGTAGCTCTTCAAGTTATCTTAGTAATTAGGATTCTATCTAGAGATAAGCCCTCTACCCTCGTACCTCTACTTCCCAGCGGGTCCAGTTGAATCGCTCCAAATCACTAGTCGAAGCTTATCGTTCCTTGGATTCAATATCCCAGGCTTACTCACCTGGTGAATGCTACAATCAGTCTCTGTGCGCTTGCGGAGTAATTAGTTAGGCTAAGGAGTGCCTAACACTACTCCACATGCTCTTGCAATGTGCAAGCAAGAGCAAGGCGAAACCATCAGGTCCTACGTCAAGCGCTTCTTCGACACAAGAGCCACCATCGCCAATGTTGCCGACGACGACGTCATCGACTACTTCCATGACGACATTACTGTCCAATCACTTTATCGTGATTTCGGGCGTAACCGCCCCAAAACAGTGGTGGGTGGATCTACGCGACATGATGCAGCGCTGGGCAAACGAAGAAGAACAAGAGCGCAGTCGCGTCCCATGCTGTAACAACGACAACAATGGGAATCGTAACAATGACCATGGAGGGACCAGTAACCAGCGGGATCCTGCGCGCAAGCATAAGCCGGACGACACCGTTGGCACTATGGATCGCGCCCCGCGCGGTAAGAAAACATAAATGTCTATGGATCAGTTCGACAAGATCCTCCACAACAAGAGGTGCCCAATCCACCCCAAGAGCAACCACTCAATGTTCGAGTGCACAATCATACGCCAGTCCTTCCAGTCTCCGCTGCCAGACGCACCTAAGAAGAAGCAGAACAAGGAGGACGATGATGACAAGAGAGACCCTGACAGGTTCCAACAACAACAAAACGTGGTCAACGTCATATTTGGAGGAGATCCAAGTTTCTCCAAGCGTGCCTAGAAGCTACTACTCAGAGAAATCCTCTCAATTGATCCTGCAATTCAGAGACCCTTAAAGTACAGTGAGGTCCCCATTACCTTCTCTAGGAAAGACTAGTGGACCAGCTTCTCTGAACCAGGAAAGTTCCCACTAGTACTCGACCCCGTCATCTAAGGATCCTAGCTCACTCGAGTACTTATTGACGGCAGAAGTGGGCTCAACTTAATCTTTGCAAGCACACTGATGAAGATGGGCCTTAACTATATGAGCTTGCTTACACCAAGCAAAGCTCCCTTCTACGGCATCGTTCCAGAAAACTCTTCTACACTAATTGGCTCGGTTACCCTCACAGTCACATTTGGTACAGAACAAAACTTCCATACGGAGTACAACAAGTTCGAAGCAGCCGACGTCGAATCTTCCTACCATGCCATATTGGGAAGACCGGCACTGGCTTCTTCAAAATAAGACAACACCTGACAATATTTAGATATATTTTTTATGAATATTCTTTCAAAAGCTGGAAAATTGTTTATTACTGCAAACTAAAATTGGAACAACGTGAATCTTTTCTGGAAACAAAATGTTAAACATGGCGCAAAAATAGTTTAACATCATGAACAAAATAGTATAGAAAATGAACAAATTCTTCCGCAATGCAAATAAATTGGTCTACATTAAAAAAATGTGCCCACACGCTGACGAATAATTTTAGTCCACTAAACAAATAAATAATTCCCACTGTTGAATAAATTAGTCTACAACTAACAAGATGGTTCCACAAAAAGTGACTGATTGTACGAATAAATTAGTCTACCAAATGAAAAAATATATCCACATTGGAAACAAATTACTTTTATAGGTGAACAAATTTATCCAGCAAAAGAAATAAAATAGCTTCTTACACTAACAAATACTTCAACATGGAGAACACACATGTATCACGATATTAAGCTACTCTTATATAAAACAAACTATGTACACATAGAACAGGCTAGTATGAAAAATAAATAGAAAGAAAAAAGAAAAGGAAAAAGGAAAAAGAGGGAAGAAAGCGGGAAGCAAATATAAGAAGGAAGAAGTGAAACAAAAGGTGGAAGAGGAAACAAAGAAATAGAAATGGAAAATGAAAGGAGACGGAAAGAAAGAAAAACAAAAAAAAGACCCAACGTGGCCTGCTGCTGTCTGGTTGAAAGAAGAGAATGCAAGCGTGGGCTGCATCCACTTTTGTTGTTAGGCTGGCGGAAACTGTGAAAGGAAATGAATGTCGAAAGTGACTATGGATTGATTAATCTGTTGTACAGTGCGCAAGATATATATATACAAGCCAGAGGGTAGTTGGCATGGCTGAAGGGGTGCCTATTGCCCCAAAGGGTGTCTTGTCCAACGTAACCTTCTGAAGGGTGTCAGTTGCTAATGACATGATTATCCTAATTGATCTTAATTAATTAATCTAATTAATCCTAACACTCTCCCTTGATCAATTAATCTTGTATAGACACTGTTTCTTGTTCATCAGTCATAGTCTTGAAGCTTTGGAAAAACCCCGTGGGAAAAAACCAAAGTATATCGATATATCAGGTAAAACTCCTTAAAAACCCAGTGGGAGAAATAAGTAGAAACGCCATGATATATATAACTTCCAATGTTCATAGACCCTTTAGGTAATCCTGAAGACATAGTCTAAAACAATTTGATCTAAGATCAATATGTCATATATTATCCTTGAAAAACCTCTGTGAGAAAAAATAGATAATATGACAATTACCATGTGTTAACATTACCTCATTAAAAACTTTATGTGAGAACACTCTCTAGAAGGAAAACTCATATAAAGAAAAGAGTGTAATGTGATGCTTATGTAGATTATATCTTAATGAGATTCTCCCCCTGATTCTTGCAAATCTCTAAGTCTTCTCATACCAATGCCCTCAACACATTTACGAAATGCAGTGTATGGTAGAGACTTTGTCAATAAATCTGCTAGATTATCACAAGATTTAGTTTGCAAGATTTCAATTTTTCCATTCTTTTGGAGTTCATGGGGATAGAATAGCTTAGGAATAATATGCTTAGTCATATTACTCTTGATATAACCTGACTCCATCTAAGTAACACATGCCGAATTATCCTCAAAGATAATTGTTGGTGTATCAATCGCACCAATATCACATGACTGTATTATGTGGTTTATCATTCTGCGGAGCCATACGCATTCGCGTGATGCCTCGTATAAAGCTATTATTTCAGAATGATTGATGGATGTAGATACTAAGGTCTGCTTTGCAGACTTCCAAGATATTGTTGGACCACCTTGTAAGTATACAAAGCCAGTTTGTGATTTGCCATTGTGAGGATCTCATAAATAACCAGCATCTGTATATCCTAACAAAACTAGATCTTGATTTCTGCTATAAAATAATCCAAGATCTCTAGTGCCATAGAGGTATCTAAATACCGTTTTAATTCCTACCCAATGACGTTTGGTGGGAGCAGCACTATGTCTTGCTAATAAATTAACTACAAATTCAATATCCAGCCAGGTATTGTTAGCAAGATACATAAGTGCTCCAATATCACTCAGGTATGGGACATGTGGTCCTAATACCTCTTCTCCTTCCTCTCGTGGTCGAAGGATCTTACTACCATGGGAGTCTTTGTAGGATATGATTTGTCCATATTGAATTTCTTCAATATTTTCTCGACATAGGCAGCTTGGTATACAAATATATCAGTGGGTAAATGCTCAAGTTGTAAACCTAAACAGAATTTTATTTTACCCAAATCTTTTATTTCAAACTCCATCTTTAGGATGATGAAGTGCTTCATTAATATCGGTTTCGTTGCCAATAATATTTAGGTCATCAACGTATACTGATATGATACAAAATCCCGTTGATGATTTTTTTAATAAAGACGCATGGCAGTCATCATTATTTGTGCATCCCTTCAATTTAGGGAATTCACTTAACCGATTGTACCACATGCGGCCTGACTGCTTTAATCTGTATAATGACTTTTGCAATTTAATGCAATACATGTTGCGATTTGCCTTGGGATTCGGTATGCTAAATCCATCAAGAACTTTCATGTATATATCCGAATCTAATGACCCATATAAGTATGCAATCACGACGTCCATCAACTGCATAGATAGACGATTTTGTACTGCCAGAGATATTAAGTATCGTAACATTATTCCGCTCATTACTGGAGAGTAAGTTTTGTTGAAATCAACGCCAGGTATTTGCGTAAAACCTTGTGCCACTAGCCTTGCTTTATATCTCACTACTTCACTGTTTTCATTCTTTTTTACGAACGAAAATCCATTTGTATCCCACAGGAAGGATACCAGGAGGTGTTGGCATTACAGTCGAAAATACCTTTCTTTTATTAAGCGAGGCTATCTCTGTTTCAATTGCAACCTTCCACTTATCCCAGTCCGAGCGCATCTTGCACTCAGTCATAGACTTAGGATCTGAATCGATTTCAAGGATATTTGCAATTTGCTTAGACTTAGGATCTGAATCAATTTCAAGGATATTTGCAATTTGCTTAGAGAAGTAACAGTCGACTATTTTGGACTTACAGTCGTAAGACTCTACAGTCTCAATGAAATTTATAGCTATTTCATTTACCCTTAAAGATTCATCATGACTTCCTGAAATGATGGATCTAGGGTCTTCCGATGTTCCAGCCTCAGTGTTTATGCGCATATCTGAGCTGGGAGGTGGATTATAAATATCCACAGGACATACAATGTCCTCTAGGTGTCTTTCAACCAAAGGTTGAGTTGCATTTCCGGTCTTCTTTTGCTTGTTTGCAATAGCATCCTGCTTCTTGGAAGTGCTTCTCCCCCTCTTTTTGCCAAGTTGGAGATGAGTGGTTTTATTAGGTACCTCCACTCTTTCGGGCACATTCCTTGCAGGATGGAGAGACTTGTGACACCTTTATAATCTGTAAAAATGTCTGGCAGATTATTTGCAATATTTTGCAAATCAATAATTCTCTGAACCTATTGTTCAGCTTCTGTAGTACGTGGATCAGAGAATTGGATGCCTTTTGCATTCCAATCTATTTTCTGGCATTCCTTTGGGTACAATTCTCCCCCTAATGTCCGGAAATGATCCTCATTAAAAATACAATCAGCGAATCGGGCAGTAAATAGATCCCTTGTCATAGGTTCTAAGTACTTTATGATCGACAGAGATGAATATCCGATATAGATCCCCAGTTTCCTGTGGGGCCCATGGATGTTCGCTGAGGTGGTGAGATGGGTACGTATACAGTGCACCCATATTTACGCAAATGGAAAATACTTGGTGAATTCTCACGTACTAACTGCAATGTGGAGGTTTCATGATATGCAGTTGGTCGTACTTGGATTAGGTCGGCAGCGTGCAGAACAGCGTGACCCCAACATGATGAAGGCAATTTGCAATTCATCAACATAGGTGTTGCAATGAGCTTGATTCTTTTAATCAATGAGTCAGCCAAACCATTTTGAGTATGTACGTATGGGACTGAATGCTGAGCCTGAATTCCCAATGCCATGCAATAATCATTAAAAATACGGGAGGAGAATTCAGCAGCATTGTCCATACGAATTGATTTAATTCGATGTTTAGGATAATAGGCTTTCAACCTAATAAGTTGAGCCATTATTTTGGCAAAAGCATGGTTGTGTGTCGACAGAAGAGACAAGTGAGACCAACACGTAGATGCGTCTATCAATACCATGAAGTACCTGAACGGCCCCGATAATGGTTGGATTGGACCACAAATATCTCCTTGAATTCTTTCAAGGAATTTTAGTGTTTCAGCTCAAATTTTAAGATATGATGGTCTTAAAATTAATTTCCCTGTTGCACAAGCAGTGCAACCAAAATCTTTATCTTGAGAAAATTTAATCTTTTCCATATCATGACCTATGGAGTTGCCGATAATTTTTCACATCATCCTATTCCAGGGTGCCCAAGTCGATCATGCCAATTTCGGAATGTATCGATGTTTTGAAGGGCCATTTGCAAAACTGTCCTTATTTTGAAGTCCAACTACATGTTTGACCCTTTTTTGAACTTTGCATGTTTGCCCCTATTTTTAGTCTTCCAGTTGCATGGTTGCCCCCTGTTTTAGTGCAACCATGCAACTGGAAGACTAAATATAGGGGCAAATATGCAAAGTTAAAAAAACTGGGGCAAACGTGTAGTTGGACTTCAAAACAAGGGCAGCCTTGCAATTGTCCCTTTGAAAAATTATCTTATAAGCAACATGAGCAATGCGCTTTATGTATGTAAAGTAAAATCTGGTTTGGAGCGAAGAAAACTTCTCACAGATTTATTTGCCGAATCTCGTGAGTTTAGTTAAGAAAAAAAATTCCTCTTTATTTTCCTGATGTGTTTCCACATGGAAACCATTCCTACGGTTATCTCTATAACTTAGAAGGGTACGAGTCGAATCGGGATACAACAAAGCATCCTCCATCATTATCTGTGTACCCATAGAGAGAGTAATAGTAGCTCGACCTGAACCAACTATTAACGCATCTTGACCAGCAATGATCATAATATTTCCTTCTCTTTTCTCAAGGGTCTGGAAACATTTTATCTCTCTAAGTATAGAATTTGTGGTACATGAGTCCACAAGACATATTTCTTCCTCCTTTGGATTGTTATCAACAGACATCTATATGTAAAACAAATGTAATTTAAATGCACAAGTGTAACATATATATAGAGAGAATATACAATATATTATATATCAAATAGCAAAGTATGATACAACAATATCTATGTGACTTAGTACAGCTAGACAACAAAACTAACAAGTTTGTACAATGCTAAACAATATGAATCAAAACAACTATGTACAACTTAGATTATTACAACAAATATCCAATCTGATATCAATTCCGGACTAAGATTACTCCAAATCTCCAAATATGTCTCCAGAACCAAAGTCTATGAGCATATTGTCTGTGGTTGGAAGATCGTCTTCCATATTAAGAGACTTGTTGTTTCCTTGTTTGGGGGCCTGCTCGGAACAACTCTCCATTGGGGTAGCCTCAGATGTAAGATTGAAGTGTGTTTCATATCTTTTATCTCCTGCTTACTTGCCCTCCTTTGAAGACTTTTGGTTCAAAGCAACTAAATGCTTTGGTGCACGGCAATCCTTAGCAAAATACGAGAAATCACCACATCTGTGACACTTGTTGTGTTTCTTGGATCTCGCATTGTCCCTTTTCCACTTGTGTGAATTAGGTCTTTGCTTTATATTGTGTTTGCGTTGACCAGAGGTGTTCTTTGGAGCGGGTCCATTCAAGCAAAGGCGCCGAACCAATAGGGCGCTTATGATGATTCTTCATAAGAAGTTCATCATGTTTTTCTGATTGAGACAATGTATGAATAAGCTTCGAATAAACCTCAAAACTTTTAGCCCTGTATTGTTGTTGCAATACTCGATCAGATGGAAGCATAGTAGAGAGTGTCATCTCTATCTTATCTGTGCATCCGTTGGCTCTTTCTCGCAAAACTTCAATTTAGAGCAAATTTTGTGAATAGCGTGATTGTAGTCTGCCACAGATCTAAAATCTTGGAGACGTAAATGATTCCTTTTTTTTGCGAGGAGTAAATGATTCCATTCATGATTGGCCTCCGGCCAAATGAGTTCCTTTTGTTATTCATATCTCTCTTTAAGAGAGTTCCATAATTCGCGAGGATTTTCAATCATAATGTATTCGGCTTTCAGGTCTTTATGAATATAAAAATATAGCAAAGTCAAAGAAGTGTAGATTTGCTTGTCTTGCACAATAGCCCCATCTTGGGGTTCCTGAATTGTAGCCAAAAGACCACGAGATGCAAGCGATATTATGATATCAGAAGCCCATGTAGGGTAATTACTACCATCTAAGGCGAGTTCATCGAACTCCTTAGTGGCCATGATCCTACGTGGAACACCATGGATTAGCTAATTTACCTTATGGTAAATTTAACATGGCAATGTTGTAATATATTGGTAAAAAAAGAACTATATCCTATCATAGTTTTGGAATATTGTAGATTTAGACCAAAACAACAAATCATAAATTGTTGAAAAAATGGTAATCGTTACTAAGATTTAAACCATTTACTACTATCCAAAACATTTATTTTGGTTAAAACATGTTGTAGGTAATCATCAAGTTTTGGAAAAATAAGACATAGACCTCTCAGCAATAGGTAATTTAATCACTGCTACATCACGGTCTCCGGGCAAAATAATTCATACATGAATTAAACGCAGTCAATGCCTTAGTCTCCATCGTCTTGTATTAATTAACCAAAATAATCAAGAGATATTGTATTGAAATTTTGATCCTGACATAATTATACAATTTCTAGAATAACTTTTAAAAAATATCTAAATTGCTTGCTAATTAAGCATGTATGTGGTGCAAAAGTGGTTCTGGGGGCATCAACATACCCAATTCTAGGATATAATTGTAAGTGTAACTACGAATTAGTGCAAAATATGTGACTTTGGGTGCACTAATAAAACCAGAAATATATCAAAAATATAAATGTAATATGTGTATGGTGCAAAATAAAATTAATTGCACAAACAATACATACAATCATAGAACATTCAATTGCAATGTATATATAAACTAGATTCAAATCATAAATACATACAAAGATAATTACAACAGTTCTGAGCAACAATATACTATACAATTAAGCGAATTGTTCTCACAAGAAAAGAATTAGCTAAAACATATGCTAATTTAAACTAAATATGCTGGAAATAGAAATAATTAAAAGAAAAAAAGAAAATGGGTGGGGCAGTCGCTTGGGCCGGCCAGGCAGGCGCGCGGCCCAGCCTAGCCAAAGTCCGCCGCCGGCTTATATAAGGGTGACGGTTAGGGTTTTCCAACCCTAACCACCCCCCAGTGCCCAGCCGCCGCCGCCGCCTCCGATTTGCTGCCTTTTCTCCCTCCCCCATCCTCTCATGGCCGGCACAAGCAAAAGGTCTGAGCGCCGGTCATGGAGGCCGGCCGGCGAGGCGCTCTGCCCATTCCTGGCGAGCCAAGAACGACGGATCCGCCCCCACCGGCCCCTTCAAGGCCTTCAGCGGTGGGGGGCCTCTCCCCTCCGGCCGGGGAGGAGATGAAGCCATCCCCGAGGGCGGCTTTGTTCGGGAGCCGACGCTGATTCGGGCGGCTGTCAGCCGCCACGTCGGTGTAAGAGCGCCCGGATGCCGGAGTCGTCGGAGGAATCGCGACGTTGAGGTCGTCACGCATCCACTCCGGCATCGCGGTTGAGGACTGAAGGGGCGTCACGACGTCCAGCCATGAGTCCACCACCTCCGTTCCAGTGCTGAGCGACGGCGGGCGGTACTAGTGGCGGTCGCATCAACAACGGCATCGGCAGCACGGAATAATGGTGAGGTGTTGGCGGCCTCTACAGCGATGCCGGTGGTGCGCCCAGGCGCCTAACGAATATGGCAGCGCCATGCGTCGGGCAGCGAACTGCAACGACGGTGAACACGGCGACGAACGACGGCTGCTGGAGTTCGTGCTCACTCCGAATGGCAGAGCGGCGCACGGCGGTCGTTGATGTCGCGGAGGGTACAACAGACGGTGCTCTGCAGCATGAAGCGTGGAGGACGACCAATGGCGTTGCTGCGGGCGATTGCTAACTCGAGACTCGACGGCGTCCGTGATGGTGTCAACCATCGCGTTCATTGATGGGGCAGTGGGGTTCGCCATCATTGGTTACCTTGCAGAGGTCTGGTGAGGTCTCCGGCGTGGTCTCCAGTGAGTACTCCGGCGAGTCATTGTTTTCTCTTTCTCTGTCTACAAGCGTCAGTGCAAGGCGTGCGTGCCTGATAACGTGTGAAAGGAAATGAATGTCGAAACTGACTGAATGGATTGATTAATCTGTTGTACAATGTGTATGATATATATACAAGCCAGAGGGCAATTGCCATGGCTGAAGGGGTGCCTATTGCCCCAAAGGGTGTCTTCTGTCCAACGTAAAAGGGTGTCATGTCATTAGCAGTTGCTAATGATGTGATTATCCTAATTGATCATTAATTAATTAACCTAATTAATCCTAATAGAAACAATAGCTAAACAGGTCCGCTGTATTTTATTGCTTGAGCGATATATAGTCGTCGCCCAACAAAAAGGATTTTCAAAGTGGTACAGGCCACATAATTGAGCCCATCGTGTCGGTGGCCAGGTGGGCCGGCCGTCAAATTCCACCTACAGGGTAAGTACATTGGTGTCATCTTAAAAACAATCTCATATATTTATGTAATCTTGAGACGACTACCGGAAAACTTCTACAATGGCTTGTATTTTTAGTTGTCTCATAGTTATATCACATCCCTTGATTTGTGGATAAAATAAAAAAATATTTTAAATTACATGGCAATAACAACTCCTAAAAATGATGGGAATTAGTCTCATACTCCTAAATTTTAGTCAATAAGATAGTTGTTTCGCGAGGCAACCATCTCTTTTTTCACCTCGCTCTCTCTCTCTCCTCCACATCACCAAAAAATTATATATGCATGAGATGGAATCGGCTGACGCGTAGGAATGTACCTGGCCTTAGTGAGCTAGCAGACATGATATGGCCTGGCCATCACAGTTCGCGGCTGGCCGGCGACCAGGATCTGGCAGGCAATCTTCGAGAACTAATGTCAACAGTGCAATATGGAGATTTTTCAAAACCTTTTCATTAGTTTTGGTGCTTTCTGATTCATATGGCGTTTCTTAAAAAAAAGTTTGACTACTCCATCCATCCTGTTCTTTATTTAAAATTTATCCTAAATCCAACTATTTTAAGTTTGACCAAGTTTTAAAGAAATAGCAACACTTATAATACCAAATAAGTGTCATTTGATTCATCATGAAATATATTTTCATACAATATACATATATATATAATATCATAATAAATATTGATATTTTTAGGACGAAGTGAGTATTTCATATGAATTTAACAATTTTTCAGATGCCCAAAATACAATAACCTAATCAACCGGTAGTGGTGCAAATCCCTCCCGTTTCATCAAAAAACAAGGACCGAATCAATCACGGCATCCTAAATCTTAGGATACTATCAACCTACTTAATGATGACGATTGGTGTTAATCAAGATTGGGCCGATTCTAAAATTAGTTAGCTAGGTTTCAAAATTTGTACTCTCGCAGAATTTTACTATTGGTACTCAATTTATTTTACTGTAGTATGTACTACCTCCGTTTCACAATATGTCTATGATCAAGGTTAATGGGCTCCGGCCCTGATTTATTTTAAGCAAAAATTCAATGGAAGCTAACTTAAGGAAATCTAGATACATTTAAGTGACAATGGGTGGCTAGCTCAAGCTACGGTTCAATCCTGACTCTGCCCCCTACCAATCCGTCTACCTAGGAGAGGCATAAAAGTATGATACAGTTGGGATATATTGTTGTTCTCAATCTTATTAGATTAGATAGATAGTTGGTGAACAGCTAATCTATCTAACGAAATAGTTTTTTTTTATAAAAAGTTATGTTAGATATCACTTAAGTACTACTGGTAGGCTTCTCTCCGTACTATGATCAAGATGCGTCCATTCTACAGCATTTCCAATCATCCAATGCAACGACAGATAAATCTCACTTACACTAACCAATAGAACTAATACATTACAAGATCACATGTCAATATATAACCTAAACAAAAAATATTTAAGAACACTAATTAAACGGCCAGAGATCGAGCGGCAAACACGCGTCCACGCGAGCGAGCGCAATGCATCTATCCCCACTGTCATGACGCCGCACACCACCCTGTTGACGCACAGCAGCAATCACAGGTGGTCGCCGTTCATGAGGGCGCTGGCCGTGGCACCGCAGGACACGGCCTCCTTGGGCACCTTGCCGACGCGGTCGACGGCCTCGGCGAAGACGACACCCATGCCCATGTGCAGGTGCGGCTCGATGTGGCAGTGGAACGCCCACACGCCGGGGTTGTCCGCCACGAACCGGAGCGCCGTCCACCCGTACGGGAAGATCACCGCCGTGTTCCGCAGCGGCGGGTCCCGGAGGTTGAGCCGCGCCTCGTCGGCGGCGTCCCCGCGGTAGGGCCCCTCGCCGTAGCCGAGCACCCAGAAGTCGTGCCCGTGGAGGTGCCACGGGTGCACCTCGCTCACGTTGTGCGCCAGCGCGTTGGCGTTCTGGAGCACCACGTCCACGGTGGTGTTGTACGCCAGCACGTACACGTTGTCCCCCGCCGTCGTGTTCGGGTTCGCCGGCGGCTGCCGCACGTCGTACCCCCGGCTGAACGTCTCCGCCGGCCGCGCCGCGGCGAGCGTCGACTTGAGCCCCAGCTTCAGGGACCCCAGGTACGGCGTCGCCGGCAGCACCATGGACACGTTGTTGATGGACCACTTGGTGCGCCCGTCCATCCGGTTCTGCGTGTTGAGCAGCTCGATGCGGCGGTCCGCCGTCGCCGGCGGCGGGGGCGTCCCGGCGCGCGCGCGGATCCGGAACGTGAACGCCTTGCTGTGCTCGTAGTCGTCCCACGCCGGCGTGACCGGCGGCGCGAGCGCCGGCAGCTTGGACGCGCGGTTCGGGCGGTAGTTGAGCACGGCCAGCGCCGGCGCCGTCTTCGGCAGCCGGCCGCGCACGCCGACGCTGACCCAGTAGTTGGACGACGGGTCCTGGTCCGTCGTCAGGAGGACGGAGTAGCTGTCGCCGGAGTAGATGTCGATGTCGTCGGCGGCGAACGGGTCCACGTAGTTGCCGTCGGCCTCCACCACCGTCATCTTGTGATTCTGCCGAGGAAATAATTAGACAATAATGTTCATCAATCGACGATGCATTCATTCTTCAGAAATTGATTGCCGTTTGCTTGTTTCTCTTACACCGATTGCCAGGTTGAGAGAAGCCAGCGAGGTGGTGCTCGCCACCCGGAGCCTGTAGGTCTTGTTCGGCTGCACGGGGAGGACCACCGGCGCGCACTGCCGGTTGACGGCGGCGCACTGCGTGGCGCCCGGCGTGTGCGCCGCGGCCATGGAGCAGTTGAACTGTCCCCTGCCATTGATCAGCAGAGACTGCAGCAGAGTTCCAAGAACAAAACAACGCGCGTCAGCATCATCATCAGCCAATTCCAGTACAAGAAAAAGGAAAATTAGGCAGAGTAAACTGAATTATCATTATGATCGACCGATTTCGGTGTCTGCCGAATGAAGGTTTCGATTTACATCAACCTAAGTAAAGCACAAATGCACATTTCACAATGCTTTTTTCCAGTTTATGTTATCAGCTCAACTATTGGACACTTTGGCATGCTAGTAGCATAGGCCCTGTTAACCTGTATACTGTGACTAAAACTGTGAATCCTCAAATGCCCAAACCTTGCAACTCACAGCCTCAGGCTGACCTTTCCCTGCCCAAACAGAGGGTGTGAATCAGCTCTGAAGGCTGAAGGTACATGCATCGCATTGCAGCAATACATGTTCACAGGATGGCACAAGAAGAGGACCCCACTGCCAACGTGATGCGCTCATGTCTGTTTGACATTTTTCTGTGCTGATCCTGCTCACCCAATGGCCAAACCTCCCTCCCTACGCTGCTCTGCAGCAAGACTGCATCATGCCTCTGCACAGAGACATGTTCCAAAGATGCAGAGAGAGTCACCTGCATATGGGCGCTCTCATCTCTGCACCATCACGACGTGATAGCATGTGTCATTGCGTCCTCTCCCAAGATCATGTGGCCCTGACCGTGACTTGTGAGGCCGTGATAGGCACCAAGGCATGGCGCCTGCCTTTTGGATCTCTTCCCTCCATGATCTACAATCCCCCAACTTTTCTTCAGAAAATTGTGTCTGTGTGCACACTGCAAACTATGCACAGGATGGCAGGGCATAGGGCTGTGCTGGAACATGATCCACACTGCCGTTTTTTTGTACACACATGTTGCTGGCATTGTGCCCAAAGTGCCCTACACTTGATGCGCTTTCTCAAAGTGGGGGTGCTTCTTTCCATGAAGTCCAATGGGCTAGGGCTGCTCGGGGCGCCATCTTTTTGCCTTTCTGATCTGTGGGACCAACATGCATGCTGAGCTTTTTGGTTTTCTTGGGAAAGCTAGATGTGTGCACTGCTGTCCATTGCCAGTTTATCACCATCAGCAGAGATCATTGAATCTTTTCAGTGATTCAGTCTATGGCTGGCCATGGTTGTATTTAGCTTTAGGGACTGTCCCGGCAAGCCCGGCGCGGCTTTTGTGCTAGTATCCAATCAAGAGGTTGGAGAAATTTTCAGAGCAAACAAATTCAGGCCATGCCTTGTGTGTACTGTAAATATCTGTATGGCATGCAAATAATTGAGGTCCAGTGGTATGCATTATTGCATATTATCAGGTAATACCTTGTTTTCTAATAGGAATGTGTCTCTTTCTGTGGTGTTCAAACAGAAAGGTAAATGGGTGTAGAAGCAAGTGGCAAGTTGATTTGGACCCAAGTATATGAACATGCTTGGCTCAGCTTTAGTGACTGGCCTATAAAGTCCGGGCATTGTCCTAAGCTAGAGTCCAAGTATCCAACCAGAAAGATGAAGAAATCCTTAGAGCAAACAAACAAAGTCAGGCCATGCTTTGTACTGTTCTAAGTATCAGTATGTCATGACAATAATTGAGTTCCAACGATAAGCGTCATTGCAAATTATCAAAGCAACATGTTATGTTTTCTGAAAGGAATTTGTCGCCTTCTGCGTTGTTCGAACAGGACGATGCAATGAGAGTAAAAGCACTCGAGAAACTGATTTACTCTGACAAGTTAGTATAACTGCATTGCATTCGTGTTTCCTCAGAATCTATATATAAGCACTAACTATTCATAAACCTACTTGATGCAACGTTCCACAAATTGCATTAGTATGACTTCATGACCGCACTGCATTTATGTATTCTCAGTGAGTCCTAAAACCCCTGTTCTTTCATAAATCAGTTTGGCGCCATGTTTCACAAATTGCAGTTGAAACTACCATGCCTAGAACAAAGTAAAGTTAATCATCTTCATGGCAAATATATTGTACAGTTAAACTGTCAAAGTGAACACTGCAATCCTCTGAAGTTACCATAGCAGCCAAAATGCAGAACAGTAACAGTGCAGATCATAGTAACTGTTGAGATCATGGACTGTGCCGTACCTGCGGCTCGCCGATCCACCTCAAGGGCTTGGAGGAGAGGGCGACCATCTGGGTGTGGATGCTCTCGTGGTACCAGTCGCTGAGCAGCAGGTTGAGCTCGCCGTCGTACTTGAACGGCTCCTCCTCCCCCTCGGCCACGTCGACGATCAGCGACCCGTACAGCCCCGCCGCCCTCTGCATCCCGTAGTGCCCGTGGTAGAAGTACGTCCCCGGCTGCAGCCACGAACAAAATTGTTCAGTTTCAGTTGATCTCATGGCATGAACATTCAGGCACAATTGGGTGATCGGTGATCAGCAGCTGTAAGTCAGTCACCTTGTCGACGACGAAGCGGTAGGTGAAGGTTTCTTCAGGGTTGATGGCGCACTGGGAGATCGCCGCCGTGCCGTCCATCCACGGCGTCCCGATCTGCCATGATCCACCATGCCACACCATTGAAACGTTAGCAAAATCGCAAAGGACAAAAATTCCCAGCTAAGTGGCCAGCTCTGCCTGAACTCTGAACTTCTCTTTCCGAGCAGAAAAAAGTAGTCTGAACATTTGACATCAAACCGACGCGCTTGCACCGCGCAGTGCAGGCAATTCTTGCATGCGCGCTGGCACGGCGCTCGAGTGATGGATGGTTACCTGTCTGATGCCGTGCCAGTGGATGACGACGCCCTCGGTGTGGAGAGCGTTCTTGAGCTCGACGTGGATGGTGTCGCCGGCGCGGGCGCGGATGGTCGGGCCGGGGAACTGCCCGTTGATGCCGATCACCACCTTCTCCTCGCAGTCCGGCGACCAGAACATGTTGCTGATCTCCCACTTGAAGTGCCGGGCCTTCGCCGCCGCGGCGCAATGCGGCCGGGCGGCGCTCGCCAGGAGGGCGCAGCACACCGCGGCCAGCAGAGGAAGCCTCATGGCTGGCTTGCTCTGCAGGCTGCAGCCTACGCCACTCCCAACAGACAATTCACTCACCTCCCCGGGAGAGCGTTTCAGATTCGGAGGTACCAGCAATGGAGGAGGGAATGGGATGCCGAGGCAGGTTGGAGATGATGGCAAGAGCTAGGAGATGACTTGGGCACCGCTTGGGGTTTTGTGGAAGTTGGTAGCAAGGATGTCTGTGCCTGTGGTGGTCAATTTATAATGGACAAAAAGCTTATCTCATCTATGTTCCCTCCTCCCAAAATTAGATATGTATACCATTAAAAGATCCTAAAGTTAGATATATACCATCCCACGTATCATTGACTCATGTGAGTCTCACATGTCGGAGAGATAACGATGATATACATCTAACTTTGGGATCTTTTAATGGTACAGATTCAATTTTCTCCCTCTCAATTTCTTTTCTCAAAGAAAAATGGAGATCGAATTATGAACAACAAAATAGTTATTGTGGAGTTAGGTTGGAGGCAGAGTAGGCTGTTTCTGCTAACGCCTGCGTTCGTAGGCATTTTCCTGGTCGCTCGCAAAAAGGCTGTAGAAATAGCTCAGCGCCCACTGATTTTTTGTTGCATCTTTCTGGCAGAGGAATAAAGAGTTTCAGATCATGCCCTTGCTTTGGGCAATATAGGTCTGATGCATGTGACGAGGACTGCTACTTCTGTGAGCCTACCGAAATGGTTTTATGCAAAGGCTACAGGTAAACGTGTAGGTGTGATCGTATTTCTGATGGATCACACATGCTCCATGCATTTGTTTGGTAAGCTGCGTTGGATTTGGCAAAGGGGTTTCACATCTTTCCCTTGGATTGAACAACACCGTTGCGAAGTTTCAGCAAACATGTTTCCTTTTTTTTTTTGCTTTTTGAATTGGCAAAGTTTCTCATGTGTTACTTTTGCTTATCGATCTGCACATTGTTTTTGTAGTACTAGTACAAAATTCCATAATGCATTTTGCGCGGTTTTACTAGTTACAACAATGTTATGCATTTTGATTTGAAGGACAATCAGTATGGTTAATTACTTCCTTTGTCCATAATACTTCAAATTACTTACAGTTGTTCAGGTTCTTTAGCTGTGCCAGCTACAAACAGCTAATTCTAATTTTCAGTAGTCACAACATGCAAAGCATTTATTTATAACAAATGTGGTGCATGTATACATGTTCATAATCACTTGCGCAATATAAAACACTTATTTTATTCTCAAAAATGTAGACGTGCCATCCACATTATTATTCAAAAAGCTATACATAGTGGGCAATACAATTATACAGCTTGCACTACGTAGTAGTGCAGCTGTTGTTTAATTGCAATTCAACATGTGTTTCATCCTGGTGCTCAAATCATGTTGTTTCTTCACTCACAACACTCTGGTGCTTTCGCATCAAGTGAAAACCATCATTGTGGTATTGTTCATAATGACTGCCTTAAGGGTCAAGATAAAAGGCACTAGAGGTGCCGTTTCAGGCACATACAAAACTTTTTGCCTGTTTTTATTTTCACCACATTTGCCTGTGGAATTAAGTATCCCGCACGCAAGGGATTATCGATTTTCTTCAGCTAGCGAATTCTATTCGCTTCACACTACCTGATAGGGAAAACATGGCAGAAAAGCAAGGGGTAAAAAGAAAGATATGATTAAACCTTATGTACATAGGCCCATGAACAAAAAAAAGGAGTAAAAAAATTAAAAACCACATGAACGCACTAACATGACTATCATTATAACAAAAAGTTATAAAGCAGAGAATTTTATTATACAAATTCAATCCCATGTGGCTTCATAGTTATCTATAATAGTATGAAACAACTTTTTTTTTAGAAAAAGGATATTAGAACAAATCCAAAAAAACCTAACATTGTTCATACAATAATCTCTTTCATCATCTGCAGAACTTACATCATATAGTCAACTCGATTGCAGCCTTGCAGGACTGAGTAGATAGATGATGAAGAGAAATCGTTTCGTCGAATACAGCATCCACTTGAAAGTTGAAATTGTCCATATACATCTTCCCATTTTGCTGTAATGATTCTTTCGCGGTCACATTTTCTATGGATGTACCACAAGTGTCAGTAGGAATTCCTTGCAGGAAGCCACGGTTCCAAAAGAGAGCATAATCCAAGAGAAGTAAATGCATCACTTTACTAGCTTGCCATTCTGATGTTACTCCTCAGTCCTCACTAAGTCGCTGCTATACCTTCATCGTAGTCTTTGACTCGGTGCACACAACCACCACCACCATGTCTTTTTCTTAAAAGAAAAGATGGTGATGCCTTGCTCACACACATATAGTTTGTACACTGCCCACTCAGCAGAGTTCCATCTTTGTCTACATGCTATCTTTACCTTAATGGTGTTAGTAAGGTAATAAGAGTCTCAACTGCTGGATCAAATTATTCCAATGCAAGAGAAGTCATGCACGCATACCCACATACTTCACCTTTGGCTGACACGAATTGCATTATTCTCACTGTGCACCAACAGTTATACATGGAAAAAGGTGACTCACCACACTTTGATCATCATCATGAGGTTCTTGAAAATAAAAAAAGGTCCACAATGAACGTATTTCAAGCCATTAGGGGGACCAATATCAGGCCTATCCATGCAACTGTGCGCAGAGTGGCTGCAAACACGCATGGCCCACCAACGACTCATTTTGGTATGCATGACATCGGGGCCCACCTGTCAGTAAGAGACATCTTAGAACTACTTCACAATGGCAGGGTTCTTGTATACGTGTGTATTTCCACAACCGCTTGAATTGCGTTGCATTGACGCGAAGGAAGTCTAGTGATCGCAGTCGCAAGCGTTCCTGCTGGTTCACATTGACCCATTGTTTCTTTCGGCGCATGAGTAAAGCGAAGACCATGCAAAAGATGCCAAAATCTTGCCAACCTCCGGCAAAAGCACAACAGGCAGATCCCAGCTAGCTGAGAATCTAGCGTATTGCTTTTAGTTTTACATACATGGAACCACTTAAATTCTGTGAGGTGATGCTACAAAATTTGGGCATATATAAGACCAAGCGTGCAGATTTCTTATATGGCGCTCGTGCGCTGCTACAGGAAGCAGCGCACGGCCCGTCTTCAACCTCACGCCGGTGAGCGCGGAGCGGCGGCGGCGAGCTAGGGGAGGGGAGGGTGGCCCGGAGGGGTGGTAGGTGGGCGGAACGGCCGGCGAGGTCGCCGCCGGCCGGGATGGCGGTGGAGGCGGCGGATTTTAGGGTTCGGGGTTGCCGGGGTCGGGAGAGCTCTATGTCCGCCGGCCTTAGAGGAGGGGCCGGGGGTGGCGGCGGCCCGGCGGTGGAGGTGGATTGGCCGGCGGAGGGCGCGGCGGCACGGGAGGGCCGCCGGCCGGCCGGCGTCGGACAACCGGTGGGTGGTGGTCGGCGTAGGGGGCGACGGGACGGCACGACGGCGGCGCGGTGGCTGGCTCGGTTAGGGAGGACGGCGGCGGAGGCGGTCGGCGGCGGGGGCGAAGAAAGAAGGATGAAGGAGGAAGAAGAACAGTACCGTTCGCTGCGACAGGTCCTGGCGAACGGGCGCCGTCCAGTGTCCCCCCCCCCCCCCCCCCCCCCGCGCGCATGCTCAGTTGGTAGAGGGGTGATGTTGAGCGTCATGTTCATGGGGGTTTGAATGAACTCTCAGATGCATGTGTGCCTACTTCTAAACTTTAAGCGAAGGGCACATGCTATAAATCTTGAATGGCTGCAAGCAGAAGTGAAATCCATCATTTTGTTTTTACTCATAACCACTGACTTAGGAGCCAAGATAAAAAGCACTGCCGTGCAGCCTACATGAGCTATTTGTTCCAGGGTGCAGGCATATGATGACACATAGGCCCAGTTTAGTTCCCCAAAAATTTCCTACAGTACCCGTCACATCAAATCTTCGGATACATGAATATGCATAAACATTAAATGCAGTTGAAAAAAATAACTAATTACATAGTTTAATTGTTTCATAAGCCTAATTAGTCTATGATTGGATACTAATTATCAAATAACAATAAAATGTGGTATTTTACCAAAACCCATAGTACTAGCTCCTTTTTGTCTGATTGGCGCCAAGAAAGCAAGACATACACAATTTTTTTCATTTTCTTTAACCGAAGAATTAGGTTCACTTCATACATCAAGGGTCATTATTGAACCAATTAACTAGATCATCGAGATGACCTGTGGTGGTTTCTTTTCTTTGTTGCATCCAACATCAAAACGTCTACCTTGCCATGAATACTGTGGAGGGAATTCCTTGCAGCAGCAGCAACACCCCCGGAATTGCCAAACGGAGAACAATCCAAGCAGGGAGGTAAAGGCCACGCTTTACGCGGCTGCCGCCGTTTCGGTGTCGATCACCGCTTCAGTGGTAGCAGGTCAATCCTACTGCCATCGTCGTCGTCACAGATTTGACTCCTTGTGCAACAGCTAAGCCATCATGCAAGCCAGCCGTCTTTCTTCTAGCTAGCGATTCCGCGTGCTCGCCCCCGTTGTTTTTGTTGGCTTCTGATGGCTGCCTTTCCTGCGGAACATATTCTTCTTCTTCTGAATTTTCAGTGTTTACCTTTACAGTTTGCGAGCACGACAGAGGCAGCGTAACCACAAGGTTTTGGCATTCAAGTAAACGGAGTGGACTGGGGGTCGATGCAGAAATTTCCAAGGGAAAGTCATGCGTGCATCCACACATACTTTGCCTTGGGCTCACTTGAGGTGCGCCCAGTTGTACCTGAAGAAGGTGACAACCACTTCTTTTTTGTGTTTTTTTGAGACGAAGTGACAAGCACTTCGATGGTGTTCGTGTACATTGCTTGTTGTCCATGGTGTGCGTGGTCTGAATAAAATCTCTTGGAGAAACAATAGCACATTTTCCTTTGGCCGACCAAGTGGTGTGGTCTTGAAAAAAAATGCTTACATGAAACTATCAATTATGATAGTTACCTCGTAGGTAGCAATGATTGTATTTAGCATGGCATGCTAACTGATGACGCATTTGCGAGAATGGGCACGCTCGGTGAAGGCAAGCTCCATCCGGAATTGGAGGCGAGTGTGGAAGACGAATTCCGTTGGCAGTGACTGAGGATGGGGGGACAATTTACGTGTTGGTTCTTGTTTGCCCCCCCCCCCACCCCCTTGTTTCTTTCTGTGCGAGCGTTTTCTTTTCTGGTGATCCATGGCCTTGCAGAGTTGGTACCTATTGGGGATTGGACCTTCGGGTCAAGCCCTCACCCTCAGAAATGCTTCCTAACCTGTTTGCTGGGCCACAACGAAATGGAGCCAAGCATACCCGAAGGTATTGGATGAACACTAAGAAGCGCAAGCTCAAAAACCATGACCTTCAGGCCGAAGGATGTCACCTTCTGAAGGCCGAAGGTAACGGATGGCTGCCCAGAAGCGCAAGCGCAAACACCAAGTCCTTCGGTCCGAAGGGTACTACTTCCGCCGCGCCGAAGGTGACAAACGGCCACCCGGAAGCATAAACTCGAAGATCAAGACGTTCGGGAAAAGAGCCCGCGACCGGGAACGAGGATGACGGCTGGTCGATCGTTCAAGGAACCTTCATGGCCCAAACTCCCGGAGGTACCCGAAGGTTATTGTAACCTTCGTCGGCTGAAGACATGTGAGTAAAACGTGAATATGTGAGAAGGTCGGATTTGTACACCTCCCGAATACGTGAGAAGGTCGGATTTGTAAACCTCCCACCTTGTAATTTTACCCCGGAACCGGCTGAGAGTGAGCTGTAAATGAGTTGGGAGGGGGCAATTTAGGAAAACCTGGCCGAGAGCTAGGGGTATAAATAGCCCCCTCTCTCCACAGTGTAAAGGGTTGAATTTTCTGATCATTATTGGAGAGTTCGACACTTACTTTCATTGCCACCTTTCTTACTGTTCATGCTCCCTGTCTAGGCATCAACAAAGCTGAGATTCCAACAGCGGCGCCCACCGTTCCAGCACGAAAGACAACCCTCGATGGCCCCAGCGAAGAAGAAAGCCACCGCTGGCACCACAAGCACCTCCACTGAGCCTGGCCACATTCTCGACGGCCCTCAACTGCAGCACGAAGGAGCCAACCCACAAATGGAAGACATCACCAACGAAGCTGCTGCTCATGGAGACCTGATCGACAACACAGAAAACACCGAAGCTCATCAACTCACAGAAGCAGCACTCAAGCTAAAAGCACTTGAAATGAAGAAAAAGAACATCGAAGCCCAGCTTGCCACCAAAAAGAGGGCAATGGACCAAGCAAACAAGCTAGCCGAGGCCAGGCACAGGCTAGCAGAGATGGAGGCAGAAGTTGAGAGCTTGCAGAGGGCATACCAAGAAATGCCCGAAGGTTCCTCCCAGCAAGAAAACCGCGTCATCCTCCAGACAGCCTTCGCTCATAACGAGAACCAAAGGCCACCGCCAGTCAACCTCCCATTTGACCCGACCTCGCCACTCTCAGTCGCTCTGCATCGAACTTCATGGCCGCTTGGCTACAAGCCAACTCAGCTCCCCAAGTACAACGCTACAACAGATCCAACTCAGTTCCTCATGGCCTACGAAGCAACCATCGCTTCGGCTGGAGGTGATGACTCCACCATGGCCAAGTCCTTCGTCATGGCCTGCGAAGGTTCTGTGGCTAACTGGTATTCGTACCTGCCTCCGCAATCAATCAACAACTGGTATCAGTTGAAAGGAAGGCTCCTTCAGGACTTCCAGGGCTTCAGAAGGCTCACTACCAACACTGTCAAAGATTTCAAGTGCCCCCAACATGATCGCGAGCCTCTCTATGACTACTTCCGGAGGTTCGTCCAAAAGAAGGCTCAAATTCCAAACTTCCCAGAGAAAGATGCGATAGAAAAATGTATCGAGGGACTCCTGACTGGTCAGTTTGCTTCCCACCTCATAAGAGAGCCTCCGAGGACTTTAGAGGAGCTTTATTCAGAAGCAGAAAAGTACGCGAAGTCAGACGCTGACCACCGCAGAAGGGTCGAGCAAAGAAGAATCATGCGTCAGGCTTAAAAATATAACCAGCAAACATGGCAGCAAGAAAAGCAGCCAGCTCACCAACTCATCTTACCTCTGGAAACTTCGCACGAAGATGAGGATCAGATAACATTCAATCCCTTCATGACAACACCAGAGCCGGAGCCCCAGCGCTCAAACGACAAGCAAACTTCAACCGGGGCACGAGGCAGAGGTCGCGGCAGAGGAAGGGGCCGAGGTCATGGACCTTCGCGTGATCCCAAAAAAATTCTTCTGTCACTTCCATGGATCTGACTCCGACCACAGATCAAACCAGTGCCCGGAGAAGAAGAAGACCCTTGACAGAATGGAGGCCGAGAAAAAGGCCAAGCTAGTTGGGCACACTACATGGCCACAGACCCAACCCCCTCAACAAATACAGTACACGCAACCTTCATTCGTACCGCCCTCACCATTTACACAAGCATACCGCCCACCCATGTTTAATTACAACTACAATCACAGTTGGCAGCCGCAGCCAAACCCTCCAACGCAAACCAATCAACCAACAACCCAAGCTCAACCCACTCAGGAGCAGCTACCACCACCCCCAGCTCACCCACCAAAACAAGAAAACCAAACCACAAATAGCCAACCCGCGGCACTACCATCCTTCGGCATGATCATGCCCATCTCCGGAGGTTCTACCCTGGACTTCGAAAACAAGAGGCAACGCAGGGACTACTTCAGGCAAGTCCATTGCATCGTCTCCGAAGGTCCAACCAAGAGAACCCAGTGATCACACTCTCCGATCACCTTCTCTGTAGAAGATGTCAACCTCATCAGCTACCCACACACAGACGCTCTTGTCATCGAGGCAAACATTTAGGGCTGGAGGATTGGCAAGATACTAGTTGACACCGGCAGTTCTGCAGACATCATCTTCTCCGATACCTTCGATAAGATGGGTATCGACCGAAGCCTGCTTCAGCCTTCGGAAATCCCTTTAATGGGATTCGGAGGAAAGAGAGTGAACGCAATCGGCAAACTGTCACTCCCCGTGTCCTTCGGAGATACGGCCAACGCAAGAACAGAGCACATCACCTTCGATGTGGTAGAAATGTCGTACCCATACCGCGCAATCTTAGGAAGAGGAACAATTAACAAGTTCGAAGCTATTGTCCATCAACTATACTTGTGCATGAAAATGCCAGCTCCCGCAGGGGTCATCACCGTTTGCGGGGACCAGCAACTTGTACGGGACATTGAACGGGGATACACCCCTGGGCAGAAAAATGTGCACAATCTTCGAACTGAATCCAAGCTAGTTACCGTCGAAAAGAACCAAAGGGACAGCGAGAAAGCAACCTTCAAAGAAGACTGTGAAGTCAAGAAGGTCCCCCTAGATGTACACCTCCCCGACAAAATGGTGACTATCAATGCAACCCTAGAGCCTGAAGAGGAGAAAGAACTTCTCGAGTTCCTCCGCAAGAACCAAGATGTTTTTGCATGGTCCGCCAACGACCTTCGAGGAGTCAGCAGAGACATCATCGAGCATCGCTTGGACACCAACCCAAATATCAAGCCGAAGAAGCAGAAGCTTCGCAAAATGGCAGATGAAAAAGTCGCAGCAGTCAAGGCCGAAGTCCAGAGACTGCTAGATGCAAATGTCATTAGAGAAGTCAAGTACCCAACATGGCTGGCAAATACTGTACCGGTCAAAAATAAGAATGGCAAATGGCGCATGTGCATCGATTTCACTGACCTCAATAAAGCCTGCCCGAAGGATGACTTCCCGCTGCCAAGAATCGACAGAGTCGTTGATGACGTAGCAAACAGTCAACTCATGTCTATGCTGGATTGTTTCTCCGGATACCATCAGATATGGATGAGAAAGGAAGATGAAGAGAAAACAAGCTTCATAACACCATTCGGCACCTACTGCTTTGTGAGGATGCCCGAAGGGTTAAAGAATGCAGGACAATCTTTTTCAAGAATGTCCTCCGTGGTCTTCGAACACCAACTTAGAAGGAATGTCCTGGCTTATGTTGATGACATTGTTGTAACCAGTTCAATAAGAAGCAACCATGTGGCAGATCTGGCCGAAACATTCGCAAGCTTAAGAAAAGCAGGATTGTCCTTGAATCCCAATAAGTGCATCTTCGGAGTTCACAAAGGAAAGGTGCTAGGATGCCTAGTGTCCACCAAAGGCATCGAAGCAAACCCCGACAAAGTAAAAGCTCTTTGGAACATGGAGGAGCCAAAGTCCATCAGGGACGTACAGAAACTCACAGGAAGAATTACAGCCTTAAACAGATTCATCCCCCGCTCTGCAAACCGAAGCTTACCATTTTTCAATGTCCTTCGCAACGCAAACAAATTTGAGTGGGGCCCCGAGCAAAGTGAAGCCCTCCAGGCACTCAAAAACCACCTACAGAACATGGTCAAAATGACCTCACCTGACCCGAAGGACGTGCTGCTCCTGTACATCGCAGCATCCTACTCTGCTGTCAGTGCAGCGCTCGTGCTCGAGAGAGAAAACGAAGGAAAAAAGAAGCAACTACCTATTTATTTCGTATCAGAAGCTCTCACAGGCTCGAAGCTCATGTACTTAGAGCTAGAAAAAATCGCATATGCAGTAGTCATGTCTGCCCGGAAGCTTCGACACTATTTCGAAGCTCACAAGATAATAGTGGTCACAGATCAACCCTTGCATGATTTGTTCAGTAACAGAGAGGCCTCAGTTAGAATTGCCAAATGGGCTTCGGAACTCTCTGAGTTTTACATAGACTTCGAAAGAAGAACAGCCATCAAGTCACAAGTATTGGCAGATTTCATTGCCGATTGGACATCCCCAACCTTCAAGGAGGAACCTCCGACTGAAACCTGGATTGTGCACTGCGATGGGCCCTGGTGCAACGACGGAGCGGGCATTGCTGCAATCATAGAATCTCCTTCGGGAGCAAAAACAAGATACGTTGCACGACTAACCTTCGGCAACCTAGAATCATCCACCAACAACACAACCGAGTACGAAGCCTTGCTACTGGGCCTTCGCAAATTGAAAGCCCTTGGCCATCAGAACTTCATAGTCAAAACAGACTCGAAGGTCATCAGAGACCACATCGAAAAGGACTCGGAGGCAAGAAAGCCAGAGCTTATCGAGTACCTTGATGCAGTTAGATCCATGGAGAAATATTTCAAAGGCTTCGACATCGTTCATATCCCGAGGCACATGAACGACGAAGCAGACAAACTGACAAAGGCAGCATAAAGAAAAGAGCAGTTGCCATCAGATGTATTTTTCGAAGAAATCACAGAACCTTCGGTCAAGCCGAAGAAAGAAAAACAAATCTCAGTCATCTCAGCCGAAGATTGGAGAACACCTATAATGGAGTACCTTCGGGGAAACATTGAGCTGCCAAATGAGAAAGAGGAAAAGAAAATGTTCCAAAGAGTGAGGGGCTACGTTATCTTCGAGGGAGAATTGTTCAAGTTAGGTGTAACAAGCCCATGGTTAAAGTGTATCTCAACGACCGAAGGAATCGAGCTCCTCAAGGAAATTCACTCCGGGTCTTGCGGATCTCACATTGGCTTCAGACAACTTGTCTCCAAAGCCTTCAGGCAAGGATTCTTCTGGCCAACAGCCCTGAAGGATGCTCAGCACATAGTGAAAACATGCCAAGCATGCCAAATGATGGGCCCGAAGTCCACAAATCCTTCGGAGCAAATTCAGCTGATACCCCCCACCTGACCTCTTCAAAGATGGGGAATTGATCTAGTGGGCCCCCTACCCACAGCTCAGGGCAATTATAAGTACGCAGCAGTTGCTGTTGAGTACTTTACAAAATGGATCGAAGCCAAGCCACTCATCAACATCACATCGGAAACAATCAGAAAATTCTTTTGGCAGAACATCGTCTGCAGGTTCGGGGTCCCAATGGAGATCACCGTCGATAACGGAAAACAGTTCGACTCACAGCTCTTCAGAGAATTCTGTTACAGTCTTGGCATGAAGGTAATCTTTGCTTCGGTGTACCACCCACAATCCAACGGGGCTGTCGAAAGGGCCAACGGCATCGTCTTCGGCAGCATTAAGAAGTGCTTGTTCGATTAGAAAAAGGGCAAGTGGGTAGATGAACTCCCGAAGGTCATCTGGTCCCACAACACCTCAGAATCAAGAACCACCAAGTTCACCCCATTCAGGCTACTATATGGTGCCGAAGCAATGACACCAGAAGAGCTTAAGAATCGAAGCCTAAGGGTAACCCATCAAGTCGAGGGCACACCCTCTGAGGAGAAAGACCTCATAGAGCTAGACATCCTGCAAGCTTTGGAAAATCTAGAAAAGTATCAGCAAGAAACAACGAAGAGGAGAGACAAGAAAATAGTGAAAAAGGACATCGCAGTCGGAGACTGGGTCCTAAAAAGGAAGCCAAATGCCGAAACCTCCAGCAAACTACAACCCAAGTGGGAAGGACCATTCCTTGTAATCAAAAGTAACAGGCCAGGGTCTTATCACTTGTCTCACGCCGAAGGCAATGAGCTGTAGCATCCTTGGAATACCGACAGCCTCAAAAAATACTACATTTAAGTTTGTAAAAAGGACGCATCGCGAAGCTATAAGCGATCGCGGACCTTCGCATTTATTTTTAGTTATTTCATACATTGTAAACGGGCCGTACTCTTTTCCTCACAAGGGGAAACTCCGCACAGGAGGTGAGGTTTTTGATGAGGCGGACCCAGTGTAAACTATCTCAATACAATGAATTTTCCCCAAACAGTGTCACTCTCGTCTAAGCAGCCAAAATGGCAAGCTTCGGCAAACATCTGCATGCCAAACAAAACAGTAAGTTTGCAAAGTATGCGGAATCCGCAAACTTTGCATACTTATCAAAACAAACGCACAACAAGTGCAAAAAACGCCAAGGGGCTTCGACCTTTCAAAAGGTCCGAACCAAAACACCTTCGGCACAAGCACACAACAAGTGCAAAAAACGCCAAGGGGCTTCGACCTTTCAAAAGGTCCGAACCAAAAAAACCTTCGGCACAAACGCACAACAAGTGCAAAAAACGCCAAGGGGCTTCGACCTTTCAAAAGGTCCGAACCAAAACACCTTCGGCACAAGCACACAACAAGTGCAAAAAACGCCAAGGGGCTTCGACCTTTCAAAAGGTCCGAACCAAAAAAACTCCGGCACAAGCACACAACAAGTGCAAAAACGCAACAGGGCTTCGACCTTTCAAAGCATCCGAACCAAAAAGGGCACATAAAGTGCAAAGCGAAGGCCAACAGGATGCCTCGGAAAAATCGAAAAATGGATGCCAGAAAGGGGGAGGGGACGTTTTTTTCCACAAGAACCTTTGGCACCCATCATTCGATTTACCCAAAACAAAAAGAACTAAGACCCTCGAGGACAACAGCGCGAAAGAAAGGGGGGAGATGTTTTTTCACCAAAAACAAAGTTTCCGCGCATTGCCTTGTCGGCAAACAAATCTTATATCGAAACAAACACTCCAGCAAAAAATACCTCCGGGCAACGACTCATTAGGAAGGGGGGGAGACGTTTTTCAAGAACCACCCTAACGAGCGTCGCCCCGGATAAAAACAAATTACATACAAAAAGGTCCTTCGGCAAAGAAAAACGAAGGCTATGGGGGGAGACATTTTTCTCCAAGAGCCCCACAACAGTAAAACTCTGCAAAATTCGGGTGCAAATGTGCCAAACACATCGCACAACAAAAGGCACCTCGAAGGATGCACATCACAAGGCACCTCGAAGGATGCACATCACAAGGCACCTCGAAAGATGCACATCACAGCACCTCGAAGGATGCACACAAAAAGGAAACCCGAAGGATACGCAATAAAAGCCATTACAAAGGCAATCGCGAAAGTCATATTCAGACAAAGGGGCAAAACATGTTACAATGAATTTCTACCGGACCAAATTAAATACTCTGCGACGCTGCATCCAGGACGAGCAAGGCTAAAAGCCTCTCAGCTCATCAATACAATAGCATTGTTCACATCCTGCACCATGGCAATATTTACAGACCAAAGTGCCAGAAAACTACCAAAGTAAACTACAAACCAATCTACACTTGAGCCCCCAAAGAACCAGCAGCAACATTCCCCGAAGGAGACCTCCGATCCTCGGACATTCGATTGTCCTCCGAAGGCTGATCAGGAGTCGCCTCCTGCACCAAATAGACGAAATCAATTAAAAACAAACAAAAGAAAAAAGGAAAAGTTGCTCGAACCAAACCTACCTCAGCAGCTGTGGCCGCCAGAGTCCGAACGGCAACTTTGCCAGAAGTTTCCCAGAAATGCTCAAAAAATGCAGCCTTCACATCTTGAATTCTTCCCACCTCCGCTGCCAAGCCTTCGTAGGGTACATACTGAAAATCATCGAGTCGGGCAAGGTCAACTGCGCCGGCACGAAGAAGATTTCCAACAAGCCCCTCGAAGGAGACAGAGGCCGCGTTGTCATTTGCAATACCCATCACCTCACCGAGGCCTTCAAACTCGGACAGCAACCAGTCCAAAAGCTGGAAGAAAACTGGGGGACCTTCGACCGGCTCAGGCAAGGGCAAAGCATCCGCTCCAAGGGCAGAAAGAGCCTTCTTGTACTCTTGGTACACCCCTTCGGCTCGTCTGGCAACCTCGGGTAAGACCCGCTCGAGTTCAGTCATTTTAGCCTGAACCCACTCCAGCTCGGTGATCCTACTCTTAAGGTCAGCCTTCTCGTTCGCATCCCCCTCCACGGTCCTCCGAAGGCTCTCCAGAACCTTCTCGTTATCCGAAGCAACAGACTCTAGCCTCGAACACCTGGCTTTCAGTTGCTGGTTCTCGTCCTTCAAAACGAGAATTTCAGCCTCAGCCTGCCGGAGCTTGTCAGCCAAACCCAGTCTCTCGGTGGCACTCGCCACCCGAAGGTCCGTGTCCGCTTTGGCCTTCTGCATCAAAGCTCGGCTGGCGTGGGCAAGCTTCTTGCTCAGCTCAGCAACAATGAAAGCAGCGTCGGAGGTAGACGCCTCTGCCACGGCTGCATTAAATCCTGAATAAAAAACAAAATCACCTTCGGGAACACTAAAATTGATCAAGAGACAAAAATAAAACAAGACCCCACACCTTTCTCGAGAGGGAGAATCCCAGTCGCGCCAGGCCCGTGCATCACGGCCAAGAGCTGCTGCATCGACGCCGATACAGCTGCAGAAAATAACATAAGTAAAAACCCCCTCGGAAGCGGCGAACGAGCTAGGAAATCAGGAAAAGCCAATTAGGTGAAACTTACCAGACTCGTCGAAGGTCATCCCCTCCAAAGCCTCCACCTCTTTGTCCGAAGGTGGAGCAGAGGAACCCCCACGAGCCTCTCCACCTCTGAGCGCCATCAGCGTCTCACCTACCAAGATCTCCTCCTCCTCGATGTTCACCGCAAGAACAGGCTGCACGTCCTTCGGTGCCGGAGCCGAGGCCCTCAGGACATCGGTCGTCGAGGCAGTCCCCTTCGGCACGGGCGGCTTCGGAAGGTCCGCAGGATTGGCCCCAGTCTTGACGAGGCTCTGAATCCTCCGGCGTTTCGTCGTACCTTCGGATGAACAATGAAGATTAATCAACGCTTTCGCCACCTCAACCCGACGGCCGGAATCGAAAAGCATGGTCCCGTACTCATCGCTAAGATCATAACGGGATCTAAAAAACCTCCCTTCGGGAACTACAATCTCCCCGCCCACCGTCCCCATGAGCTCTTCCATAAATGAGGGCGTACTACAATCTCACTGTTCATGCTCCCTGTCTGGCATCAACAAAGCTGAGATCCCAACAGTACCAATTGCTTCAGTGTCGTACCAACGAGCAAAGGGAGGCCCAGTGCATGCATCTCCTGGTGATTTTGCCAGCGTCTTGGCCTACGTGTCGTGAAGCTTTCTTTCTGTTCGGAATCGCAGCGAGAGTGAGGTGGCTCTGCAAAAAGCTGGGCGGCCATGCGTGCACTTTTCGGCTATTTCACGCCAGAATCTATCATCAGGTGGTCCGCTAGCAATTTCCCCTCGTGTTCAAGCAGGCGCCATGCCACGATGCATGCCTGACATATACCAGCACGTGAAGAGTTTGTTTGGGCCAAGTGAGATTAGATCCAGCATGCCACCCTTGTCCTTATTGCTCTAGCTTCAAATCCACACTTCTCTAAACAGACCCAAACATGCGAACGGATCCAGCGAATGCTTTCAGCTAAGCTTTGTTTTCGAGTGCTCTAAAAAAAACCGCGGAAACAAACACACACACAGAAACCGTAGAAGGCATTCCTTGGGAATTTTAACTTTTTTTTGGATCTGTATTCAAAATTAGCAAAGGGCGAATTTTTTTTTTGCAGCAGCCAAAAAATGTAAGGACGTGCCTAGAATTTGGGGTTATTTCTTCTTTGCGGCATTTTTCTTTGCAAGAAAGACCTCATATCAGTACTAGGACTAGTAGCGCTACTACCCTTGTTGCTCATCATGATTTGAACCTAAAAATTGCAGTCACTAAATTCACTGTATTAATCTAGAATTGTTACAAATTAACAAACAATCGCCAATCGAAATCCCACACTGCTAATCATCAAGTGATATGTCTCACCTTTTTTTTCAGAATCGCAGAGCCAGAGAGGAAAAGGAATAGCCGAACTGCCAAAGAGGAAGAGGGCAAGAGGCGGACGGACGAGGGCCGAGGTGCCGAGCGGCGAGGCGGCGACTGTGCTATCACCGTGAATGTGCGCCGCCAATGTGCCGCACGCGCCGCTGCACCCGGCGGCCGGCCACCCTACGCTATGTAGCGTAGTGCACCCCCGCACCACACTGCCGCGCAGAGCCGCAGGCCGCGGACGCCCCTGCCCCAGGCCCGCCGGCGGCCACCAGCCGGCCGCCGCATCGCTAGGCCACCGCCGCTGGCCCATGCCCGCCCTGCGTCGCTAGGCTTCGCTGCCGCTACGGCCATCCGCCTACGGCGAGAGTTGGGACGGGGAAGAGAATCGAGATGGTGGCTGGGCTGCTGGGGACCTGGGGTCCATGCCGGTTGAGGGGGGAGCAGTTTGGGCCGCCGCAATTGGACCTGGAGGAGAGAGTGTAGTGGGCCATTTGAACCCAAGACACAATATGAGCAGTTTTGTGGTTTTATTTTTCTAGTTTTTTTTATACATATACATGTCCATATTATATATTATGTATATTATTTTTTACAAAGTTTTTGGGTATTCATCAGAATACCATGAATACATGTAGGGTCCGCCTCTACTTCATGGCGTATTTTTATAGGATTCAAATCCTTTGAGTTGCCTCCGTTTTTTCTTTTGGCCAAAGGAGATCTACGATCCTGCATCACACACATATGGGATATTTTGTCCTTGTTCTTTATTGCCGAAGTAAGGACTATATATAGTGTAAGGAATACAACTCCATTAAAGTTATTATTGTGATGGTGATTAAGTGACAACACGATCAATAGGACCCACCGGAGGTTCTGAGCAGTGGCGGACCCTGGAATTGAAACTAGGTTAGTCATCGCAAAAAATTTCAAAGCACAATCCAGTATACTCTAATAGCACAAACGGTATTTTTCGTTTGATCCTTCATTAGATTCAACCTAGAAAATACCCTCTACAGTTGTGGTTGCCAGGGGTAGAACCAATGCTAATTTAAGGATCAAGAACACCCTACCATAAGATCATATTTTTGTGTTGCAACAAGCTTAATAGCGATCTTCTTTGCCATCGCTTCATGTTTCTGAAAAAGAAGAGCAATACTTCTTTGAAAACATTGAGCAATATTTCCATTAAATGAGATTGAGATGAAATCTTAGAGTCGCTTCATGTTTGTGAAAAAGAAGTACTTATCCGTGACTTAGGGCGCATTTAGTTCCCAAAAAATTTAGGCAAAATTTTTTGGAAATTTTTTCTACACTAATTAGGATTATTAAACATAGACTAATTTTAAAACTAATTACATGGACGGACGGAAAATCGCAAAACGAATCTATTAAACCTAATTAACTCATCATTAGAGGTCATTTACTGTAGCACGACATTATCTAATCATTGTATAAATAGATTCATTAGATTCGTCTCGCGATTTCACCTGGGAATTATGGAATGAGTTATGTCAATTATCCACATTTAATGATTCTAATTAGTGATTAAATATTCGAAGTTACTGTAGAGCCGGAAAAATTTTGGGAACTAAGAGCATCTACAAGAGTTTGCCAAAATTAACTTGGCAAAACTTGTGATTTGGCAACCTGCTAAAATATATGCCAAGTTAAAAAGAGGGCTATCTCTAAGAGTTTGAAATTTTGGACTTGGCAAATTGAGAAAAGAAGGCTTCACGGGGAGGAGCAGACATGGCCAGCCGAAATCCGGGGGCGAGGGGCCCCGGCGGCAAGGGGCCCCGGCGGCGAGGGAGGATAGGGGGAAGGGCTTCACGGAGGCTAGGGGAACCGATTTTGGGGTCTAGGTTGGGAGGAGGAGGGTCGCAAAGGGGAGCTCCACGGCGAGCTGGAGGACGGCGGCGGCAATGGCGGACTGCGACTCCGTCAGCCTCAAACGGGTGAAGTCGGCGGCGAGGGAGGACAGGGGAAAGGGCTTCACGGAGGCTAGGAGAATCGATTTTGGGGTCTAGTTTGGGATGAGGAGGGTCGGAAAGGGGAGCTCCACGGCGAGCTGGAGGACGGCGGCGATAATGGCGGACTGCGACTCCGTCAGCCTCACACGGGTAAAGCCGGCGGCGAGGGAGGACAGGGGGAAGGGCTTCACGGAGGCTAGGGAAACCGATTTTGGGGTCTAGCTTGGGAGGAGGAGTGTCGGAAAGGGGAGCTCCACGGCGAGCTAGAGGATGGAGACCGCGATGGCAAAGCGTTTCCGCTCGCGCATATATGCGCGTCGAAGGGGTAGAATTTGCCAAGTTTCTAAAAATATCAAGTTGGTTACCAAACTGTTGGAGGCTAGTTTTTCTTGTTTTGCCAAATTTTCTAGGATGCCAACCTCATTCAGTAAATTCTTGGAGATGCTCTAACAGTGCCCTAGAGCATCTCTAGCAGTCCCCCTTTTCCCAAAAAACTACTATTAGTGGGGAAAGAATTGCTCCAGCAGTCTCCCAATAGTCCTCTCTTTTCCTAATATGTTTTGGGTTCTCCCAATATCTTCTCTCATCTCTCCTCAAATAGAGGGAGGTTTCACCCGGCGCGAATAAGGTAGTTTTATTGCCACGCTTGTTTTTTCTTCCCATGAAACTTCCTGCGCCTGACTCCTGCACTAGTGCACTTCCGCCCGCCGGTCGCCGGTGCTGCTTGGGCCTCCGGCCGGCCGTTTCTGCTAGCACCGAGCAGCCAAATGAAGACGCAGGGGATCTGACGCTGCTCCCCCATCTAGCGTTGGGCTGGGCCTGGTCGGCTACAGCCCCCCCGCCGCGGCGGCGGTGCTTCCAGCGACATCTGCGGCGGCGCCAGGCCCTAGGGATCGCTCGTGGTAGCGCGGCCGCTCTGCACATCCTCATGCTCGACCCCGGCGGCATCCATGGTTGGGCGCAAGGGCCGCCGGCCTCGCAAGTAGGGAGAACAGCCTCCATGGCGGCCCAAGCGCCTCCTGTTCCTCCTGCAGCCCGAGCTCCACCGCCGCGCCGCAGGAAGAGATGCAGGAGAGTAGAAGAGAGAAGGGGAAAGTAAAATGACCCCACCTGTCAGTGCCATATTGGGATAGTTTATTGGCGCACTGCTGCAACACCCTCCCCAATAGTCACAAATTTGATATTAGGACATCCCCGTTAACATCTTGTTGGGAGAAAATTATTGAGAGACTGCTTGAGATTTTCTTAGTGAAGAAATTGCAATTGGACAATGGAGCTGGTCAGGTAGCTGCTGCAACTGGATGCCGGCTCGAAGGGTTGGGGCGGCGGCCGGCCGGGGCCGCGCGGGTGCGCGGAACAATGAGAGGCGTCGGCGCGCCCGGTTTGCCGCCGCTGTGTGCCCGCGCTTGGCGCTGGCGGGAGGCGTGCGCTTGCTAGGCGCCCAGCAGGCACCACCGCACCACCACGGCGCAGGGGCCGCGCCTTGCGGGCGCAGTGTAGCAGGCGGCAGGTGGTGCCCTCGGGGTCGGGGAACATCGAACGGGATGAGTGGGAGATGGCCACAGGCCACCGGACGGGGCTTGGGCAGTTGGGCCGAGGGAGAATGAGAGGTGGCTTGAGCAGTTGGGCCGAGGGAAAATGAGAGGTGACTAGTTGTTGGGGTGAGAGAGTTGTTAAGCTAACTCCAAACTTTATTTTGAAAATCTAAAAACATTTCGAGCTGAATTTTAGAGTAGTTCTGGATCTATTTGGACAACCCTTTGGGCCCGCCATTGGTTCTAAGAACCATCTTGCCCTCCGCCATCCGAACTGTCGCCGCCGTTCATCCTCTGCTGCCCCCGGCCCCTCCTCTTCAAGAGCCGAAGGCCATTGACATTCCCGCCCCCCCCCCACCCCGAACCCTAAAACTTGCTGACGGCCACTCCTTTTCTACGACGTCTCTGCTCGCGTGCGCGTGATATATGAGGATTACTCGAGCCACTTGACCTAGGTGAACTGGTGAAGCTGTCTGTTCTCAAATCTCAATCGTAGCTCGAGTGAGGTGGCTCTGCGAAAGCTGGACGACGATGCGTGCACTTTTCGGCTTTTCACGCCAGAATCATCAGGTGGTCCGCCAGCAATTTCCTCTCGTTTTCAAGGTGCCATGCCACGCCCACTCTGCATGCCTCCACACCTCGATCAAGAACATACCAGTACGTGAAGAGATGTTTGGGCCAAGCGAGATTAGGTCCAGCATGCCCCTTGTCCTTATGTCTCTAGCTGCGAATCCACACTTCTCCAAACAGACCCAACCATGTGAACGGATCAAGCGAATGCTTTCAACTAAGCTTTGTTTCAGAGTGCACTGAAAAAATACGCGGAAACACAGAAAAAAAAACCCCCAAAGAAGGCATTCCTCTTAGGAATTTGAACTTCTTGGGGATCTGCAAGACTGCAAGAGACCAAGAGCGCAATCAGTTGATTGTTCCAAATGACTTCATGGTGTATTTGTATAGGATGCAAATCCTTTGAGTTGCCTCCATTATTTATTCTTTGCGCCAAAGGAGACCTGCGATCAGGGGGATTTTCTTGTCACTACTACAATTCTGGATTAAGCGAGGCACTTTAAAAAGGCCTCTGAGGCGTACATAAAAAATAACCGCCTATGTTAATGATGGGCATTAACAGAGGCGGTCATAGCCTATTAACTGAGGCGGTTAACAAAAATGCCTCGCAAAATCGATTAACAGAGGCGGTCACGTTAGGGGTGACCGCCTCTGTTAATACTGCTATTTTCAGAGGCGGCTATCCGTAATAAGTCCGCCTCAGTTAAAGAGCCCAGCCCGCTCAAACCCGACTCGGCCCGATAGAGAGCTCCATGTATATATACCCACACTTAGGGTTTCTTCTCACCCAACTCACCCTCTCTCTTATAAAACCCGTGGCGGCCTCCAGACCTCTCTCACCCTCCCTCTCTCCTCCCACTCCCGGCCTCTCCCGATGGCGCGGCGGTCGAGCACCTCCGGCCACATCCGCGGCGGGCGAGGCGAGGCGAGCACAAGCGGCGGCGGCGGCCGTGGGCGGAGCGCGGCCGTGATGGGCGGCGGACGACGGTGCGCGGATCAGGCAACGGTGGGTAGCGGCCACGGCGGATCTGGGCATGGCGAGCTGGGGCGACGGTGGCCATGGCGGATCCGGCCACGGTGGGTCGCGGCCGCGGTGGATCCGGCCATGGTGAGCTCGGGCGGCGGCGGCCCTGGCGGATCCGGGCACGGTGGGCCGCGGCCGCGGCCGCAGCGGATCCGGCCATGGTGACCTCGGGCGGCCGCGGAGGGCGGGCATGGCGGCGCTGTGGGCTGTGCACTGCGGGCGGTGGGCGGCGGTGCAGCAGGCGACCGGCAGTGGACGGCGGCACGGCAGATGGGCTCGACCGGGCCCGTGATGGGCTCGGCGGGCCTGTGGCAGGTTTTTTTATTTTTTAATTGATTAACTGAGGCGTGCACAAAAACGCCTCTGAAAATATTGTATTTACACTGACTATAGCTCTGAGGCGTTTCCAAAAAATACCTCTAAAAATAAAAAATGCACGCCTCTGAAAATAAAAAAAAATATAGTAGTGTGTTGCGTCCATGCCCTTGCTTGTGATCTACCCTCATCCTTCGACTGGGGAAACCTTGCCTATGCTATCTCATACCATCTCGAAACTACTCTGTCCGTCCCAAATTATTAGCTGTTTTAGTTTTTTGTAGGTGTATAATTTTTGAAATGCATCTAGATATATTTATTATATCTAGGTGAATCTAGAAAAGTTAAAACGATTAATAATTTGGGATAGGAGAAAAAAAAGAGGTGCCCCAGTACTGTGATATCCTTACAAGCAAATGCCATGGGCTGGCAATATCTTAAAATACTCATGTCCTTTGCATTTTCCAATTGGAAATGGAAAATAACTACCGAAATCAAATTATACATCCTGAATAGACCTAAGAAAACATGATCCCAAGCGGATACTTGACATGTTCCATCTCACCTAAACCCGTAGCAAGGGAAGCGAAAGCCTAGATTTTCTTTATCAGGTATCAGACGGGAACTATGAGCAAATTAAACGCCTTAACGACTCGTGATTTTTTTTATTTTTATCAATTTTCAAAAATAGACATCCAGCAAAAAAAAATTGCAGATCTATACCACTACTGCCAAATGAACTGGCAATAGAAGGATGAAATGGCGGTAGGTGCACTGTAGCAACCTTATTGTCAGTTTATCCAGCAGAATTTCCTGGTCTGGATAGCTCATTTTCAAAAAATCATAACTAATTTATATAAACTCGGATGAAGATAAACTTTATATAAAAATTGTAGATCTCAACGAGATCTACAACTCTGGAGTCCAACTTTTTTTCAACTCTGTAGCAACCTTTTTTATGTGAATTCTCATTGCATGTGGATGATGTCACCATTTTGTCTCCACCTGCATGCATGCAAATATTATTCTTGTAAGATCAGTCTCAATGCATGGTTTTATTGCATGGTTAATGTAACGTCCCGCCTCCCCGAGGCCGGGCCCGTTTACATCTGGCTGCTTTCTAGGACATAGATTGCCCTCACAGACCAACACTAGTCTTTTGTGCACACTTTGTCCTCACTCGTGCGCACCCGGGAAGAACTTCCCAGTCGGTCACCCATCCCCAAATTGCTCCGGGCCAAGCACGCTTAACCTCGGAGTTCTTTGGAGACCGGCTTCCAGAAAAAAAATTACAACTTGTTGGTATGAGTATCCTATTAATCCTATTAAGTCTTGGGCCGGGGTGTCACATGCTCACCCACTTAAGAGACCGACGTCCTCGTCGGTCAATCCGAAGCCAGGAACGTCCTCTCGTGGCCACGTCCCGTACGTCCAGTGCCAGCAGCCCATGTGCCACGTCCGTGCGTCCAGTGTCAACAGTCCCTGTGTCACGTCCGTGCGTCCAGTGCCAACGGCGCATCCCAGATGCCCGTGCACTGACCCGCCACGCGCCCGTGCACATGCCGGTGGCATCTGCGCCCCCACGCGCCCGTGCTCATGCCTCCGCACTTACACCCGTACGTGCCCGTGAAACCGCGAGAGTCGGCTCTGATACCATTCTGTAACGTCCCGCCTCCCCGAGGCCGGGCCCTCTTACATCTGGCTGCTTTCTAGGACATAGACTGCCCTCACAGACCAACACTAGTCTTTTCTACACACTTTGTTCTCACTCGTGCGCACCCGGGAAGAACTTACCGGTCGATCACCCATCCCCAAATTGCTCCGGGCCAAGCACGCTTAACCTCGGAGTTCTTTGGAGACCGGTTTTCGGAAAAAAAGTTGCAACTTGTTAGTATGAGTATCCTATTAATCCTATTAAGCCCTGGGCCGGGGTGTCACAGTTAACTAGAGTAAAAATTAAGTAACCGAGCCGGATGAGTTTTATCCCCTCAAATCTCATGGAACTCTTCCATCTCTCTCCTTATAAATATCCTGTTACATCAACAAAATTAAATGCCCCTCAAATATTCATGAAGCTCCATTGAGACTGGTCTAAGAGTACTATATTGTGGTACAACTTCAGTGTGCAGTTAATTAATTAGAGAAACCGCGGGTCTTGTTTGTTGGGCTGATGTATGGCGGATGGCTCATTTAATATCTGTAGAAAATTTCTTTTCAGGTCATGGTTGTTGATTCTGTCACCCTGTGACGTATAACCTGTAACGAACATGGCCCCTTTTAGGTCATTTCGAGTGATTTTGGTGATCGATTGATAACATGATCATGTGACTAACAAAGTTTATCGAGTGAATCATATTAGGTCCCAAGAATGAATACAAAGCCCTAGCAAAACAAGGATCAAAGAAAGAACTCAAATAAATGCTGAATTGGTTGAGTTTCACATGAAATAGTAGCACGGGTTAAACTAATGCATTGAATCAGTGCCCAAAACTTGATCAAATTAGATGGACTCCTGGATATTCTTGTAGATAATTTCATAAGCTTTCCAAAGAGTGCAAGATCATCTAAAACGGAGTTCAGAACGGAGAGTAATGATCAAAATACGAAGCACCATGAAGCTGATTTCTGTGGGTGACCGGATGATCCGACGGTCTTCGGATATTCCTACGCCCAAAACTTTAACAAATGAGATGGACTCTTGGATAATCTTGTAGATAATTTCATAATATTTCCAAAGAGTACAAGATCATCGAAAACGGAGTTCGGAGCGGAGAGTAATGATCAAAATACGAATCACCATGAAGCTGATTTCTGTGGGTGACCGGATGATCCGACGGTCTTCGGATATTCCGACGCCCAAAACTTGATCAAATGAGTTGGATTCCTGGATATTCTTGTAGATAATTTCATAAGCTTTCCAAATAGTATAAGATCATCGAAAGCAGAGTTCGGAGCTGAGAGTAATGATCAAAATACGAAGCACCATGAAATTGATTTTGTGAGTGACCGGATAATCCGACCCCTGTAGAAAAAGCGTCGGACTAATGCACCGTAGTATTGTCCAGAGGGCATGTTTTTGGCTCCAGAAAGTTGCTTTAGCACCGGATAATCCGACGGTACCTTATTTTAACTACAGTACTTTGTCAGAAAGGTCTAACGGATAGTTCTGGCTATTAGTGACCGGATAATCCGACGACCCCCAGTCGGATGATCCGACGCTTACGCAGAAATGACCCCAACGGCTACAAACGGCTACTTCAAGTTTTTGGGCTATATATATGGCTTCCCCCGGCCATTTTGGAGTGGCTGGAGACCTGAGACATCTCATACACATTGAAGAACAACTCCAAGCCATCCAAAGAGCAAATTGATCACATCCCTAGGTTTAGCACATGCTTTGTGAGTGTTAGTACTAGATTAGCTCTTGAGTGAGTGAGTAAGTAAGGTTGTGTGTCTTGTGCCTTGGTTCTAGGAGAGAACCACCTCTTGTACTCGGTGTGCCGGTGTAACACCCTAATTTAATTTTCCTAGTTAATAATAAATTTAATTGGCTTTATTCAAGTTTCTAAGGTTTATTGTGTTTAGTCTTGCATTTAATCAAAAATTGGTTCCATGAGTAATTAAAATTTATCATAGGGTTCAAATATTTGTGCATTCATGCTGGAGCATCTCTTTTATTTGTTTGAGTGCTAGGGTTGAATTCAAGTGGTGTTTGAATTACAAGAGCAAAGGAAATAGAAATAGAATAGAGATAGAAAAACAAAACCCCAAACCTGAAACCCTCCCCTAACCAGCCCAAAGCCCAGGAAATTACACCAGCCCAAAGCCCAGGAACTTACACCAGCCCAGTAGCGGCCCGGCCTCCTTATCCCCTCCTCCCACGCGGCCCAGCCTCCAGCGCTCGCTCGCCCGCAGCTTGAGCCGGCCCAGCATCACCAGCCCGCTTTTCCCCCGCGTCCGGCCCGTTTCCCTCCCCGCAGCTGCCCTCCAGTGCTCAGCCCAGCGCGACTAAGTAGCCTAGCACCCCGCCCGCTCTCCGCGCGTGCCTCCTCTCAGCCCGCTCGCGCACGCCCCGCCGCTGACTCGTGGGCCCCGCTTGCCAGTTTCTTCTTCCCCGCTTCCCCCGCGCGCTCACCGGCCACACGCGAGATCACGGCCGTGATCTCCGGCGCCCCCTACCATCCCACGCGCCTAGATCTTGGGCCTCCTCTTTAAACCACCTCGCACCCCCCTGCGTTTTTCCCATCACACAACCGCCGCCAGCAAACCCTAGCCACCTCCGCGGCGTCATCGCCGGTGCAGAGCCTCTACGCCGCCATGCACTCACCGCGCCAGTGCCCCACAGCCGTGGCAAATCACCCTGGAGCACCACCTCGGCATCTGGAACCCTCCCAAGCCGACCTTGCCCGACCCGAGCCTCTACATGCGCCCGAATTCCACCCGACACCGCCGCCGCAGGTGAGCTCTAATCCGAGCAATTCCACGCCGCCGGCGTGATTCGGCCCTTCCTGACCCTGTTCCACCTTCACAGCACCCTGGTGCGTCGATTGGAGAGGATCCGAGGCTCGGAAGACCACTGCAGCGACCCGCACCGCGAACTCCGTCCGTGCGCCTCCGCCCGAGCTCGCCGCTGGCTCGTCTGCGTCGCGCCCCCGTCCGATTCCATGCCCGGTGAGCACCGTCCGGACCTCCTTCTCCTTTTTCGCTAGATATCTTGGACCTTGGTGCGCTCTAGGTGCTAGGACACCGATCTCCGGCGACCCTCGCCGCGAGCCTGCCATGGCGGACCATGCCGCAGCACAGTTTGGCCCCCACACGAGCCTTGCCTTGTCTGGCACTAGCTCGGCGCACACACATAGAAGCCACAGCCCCCAGTTCCTAGCCCCGAGCAACACGCACGCGCGCAAGCCGGTGAGCTCCGCCGCGCAGTCCTGCCAGCGCCATCGCTCACGCCCCTCAGACGCCCTGACGGGCCACGTTTTTGGCCCTAGTGGCTTACGCATGCCGCGGGCATGCTCCACGGCCAATCCCCGGCTCAAACCGACCCCCGGAACGCCGCACATGGCGAACTCCGGCGAGTTCCTACCGCGCGCCGCAGCGGAGGACGAACCCCGGCGACCCAGTGCCGCCGCCTGCGCTCCCTTCACCCTGGGCCGCCCGATCTGTAGACAACGGCCACGATTAGATCCAAGTCCATCTATTCCGATCTGTAAACAACGGCCACTAGTTACTAGATCCAAATGTACCGGTTCGGCCTGTACTTTTGCTAAAGAGCCCCTGCCCTTTCTGGAATTCAACCCGCAGTCCACCTATAGTCAAAAGTAATTGCAGTTTAGTCCAAACTTTAACACCCAGACCCCTGAGCTCTTTAGATTTTGAATCCGCCGTCCAGCCCTTGACTTTTTGCGAGTTAGACCCCAGAGTTTTAGTTTAATTACGTTTTAGTTCTCGGTTTTGCCCAGAAACCCCCCTGGAGCTCTAGTTTTCTTACAAATAGGTCCCTGGAACTTGTTTTAGGCCTAGATTTTGCGTTTTAGCTCCGTTTTAGGTGTTCTTTATGTCCACGCGATCGTTGTAACGCGTAGAATAGCTTTAGACTAGTTTAGTGTGCTGTTTTTATGTATTGATGTACTATTTATTAGCTTTTGTTAGTGTTTGCTTGTATGCTTATTGTTGTGCATTGTTTTTGGCCATGTGTTCGTGAGTAGACGTTGATCCATCTGAGGAGCCCCAGTACCAGTACCCAGAGCAGCCATATTCCAACTAGTTTGAGCAGCAGCAGGAGCAGTACGAGGAAGGCAAGTATAACATGAACAACCTATCACTTTTAAATACATTTTCATACTACCTTTTAATACTGTATGCCTATAAGGACTTTCCTAGCCACTTTATATCATTTATATATATCCTTTGGGTTGCATTTTGGTTAGTTGTGCTAGGTGCCGCGCTATAACACACTTGGTCCTTTTTAATTAATTTGATTAATGGTATATGCAACTTAATTCTGAGAGTGGTCCTCTGTGTGGCTTGAGTGGCTCACGTCTCGTTAAAAATTGGTTTTTGTTAGAAACATGGTTTAGGGGGCCAGCACGGTGCTTACTGCTGGGTTGGCCACTCTCCATAAGGACCGGTTCATAGAGTGACAACCTGGGACAACAGCGCTACCACAAGACTGGAATGGGACGGTCTTGGCATACTAATTAGGTCATTTTGGTTCGGGAGTAACTTACCGACGGGGCATGGGGGTGGTGAGCTTCAATGCTGGCCAGGCTACGAGGCTTGGTCTGCGTACCCCTCGAGGTGGTTACCATTGTTGCGGAGCCTAATTCCTTAGCGGTTACACCTTACCAACGTGTCCTTTGTAACGGCCTCGTAGTGAGTTTGCTAGTCGTCTCACCTAAGGAAGTGTGATGAACAACTAGCGTAGCTCACGACTTGTGGGTAAAGATGTGTAACCTCTGCTGAGTGTAAAACTGGTATACTAGCCATGCTCACGGTCATGAGCGGCCCAGATCCTCCTTTTGATTAGTGGGGTTATCTCCTTCCGACGAGGGAGGTGCCTCTCGGGGTTACCTTGGTGGTTTCGGTTTGGTTCTCAGTAGCAACATGTTTAATTTTGATTAATTACTATGTAACTAGGTTAATGGTAATTCATCAACTCGTAGTAAATAGCTTTAATAAAATTTTGCCAACACTTAAAAGCTAATACAGTTGAGTCAGCCAACCTTAGAGCCTCATAGTTTGTGTTATACTTGTTGAGTACAAGTTGTGTACTCACTCTTGCCTCTTCTCTATTTTTTCCTCTTGGATACTCTACTGCTGCTCAGTTCCTGCCAACGCGAGGGAGTTCGCTCAGTGCTACCAGGTCTACGAGGACTTCTAGGCATTCGTCTCCCAGTCGACGTCCCTGTGGCGCCCTGCTTCCGAGAGTTCTTTGTATATGTATTCTACGCTTACGCTGTATCAGACATTTTGTCATTAATATAAAAAATAACTTTCGTGCTCGCTTTATTATGTCTTTTTACGTGATATGTGCTGTGATATACTGTTCATTTTGTTGTATATACGTGTGACTTGATCCTGGCACGTATATGATTGCTCGGTTTATGTCCTTTTATAAACCGGGTGTTACATAGTGGTATCCTCTTGGAGTCTTGGTGGCTCGCCGGCAACGTCATCGACCCTCTGGCTTGGTGTGGAGCGGCGACGACATCTTTGTGCGGGGGACGTGGAGACCCCACCCTTCTTGGTGAAGCTTCTTAGTGGAACCCGGGGCCAAGGTGACCGTGATTGTGTTCACGGAAGAGACTTGGTGTCCGAGAAGCAATACTCTTTATGAGTGCTTCAACAACGTGGATGTAGGTGTGCCTTTGTAGCTAACCGAACCACGGGATAAATCCTCGTGTCAAAGATTTTGCTTTCTCTCATCCCTCCTTTAATCTTCTGCATTTACTTATTACAATCTTTGTGTGTCTTTATTTTCATAGTGTAGAATCTTGATAGGATTGGCTATAGGGTGCATAATTCTTTTGGGATGAGGGTTTTTACACTAGTTGAACACTAGTTGCACATCTAGATAGTATGTCTTAGTTAAATTTATGTGCAAATAGTTGGAGTTTGAGGTTAAGATTTTTAGCTTGTCTAATTCACCCTCTACCTTTCTTAGGCTACGAGTACCCGATTCCTTTCATAACTGCACCCGTTAGGGTGCCATTCTAAAATGTACTTCATTTCTTCTGTGGAAGGTGAGAGGTGTTCGGGTGTCATGGTGAAGACGCCGCGATAGATGGAGATATGGGCTGGTTGAAATGCAGTTGTATAGAGCATGGAATGATGGCCGGGCTGCAACAGCAACAACAAAAGAAACTATAAAAACAGCAGAGCCCACGGACTAAACAACAACATGACCAGGGCAAAAAACAATCGACGATTGGTTGTGCTGCATTCAAACGAAAATGTAAACAATAAATAAATACAACCCAAAAGGGACGATCGACGGATAAATACATAGAGTACTAAATGCAGTTAAAAAGAATAACTAATTATACAATTTAACAATAAATGACGAGATGAATTTTTTAAATTTAATTAGTTTATAATTAAATATTAATTGTAAAATAGTAACAAATAAAGTGCTACAGTACCAAAACTCAAAATTGTTCACCAACTAAACATAGCCAAATAATAAAAACCTACTGTCGACTGATGAGTGATGACATGATGAGAAAACACTCAAGTATAATTTAGGAATTCCGTAAGAGTTTACATAGCGATCACTCTAAGATTACACATGCATTTCACACATGTCAAGTACGGATTGACTTACTAGTACAGTAATTAATTTACACTCACCATGACCAAATTCTGCGAGAGAACCACACACATTGCCCAAAACTGATGAATTGAGCAACGACTTTGATTATTTGAACACCCCCGGAAGAGTCACGGATCCATGGACGTGACCTAGAGGCCGGCGCTGCTGCCGAAACCGCCGCCGCCGGAGTCGCCCTCGCAGAGCGAAAGCGCGGTCTCGAGGCTGGCGACGATGGCGGCCATCGCTGGTCGGTCCTTCCCCTCGAGGCAGACGCAGTGCACCGCAGTGTAGGCCACCAGCCCGACGGCCTCCGCCTCGTGCGCGGCCGGCTCCGGGGCGCGCGGATCGAGCACCTTGCCGAGCTCCCCGGCGATGATGCTGGGGATAGCGTAGTCCACCACGCCGCCGTCGGCCTCATCATTGAAGATGCCCGTCAGCGCCTCCAGCATCACCAAGCCAAACCCGTACACGTCGGTCTTCTTCGTCAGGTGCGCCGCCGTCTGCTCCTCGGGATCCGTCAGCGGTAGCCCGAAATCCGACACGCGCGCCGTCCAGCCGGCGTCCAGCAGGATGTTGGACGACTTGACGTCCCCATGGATTTTGGGCAGGCCGGGGAAGGAGTGCAGGTACTCGATGCCGCGGGACGCGTCCAGCAGGATCTTGATGCGCAGCTTCCACGATGACACGACTGGGGACGGCGGCGACGCAGGAGCAGGTGTCGCTGTCGCCTTGCGGTGCAGGTGGTCGCAGAGAGCGCCGTTCTGCGCGTACTCGTAGTCGTAGACGAGGAGGAGGAGCTCCTCGTTCACCTCGCAGTAGCCGACGAGGCCGACGAGGTGCTTGTGCTTGTGGTCGAGGTGGGAGCGGAAGGCCAGCTCCAGCGCGCTCTCCTGGAACCAGCGGGCGCGCCGTCCGGACCCGTCGCGCTTGATCGCCACTTCGCGCCCGTCGGGCAGCTTCCCGTGGTACAGAGCGCCAAAGCTGCCCTCGCCGATCTTGGCCTCCAGTGCGAAGCCCTTGGTCGCCGCCTCCAGCTGCGCCAAGGTGAACTCCTCGGCGCGTTGGTATTTGAACGATGACTGCACGCTCTCCTGCTCGGAGACGGAGTCGTCGTCGTCGTCGTCGTCCTCCCACAACGTTCCGGAAGCCGCAGCACTCATGGTAGCAAGCGACGCTCCGGAATCATATGCATGTTCCATGGAGCCCAAGCCCACGGCAGAAGCACCCGAGACAGCCCCCATCATCAATATTTCCTCCGAGAATAAGTCACTCCAGAAAGACAGCAGCCGACGCGTCCAGCTCTTTGTGTTTTCCGATCTGTCAAGCCTCCCGATAATTTCCGTTATTGTAGGCCTTTCTTCTCGGTTAAATTTGATGCAGTCTATACCTATTTCCAGACAAGTTTGTATTTGTTTGCAATCTGTTTCTGACGGTGGTCCTTCCATCCTATTTCTCCAACTTTCAAGTACCTGCAGAATTAGGACACAGAGAGCTTGAATGCTTGGTACTAGGAAAATTAAAGATCAAAGGCACATCCCATTGAAGCGCCCGATCATGCATGAATCTGCAGACACAATTCATTGATTCTTACACGTTTCACGAAGTGCATGCAGGAAGTTCGAGAGCTGAAACTGAAAATGTTGACTTTGGACCCGGTTATGATCTCCATGATTATAACTCCCAAACTGTATATGTCTGCCTTAGTTGTGACTATACGTGACATAAAATATTCAGGTGCCATGTAACCACTGCATTTCAACATGAATGTTCAATGTGTCATTAAAAGGACAACAAAGAAACTTTATTTCCCCTATTTCTAAAAAGCAATGAGTTGCCAACGGACCATGAACTTACTCTGTTCCTGCAACAAAAGTAGCGATAGTATGAGTTTTGTTATCTTCAAAGAGTCTCGACAGACCAAAATCAGCAATTTTTGGCACCATATTGTCATCGAGCAATATGTTTGCAGGTTTGAGGTCCAAATGAATTATGGAAGCACTAAATTCGCATCGGCACTCCTCGTGAAGATAACGTAAACCACAGCAAATCCCCTTTATTATTTTATAGCGTGTTTTCCAATCATGTCCAGAAGATCCATCTGCATCCAAAAACTGGACTTATTAAGTTACTTTTTAAACTTCTAACCTCATAACCAATTCTGTTTAATAATCTCAAGAATGAATATGTTGTACAATCCTCCACACATAGGCTGAGTGCGGCGGCAGAGAGATCTCTGCACATGCTCAGTGTCATGAAAGGAATAATATAATGTGTTATATTTCATTAATAGAACAATATCATCTCATCTCTGTATAATTCTCAACACTTCGTAGACTGGTAGTTACATGAAGACAAAATGAGATATCCTATATTGCAAAGTTTCTCGTAGTGCACCGGTTAGAGCACTAACCTGCCACCCCGACCCGGATCGAGGCACCACACAACTTCTTATTGTAAAGCCTGGGAGGAGTCTCCCCAGGGTCGAGTCTTTTTATAGCGAGATATACTACTGAAAATTCGGAGAAAGCCGTAGTTGTCATACCTGAAAGATGCCTATCTAGGCTCCCTTTTGGCAGATACTCCAAGCAAAGCAACCTGTTTCGTTGCGTCTCGGCAAAAATCTGTCTCCCATTGTGCTCTACACATTCATGCTGTGTTTGATAACAGTAACCTACAAATCGTACTATATTTGGGTGCTTAAGGTTCATAAGATGATAAACCTCATTCTCAAATTGCTTCTCCTCAACTACCAGTTGTGCCTGATGGTTAAATTTCTTCACAGCAATCATTTTTCCACTTTGAAGCACTCCCTGTTAAATTCTCTTAGTATTATAGATGTTGGCGAGTCTGATTATATATACTCGAGAGGATGAAAAGAAGTATATTATTACCTTATATACCTTACCAAAACCACCTTCCCCAAGTAATTGATCATCAGAGAAGTTGTTTGTGATGTTTCTCAAATAGTCTAGTGGTATACTGCATGGTTCTGAATTTGAATCAAGTAGGCTATCATATCTCTTAGACTCGCCGTCCATTTTTTCCTTGAAATATGAACTGACTACACAAAAAACAAGCACATATTATAGTAGAGGACATCTCTTTGTCTTCCACGGGGCGCATAAAGCTCTTATAAGTTGTGTTGTTATTATAACTAGTGAATAAGCAAGATCTCCCCATTTTACAAGAAAAAAAGACTACACAGCAGAAGAAAATTACTTCTGTCAATAGATGAACGAACCCAGGGCAAGGAATGACAGTTGTCAATGGATTGATTGGAAAATGCCCAGAAGTATTTGAACAAACAAATGCTTCTCACTACTATGAATGGACTGTTTATCGGAATAAATGGCAAGAACAAAATCGAATTTTTATATACAAATGACCCATGAGAGGAATAAGAGACCCATGAGGGGTATACCATAGCACTAAACTAACCTATGTTATCTAAGATCATATCAATTAGAACATGGACGTACAATAGAGCGTATCACGGGTACGAGTACAAATTCTGCAAGAATAAAGCAATAAATAAATAAAATAAACATTATTTGGAAAAAAAGAGGAAAGCCTTTAGTGCAGGTTGGAAAGACCAACACGTACCAAAGGGGTTGCCAGGTTGCATCAGCGTAGTAGTCCCTTTAGTAGTGGATGGTATTACCACCAGTACTAAGGAGAGCATTTAGTACCGGGTTAAAGACCTGGTGATGAAGATCGAAACTTTTAGTCTCGGTCTCGTGGTACCGGTTGGAAAACCGGGACTAAAGCTGGCTTCCAGCCGGTACTAATCAACATTTTTTTAGTAGTGTTTAGATCTCAGCAGAGTACAAACTTGGGAGCATATGCACTTGATGACATGTACAAGGAAGATTAGTTTAACAGGAAGAATGCTGTCAGCTGCTACAATGGTAAGAAACCATCCCAGAGAAAAAAAAACGGATAGTTTTCATATAACACGGAAGAGATTAGAACTAATTAACCTGGAGAAGAAGGTATGCTTCAAGAGATGATGCTGCTCCTGGAAAGCAATGATTGGTCTGGCCTCCACCAAACGTCTTGTGAGAAAGAGGACGCCGACGTGGAGGAACCAAGGAAGGGGGGGGGGGGGGGGGGGATATATAGGAAAACATCAGAATTACTGTTAGCTGGCCAGTTGACCACGATGCCGTTGACCACATATTACTGAAGAATTAAATAGTGTTGTTCTCATTCTGTGGCTTCCAATGGCAGCAAAGGCGTAACATATTTTATCCTTTTCTAGACAAAGAATAACATATTTCGTTATGTACATCGATTGAAAGTGATGGGAAACAATTAGTGAACTATACAAGTTGGCTTAAAAAAGATAACGAAGCGGCACAATACAACCAATCAAAGTAAGACAAATACTAGTGTTGCACGGTGTCAATAATGCAAGACAAAATACTGGTGTTGCACAATACAGCTATTCTGTGAGCGCACGCAGAGACAGAAAGCAGCGGAGAATTTTCCGGATTAACTTCACTGCTTTCGATCTCTGAGCGCACGCCGATGTTTCTGTCTGTCTCTATGTGCGCTCACAGATCAAAAGCCAAAGTCTCCCCATACACAAATGTCAACTAGGTCTTCTTATCGAGAACATCACTTATTTGGATACTTATAACACTCATCGTATGGATATATAAATGGACCGATAGCTAGAGTTCGAACACGACAACTAAGTAATGTAGGCTACCTAATGGTAATTTGGGACGAGTACTACTTTTTTTTACAAAAATAATTTACAAGCAGATGATTTCGACCCTCACTACCAATTCCCGACTACCTCTCTGGCTTATCAATCTAGCAAGCAGAGGAAATCCAATTTTGGATCAGTGCAGAGAACCAGAAAGTATTTGGAGAGAGATATAGAGGAGAAGAAGACCAGTAAAGTCATCCAAGCCAAGTTAAAGGCCCGCAATATATGAATTGAGTTCATGGAGTTCAGAGCAGTAATAGTGGCCATTTCTAGGGGCGGGTAATGATATGACCCGCTACTAAAAATAATTTTTAGAGACGGATGATGGCATGACCTGCTCCTATGAATGGTCCCACACAAATAGAGTCATAACCTTTTTATATGAGCTCTGATGAAGTCAAACTCTATATCAAACTTGTAGAGATTGACGAGACCTAAAATTTGTATCTGATATCTTTTTTATTTAAGATCATATAATAGTCCAAAAATTTATTATAAGTTATCTATTTTCAAAATCTAGAATTTTAATATTTTTCAAACAACCTCGGATGTAGAATAGTTTCATGTAAAAGTTGCAGTGGCGGGATCTAAAATTTTATAGTTTATGCATTATTCATTTAAGACCTTTTAAAATTACAAGATCATTTAATAGTTGTACGGTAAATATGGCTATAACTGTAAAGTATCTCATGCAACTCAAGTCATACTTTGAGGTCTGCATAATCTTATCAATTATATACACTGAAATATACTTGGCATATTTTTTGTGTGTCTATAGTTCATAATAACTATAAGGTAGAAGTTTCACTTTTTTATTTATTTTTCTATATTTAAATATTTAAATAAATTTTGGAATAAACAGAAAAATACTTTCAGGGACGGTTGGTGGCGTCACTTGCCCCTGGAAATGGATTTCTTAGAGCTGGTGATGGTGTCACCTACTCCTACAAACCGATTTCGGAGTTAATATAAAAGAATACAATATCTCTTAGAATCACAAGTGATTGTGTAGCGTGGTAGAGAGAAGGGTACACGTGAGGCTTGAGGTAAGCGGTTCTATTCCGGTTATTGAAAGTATGCATATTTCATCCAAAAAAGTTGTACCTCTATAGTAGAGGGGCCGGGGATGGAGTTTTTTCTATTTTATTTTGTTGTTTTCAATTTTTTTTTATTTTCTTATTTTTTGAAAATTGATTTGTAGGGCAGACCAGGCCATGACCTGCCCCTACATATCAATTTCTAGAGACGGGTGACGGTGTGACCTGCTCTTTGAAATATGGGTATGTTACCCTCTCTTGCAAACAGCTATTTGTAGGTGCGAAAAGTAGGAACGGGGTGCGCTCCTACAAATGGTGTTATACTCAGTACCCAAAAAATCGTTTTTTATAGTGTTAGGTCCAAATCAACAGGGCTCATCGAAACGAGCGTATGTACAAAATGATGCTGCGCGCCTGCGCCTCTTTCTTTTGGACCGTTGGGTCTTGCATCGTGTTTGAGTCTATTAGCACGCATCTAAGTTTTTTGGCCGATCCTAAGTTTTTATATTCAAATTTATTTTTTGCTTAGATTGATCTATTAAGAATAGTTCGCCATCTTGTAAGACCTCCAACTTGGGAGTTAATCAGTCGTATGTAATTCACTGTTGCATTCTTCTTTGTTCTTACTTATGTTCTTCAATTCGCCATTTTCGTGGGAAAGTCAACCGGGCAGCAAACGTTCATAATTACAGTTGCATGCACATCATAAAGTACAAGACCTTAAAAAAATAGAAAGAATGGCAAAATACAAACATAGACAACACAAATTTCAGAACTCGGCTAATACACCGTAAGGCTAACTCTATACAGCAGAAGACATAGGCCGTAATCAGACCTAAAACCCCTGGAACAACTAAACCTAATTTCGGCATTAAGTGATTGACATATTGTATGGTAGGATAGTAAAAAGTAGGAAAATATTCAGTTTACACTCTCGAAGTATCACAAAAGTCTGATTTTCAACTTTCAATTATAAAACTGAATAATGAGGACTATCCAATTGTTTAAAACTGAGAAAGTTTGGCCTCTTGAATGATTTGAAACGCGTTTTTTCATTCGGAGAAAATAAAAAAAATATTCAAGTTTAAATAAACCAATTTTTAAAATAAAAAAAATGTGGAATTGGTGTCAATATTTTTCTACAAATATAACCTGTTTATTGGCATTCTACTTGTCAGTTATTCGAATCTATTTTTTTTCATATTTCTAGTATTTGATAGGATCGTGTCCGTGCGTTGCTACGGGTGATAAAAGATGAAAAGCGCAAATAGATCGCACATAAATATTCAATATAAGAAAGTCATTACACGTCATCCACACTTATGTATCCATTCAAGTACAAATTTGGTCTCGCAAAAAGGTAACATATTGATGTCCAAGGCCAACTAAATATGCAAGAAAATGTATAAGGGATTCTAACTATTTTATATCCCTACCTATGATGACTAAGATAATTTTTTTATGTCTGCAGAAGTACTTTCCGGTAAGCATTCAATTCTGACACCAACACATTGATGATGAAGTTTTTCCGCATAGTACGGCCGTCCTATGAACAATATAGATCATAAGTAATCATCACATATATGATAGACCCCCGAAAGTTATATTTTGAGTAATATCTATATATTAATTTAGATATGTTTGTTCTATACCACTTGCCATTGATAAAGAAAAATACATTCACACTTAATTACAGATTTCAATAGCGTAGTATCAGCGTGCACATATGAACTTATTATCGAGATTCACTAATACATGTTGGTAAATTAGCTTCCAATATATAGCGTTGCTATGGGTGATATAAAAGAAAACACACCCTCAAATATATAGATGGCACCTTAGTATTCAATATAGTTTGTTTGCAACAGTACAATAATGCAAAGAAATGTTGCTCGCCGTCCAACTGAGTTGGCAAGAATTGACAAGAATTCAAATAAATGTTGCTTCGCTGAACTGAATCGACACCATCAGTGGAATTTTTTTTTGTTAAATTTGGGTGGAGCCGCACCATCAAAGCTTAAATTCTGTCAACAAGCTGCAGCACGTGTAGGCAGACGAACCATCAAATGTAATTCAAAAATGATAACATTAAATTTGGTGTTGACTGAAACATGGCATGGCACTGAACACTGAACAGATACAAGCCTCATCGGTCCTATGGATGGATCAATCCACTCTAGGGCAAATTGGTCCCATGGACAATCCAAGGCGAACCTCCACTGCATGGTGCATGTTGGGTTGACGGAAACTGTAGAAGCCAAGAAAAGAAAATAAGCACAACTTGAAAAATCTGGTGATACAAAGAAAGGCCAGTAGGAAAAGTTTTAGTGTAGAACTAAAATAAGAATGTCAAACTGAAACAAATAAAAGGATTGATGGAAGTGCTAAGCACAAATAAATGCATGCACGCACGCATTATCACTACTCGAGATATTGAGCATAGCAGAGCAATGCTAACTAAAAAGACATGAGCTCAAACCATTGACTATCACAAGTAAAATAAATCAAACAACCAGGTATATAATTACAGATCATATAAATGTCATTCTATTAAACTGAATAATTGTCACAGTTATGTATTGTTTTTCATCACAAAAAGAACCCAGGTATAATTACACATCATAAAAATGCAATCCAATTAAACTGATGACCTCTACAAGTATATCAAACAAATTGAAGTAGCTGGAACCATATAATACAGAAAAAACATTGTAGCTCAGTACGTGATCACTCACCACACCAGGAATAAGTCATTATGGCATATATTATTAAATTTGGTACATTGATTATACAAAAATCTTAGAATATGAAAAAAACAAATAATTAGAACTATCATGACCTCAAGCTATGGTGTAAGAATCTCTTTATATACAATATTTTTCGTGAACGTGCCATTCCCAGTCGGGACATTTTTCTTCTCATTCTTTTTTGTTTTCTCCTTCCCATTCTTGTTACCCTTCTTCTTGCTTTTTTTAGGTTCATCATCTTCCTCAATAGCATTAGGCGGTTTCGCGAGAATCTTAATGTTCTTCCTCGAAGTGGCTCTAGATTTCGCAACATATAACTGGCCATGAGAGAATACCGGCTCAGGAAGGTACACACCAACATTTGGGATTGTTTGACCCTGTGATTTGTTGACCGTCATGGCAAAACTCAATCTGATTGGGAACTGCTTCCTTTTAAATTGGAAGGGGAACATCTCATCGTCGGACGAGCATAAGGGTATCCGAGGGAGGAAAACACGTTTCCCAGTATGTTGACCTAACACAATTTCTGCATTGATTGTATTTCTTTGGAAACCTAGTATAACCAGTCTGGTACTGTTACATAGACCATTAGCAGGATCTATATTCCTAAGCAATATGACAGGACAGCCAACCTTGAGTTTTAGCACGTGAGGCGGGAGTCCGTTTGGCATCAGAGTATTAAGAAACTCAGCTGGATAATAGTTACAAGGATCATCCACTGCTGCATCAAAACTATGGTACTCCATCTCACCACCTTGGAAAGTACCTATCATCTTCATATTAATCTTATCGACCCAATCATTCCTGGTAGATAATATGGCTCTCGAAGTGATGTAGTCTTTATTTAACATGTTCTCATTGAGATTTGGGTATATGCTATTAATTAGTGTATCGAGGTCACTTGCCTTCCCAGAATACAGGACACAAATCTCATCCGGTAGTTTGACCTCACCGTCGGAATTAACCTCTTCCGTTCCACCACCAATGCGCAATAAATAATCCGCGAACCAAGGGTCACTTTGTGCTCTCATATTGCGAACCAGCTTAAGATGTCGCATGGAATCCCATAGGTACGATCTCCGTAGCGAAGCATCGACAATTTGAGCCCTCGACCCCCTTCTAACAACAAGTAGTACCTGCCTAAAGTCTCCTCCGAACACAACTGTCTTAGCCCCAAATGGCAGCTGAGGCCGATCCATTATATCACGTACATTGTTGTCTAGTGCTTCAACAACTTGCCTCTTCGTCATAGAAGTCTCATCCCAAATAATAAGAGATGCTTGACGGAGCAGCTTCGCAGTACCACTCTGTTTCGTGAAACTACAAAAACTTCCATTCTCAATGGTAAGGGGTATCTTGAAACGTGAGTGGGCAGTTCTCCCACCAGGCATTATTGATGCTGCAACACCTGATGTAGTTGTTGCCACGGCAAGCTTGTTCTGACTTCGTTGTGTCGCTAGAAGAGATCTGTATAGGGAAGTCTTTCCGATGCCGCTAGGACCATCCACAAAAAAGATTCTGCCTTTATTGGAATCAATAGTTGCCATGATCTCCTCGTAGGCGCCCATTTGTTCTGAGTTAAGGGAGTTGACCAATGACACATCATTGATATCCACCTCGACGCTTGCCTCCTCAAATATTTCACGAGGAATACCATTAGAATCATCATACATCTCATCAATCTCTGGAAGAGGAAATGTTTTAATGTCCTTCCCCATTGACTGCAACATATTTCTAATATCAATAAGTACCATTTGTGTGGCTATATCGGGTGATGGACTATTTCATCGATAGTCCTCTGACAATGCATCCAAGTGTTTCTGCCAAAGTGCAAACACATCACTTGGTTCACAAAATACCAAAATAGTTGCAAAAAGCCTTCGTAGTGAAGAAGGCATTTGGAACGTAGAAGCTTCCGTAAGGCACTCATCTAATGTATTATCTTCTTCAATTAGACCTCTTCTTTCGGCTGCCTCGCGGAATGTAGCTTGCACGACGCCATCAACCATTTTAAGATGGTCGAATGAGGTAGCTCCAGCAACATGGTTAAGTAAAATGTGGAGATAATAGCGTTCCCCCTCGGCCGGGTGTGCGGAGACGATTCTACCAACTTGCTTGCATCCCTCATATACCCTTCGCTTCCAAAATTTACCATTGGGGTGCCAAGTATAGAATTCCGGAAAATCATGATACAATATCCCACGTGCAAATCCATCGACCCTATTTTTAGCAAAATATGCTGTGAGCATTGACTCTTCCACACCAGGATGATTTACTATATTTCGTATATTAGAACACTGATGGAATGACACCATATGCATATCAGGTAGATGAAGCTGCAATTGTTTCACAGGTGGGTGGTTTTGGCTTAGGTCGAAACCATATATCCTCCACGTTGCTTCTGGAGGTGTCACCCACCGAGCATCCCTAAACTGCTTTATCTCATCGACATTACCATTGCCATCAGCATTATCACCTTCTCTAACAGCAACAGATGCCCGATCATGACCCTTATAAATGTATTTGAATAAGTATTTAACTGATTTAATGCTCCCACAAGCTTCAACATTAATATGACAATTGAACGTGCGTAGCAGATAAGGGTTGTGTGGGACTACCCATCTATTGTCCAGCTCATGACCTCTAACAATTTCCTTACGTCCATCATTATGCCGCCTATATACGGGGTAAGAGTTCTTTCCTTGAGATGTGGACTCGCAGAAAGTCCGTGGATAGTGATTCTTGCAAGATGTGCGTCCCTTAGTGCAAGGACAAAACGGGTTTAGCACCCCGCACGGTCCATGCATCATGTGCTTGGTGACCATCTTGTATAACTCTGGAAAATTTTTCTTGTTTGCAAGTTCTGCTGAGATAAGAAGATCATATTGCTCAGGACACGTAAGCTTGTACTTCTGTTTCATGATTAGCAAGAAGTGAACATGTGGCAACCCCCTCTTTTGAAACTCCACAACATATACATAAGCCCGAACCTTACCAAGGATGTTATTCTCCATCAATTTCTTCTTCAGCTCCTCAAGTTTTGCTCTGAAAACCCTAGTTACGAGATCAGGGTGGTCCTGTGCAATTTGGCCAGGCAAAAGGTCCTGTTTGATCTCATCCCAATTAGGGTTGCACGTCATTGTGAGGAACATATCTGGTTTCCCATACTTTCGCACCAATGCCATGGCATCCATGTACCGACACCTCATGTCTCGAGGACCTCCGATGAATGTTGTGGACAGCACTGTTTGTTTCCCAACGGAATCCGCTCGACCCTCTCCTGCATTCAAACTATCAACGAGACCTTGGTATAAATCAGCCCTCAACTCCTGCTGATTATTCCTGATGTAATCTAAGCTTAAACTTTATATCTTCATGTATGTGTCCACTGCAAATTGTTGGAATAGTCGTTTACCAAAAAATACTGGGTTAAATATACTAGGATGCATCTGAAATCTGTAGCAGTAATAGTCATGTACTGATACACATAAATTGCCGGGCCCACCTACATATTTGCGAAGCTACTATTAGCACAATGAAATATAGTACAAGAAGTAGTGTTTAATAAAAACTATGATTTTTTAATTATAATCCACGAACTATACCTTCACCATCACCGCCTTCACTTTCAGCGTGACCCTTTCGATATGCACGGGCAGGCTTGACTTCTTGCATAGTCACGCCAACCTTCGGAATGCAACTATGCCAACCGAGCTCCCCTCTGGGGAAGAAAAGTGGATATGATAATGTATCATAACACGCATGGTATGATCGAATCCCGTGCATAGACCTATCCTTCCCCTGCAGGAGAACACTATGTTTGAACTGACCTAGGAGTTCACTCCCCTCAATCCAAACAGCAGCAACCTCTGATGTGAGAGGCGCATTATATGTCCTCTGATCCAATTGTTGGTCCAGATTCAATGCAACATGGTAGTCCTCTACATCTTCAACGTGACCCATAGACCTCAGCTGTTCAGAGTTGCCTTTTAGTATCTCAACTAATCTTTCTATAACCTCCATATCCTTTGTCAAGCATTGTTCATGACACCTACGGTATCGGTGCTCAAGAGAAGGATCATCATCATAGAAGTATAATTCAAGGTGTCTAGGTTCGGTGCCTTCTTCCTTACCAAATGACCGAACATTGTGGTATATCTGCCCATGTGCACAGAATGTATAAACTCCCCCATTTCGCTTGCTGGTTGTCATATGATCTAGGTGGCAGTAAAGGGATGTGAATGAGAAATGACCATTAAAGAATCTAATGTTTGAACGAAAGTGTCTAGCATCAGCATCTGAGCTTGACCAGAGCCTCATGAGTTCAGGTGGTGTGTCAAGGGTTGATAGATGTATCTTCCCACTGCGGCAACAAAACCCAGGGGGCTCGAACTGAAATTTCTTTGTGTTGCAATGTTCGCAATTAGCAACCAGCTCAAGCATATGCGTCTCAGATGGTATGTTTTCAAACACTTTGCCAAATGGATCAATTACATCTGACACATCGGCACCATCTCCACATGAAGTAACATCGGCATCGTCATCGGAGTCACCATCTGTACATATATTAAATGCCATTAACATTCCATTCTAGTAGAAGTTAACAGTGTTTTCCCAATAGCAAGACTTGTAGTTTGCCAATACCTTGTCCAACGAAAAGGTAACCCTCATCTTCTTCATCCTCCTCCTTGAAAATAACATCCTCATCCCCATCTATTTCAATACTACGATCACTAAGTTGAGAAGAATGTGAAATCAAATTGACTAAAGTCGTTAATGAAATGTAAGGAGAATACCATCCTCGACCATAGGAGATTGTGTCTGCAACTCAGGTTCATTTTGCAGTTGCGCGCCACCTAAACTGTGAAATCAAAGTTAAAAGTACGATCACTTTGTCAACTTAGTGATGAGTACATGATATTAAGATGGTCTTTATTACCAGCAGGATTGGTGCAGATTTGCTGTGACTGTGATGCCATCCAGCTACTGGCCTTAGGAGCAGATCCACTTGGAGAGAAAGCTTAGTTTATTTGGTCAACACAATTAGAGGGAGTAGCAATAGTTTTCCTTAGTTTTTTTTTCATTTTACCAATATTGATTTCTTCATGTTCTTGAGTCTTAACCGGCTCCATGTAATCCTGGTGGCCGGGTTGTTCTTCTGAAAGAAAAATCAGTACTCATATTAAATTTAATGATTTAACATAACAGTTATTGTATATAAATTTAACCTTTGTTGTTGGCTAGTAATTAAGCTGATCACCACACCTATCTGCATCATACGTACAACTGCGATTTTTGCCAATGGTTGCATGGAACTCCGGATTTCTTTGATTTCGGAGTGCATTTCTCTCAACACCAACCACACGCCGCCTAGGTAGACAGCGTCCAACCCCGGACTCCATGCCCTGAACGTCTGGTGTTTGTTCGACTATCGATGGGATGTAAACAGGTGATCCGCTGAATTCCGGAATAACCAACTCACTCTGACTTGTCAGAAGTTCTATGGGGGTTGGAATTATAAGTTTGGGCACGAATTGAGGGTTTGCCATAGCTATAGAATCGGGGTGTAAGTTGTTGGCTCTGAATTCTTTCAGTCTACGTTTATATTCTCTTTTCGACCCCTTAATATTAGCCTTCTTCTGTTCTGTAGTCAACTTGGGTCTATTCACCTTTTTTGCATGATATGCGTCTCGACGACGCTTATTAATTAGTTCCCTCTTCTCGGCAGTCATTGCCTCCCTCTGGGCTCTAGGCCTCTCACGCCGGCGTTCCTTGGGATAGACTTGATGAGTTTCACCTGTTACAGTTTGAGAACCTACCACAACAAAATGCATACAAATCTAATATATAATTATCACACCAACATAGGTTGCATAGTAAACAATAAAATCTAAATATAACTATACCAATGTTGTTCTGTACTATGGGCGTCAACTATAAAAAGTAATTATACTTGACTTCAATACATGCTTATGGTCGTCCATAACAAGTATAACACTAACAAGCTATAAATATCACGCACCTGTCGCATCGTCCTTGTTGGGAATGCTATCATCTTTGCCCTGGTAGACATCTATACCTGGAAAAAATCATTAAATTCATAAAAAGGTGATCAACTTGTATCATATCAGCATCTGGACATGTTATAGCAAATGCACCTGAAATACGACTCGCGCCGGTAGTATTGACTGTCATGTCTCCAAGTGTGGCAGTGCATCGATTCCCTTCTGCATGTACACAAACGACCAGCATATGAACCCTATATAATTGCAACAGGACCCCAAATGACTGTCACAACACATTTCCCTCATAATTACTCAAACAAACAAAACACTACGTGGCATATCTATCGATCGGTTGAATTCCTTGGCATATGAGTCATTGTGATGGAGCCAATCAGCAGTTTCATCAGTCGTTGATGGAAACATTGCATTTGTTTCTACACATTCAGATTGTATGTAATTGGCTTATGTATGCAATAAATCTCTAATTAATGAATCAGTGACTGACATATAAAGGATTGCATAATAGATCGATGCATGAAGGGAGACCTGCTGCCAATATTTCATCTTGTACGCCTGGATGCTTGTTTTCATTAAACTGGGCTTGTAGGTTTTTCTTCATCAAACGTGCATCTCGACGCTTCTTATTCTTTTCCTCTTTTAGTTCAGCAGACATCCCAGCATACCGCTCCCTTTCTCGTTGCCTCTTACGTTCTATTTGGTCTAGGGAAACTGGAGTCGTATTGGAAGCATCTTTAGTACCTGCAAGAGGAACCATAAGTCACGGGACAATGACATTGCACAGAGCATGGAAAACACAATCATAGAAATACGATTCACCTGGACCAATAGCGTTTGATATATCAGCAAAGGGAGTTCTTCCTTACTGTGCCATTGTCTATACTCAGCACCGACCAATCACGTTTCTGCAATGATTACACCCACGGTTAGGAAAACACTACCTGGCACCCGTCTGAATTTCTTGGGTTCACAATCAAAGTCACCAGGTCAACCTATTATGCTACGGGTTCATAACTAAAATACCAGATCAACAAACATCATACATTGAAATTGGTGATCTAGCTGGAGCAAAAGTCTACCACAAATAGAAACACATCTCACTGATGCTACAAGATTTCTTAGCCTTGCAATTCACAAACTTAAGAAACGAATACAACTTATATTAAGTTTATATGTTGTGATATCAAGTGTGTATCTGTATGTATCTCAATGGCAACACCAAACTACACCGCAACTGTACAAGAGTGAGTAGAGGGTACCTTGGCCGAATGGTCAGTGTCTGGATGTCAGATGACTGATCTAGCCCAAACCAGTTCACCACGTACTCGTCGAGGCTCGTGTGCACTGCAAGCACAAAAGTGAAAGAATCCTAGCATGAGAAAATCCAAATCCACCGAGCACGTGAAAAAAGAATCCATCCATTCTGCCGGTGTGCAATTACACATTACGACCTACCAAAGAATTGAATTTTTAGGTCAGTCTGTTTCAAGAACACGGGCAGCTGCAAACCCTCTGCTCTCGGCCTCCTCGACTGCCTTGAAAAACCTGCAGCATGTGATTGTGCTTGTGAAGTGTGATTTTCAGCGCACTGTGATAATGGGATCAAACCGGTCATAGCATAGTGTCTACTGCCATATCAATCAGTAGCAGTCAACATAAACAAGTATACTAATCCAAGCTGACTTTAATATTTCCGATTAGAATTCAACAATAATTCAGGTCAACTAAGCCCCGGTTGAAATAAAATGTTCAGCCATAATCAGAGGAGAGGGCATGACATCACGGACCGTCTCTTGTAGTGGATGTTGGAGTCAGTAGACGTTGAAGTTGAGAAGGTTGGTGAAGTTGAAGCCCGCGCCCTCGGCCTCCGTCGGCGGTGCGGATCGGCGATGCCGTGCGCTGCGCAGTGGCCGTTGCGGACCGCGTCCGGGGACGGAGCGCCGGCGACAGCGGCGCCGCGACGCGGGGGGTGGGGGGGTTGCAGCAGCGGAGTTGCCGGCGGCGCGGTTCGGCGGCGCCGGGTCCGGCGCAGCAGCCGTCGCGTACGGTGGACGGGGACGGAGTAGCCGGCGGCGCGGAAATGCCGGTGGCGCGGACGGCGGCTGGGGACGGAGCTGGGCGTGCGTCGCGGTCGTCCGGATCGGTGGCGGTGGCGCCGACGAGGACTCCGCTGGAGTTGCCGGCGGCACGGTTCGGCGGTGCCGGGGGCGGCGCAGCAGCCGTCGCGTACGGCGGACGGGGACGGGGACCGCGGCGCCGACAAGGACTCTGGCGGGCAGCGCGATGGGAGCACGGAGGAGGGTAGCGTGACGAGATCGCAGGGGAGCGAGCTTCACGCGCGGAGATTGCGTGGGACGTGGAGGAATGTATTTTTATTTTTAATCTTTTTTTAATAATATTTTAAGTTTAACCCGTATTGGTTTTTATTTATATGGCGTAGCCCGTTTGGTCGCGCCAGCCCGCATGGCACGACAGAGGCGACAGAGGCTCGCCTCTGTCGCGCCAGTGCATGTGGCGCGACAGTATGGCCACGCTGGCGGCCCGAGCCAGCGCAGCGCCGCGACGGCGATGACGTGGCCCTTCCTGTCGCGCCACATGCACTGGCGCGACAAGCTGTCGTGCCATGCGGGTTGGCGCGACAAGGCCAATGTCCTGGGCCCGGGCCGCCGCCACCCCCCAGATCCCCCCCAAAATTGGATTTTTTAGGGGAAAAAGTACGGGGAATCGTTCCCCACCCTTCCCCGAAGGTATTGTCCCTAATATCTCATCGTTTAACCGTGTGCATTAGTCTTTATTGGTGGTTATTTTGATTAGGGTTAGGTTCTTGATATGAGAAATGACGGTGTTGTTGATAGTTTTCTCATGATTAGGATTTTAGATGATACTTAGATGGTACTCTGCTCTCGATTTGGACGTGAGGTAGTACGTGCATGCATCGATTAATATGATTTCTAGGATTGAGTGGTGGGAATGTTAATATGAGTTACATGTAATTTTATTCCATAGTCTTAGGAATGTACATATTATATTTTGAGCGCTGGTATATTGTGCTTAATTAGTATATACTTTATTTCCATAATTATTTTGTTTTTTGTTTCCATAAGTTTTTTTTAGTTCACATGGCAATTGAATTTATGTATCTGCAGTGCACATGGCAATGAGCGATGCCCGGTACAAGCTGCTTGGTGGTGGACAGTACCCATCCGAGTGTGATGAGGATGCCCCAGCCCCTCCTGCCCTTATAGTTCCATTGTGTCATTGTGAACCGGGCAATCAGCTGGCAGAGGTGAAGCAATCGAGGCATCCCAAGACGGCCGGTAGAGCATTCTACATGTGCAAGTGGAATGATTCATTGAATCCTTGCCACTGCTTTTTCTTTCAGTGGATCGATGGTCCGGATAAGTTCGATCCTAGAATTCGGCTGTTCCCTTATTATCGGTCAGAGTCGTGGGCGTACAATGAGTTTAGACGATGGGTCCCTCCCCCACCAAATCCACCACCTATGAGAGAGGAAGAGAACCAAGAAGCTGCTATATATTTTTGAACAATCCTCCCAAATGTCATTGCGGTGTTCGTGCCAAACTTCAAAGGCCGAATATTGGTGTCCCTCCAAAGTTCACTCCCTTTTTTAGATGCTCGCTAAAGACTAGAGTAAGTGTCATGTACCGTAACATTGATTCTTTAATTTTGCTGTAATTATGTGGCTAATATTATGTGTCATGCAGGATGAATGGCCGGCATGTGACTTCAATGAGTATATTTATGGTCCTAGATCTCATTGGCCGACAGAAGAGGAAGTGCGAGAATTTGAGAGTGGGAAGAAGCCATGGCCATGTACAACTACTCCTAGTCTTCGATGCAAGTGTCGTATTCTGGCCACAAAAGGCGTAGTTCCTTCTGAGCTTGGCTACGGATATTACTGTGGGAATAGCTACGGAGAGTATTGGGTTCGTTTATTAACCACAAAGTTTAAACTCCGTATGATTTTGTCATTGTGCTAGTACTTGGTATATTAACATTTGTGAATGTTTGGTTGTCAATAATTTTTCAGGAGGGAAGGACATGTGATTACGAGTGGTTCCAAGGCCGGTATGAGCTAATGTTGCAATTGGGTATAACAAAAGAGCCTTGGAAATCTCGAGACACTTTAAATAGAAAAATGAAGATAAGGAAGGATTACCAAGTTACTTTGCCCCTTGAGTCATTTCTGTCAGGGCCTGTACTCCAAGACCTACGGCGTGAGTATGGAAAGAAGGCAGCAGAAAAGGCGACTCTTGAGGATTGTATTGTTTATTGGAGGAGGAACCGAAGCAAGTACTACCCACGGCCCCTCATAGATAGGGAGCTTTTGGCAAATTATGAGAAGAAGGAGAAGGAGGAGGAGATGGAGAGGCAGAGGTTAAGGGAGGAAAGAGCAAAGAAAGATTTTACTGTTGATCCGGAAGCTAAATACCGAAAGGGTTCATGGGAAGAATATTTTCAGAAATTGGAGGATAACAAGAGGATGGAAGAAATGGAAAAGATGGAGGATTTAGCTCAGGAGGCTCAGATGGAGGCAATGCAGGCCCTAGTTGCCGATCTGCCACACAAGGTGCCCAACGTTGAGAACGATGTGTCATCCACGAGCACGGAGATTTTGGGTGTTAGAGCTACTCAAATGGAGGCAATGAAGGCATTTGTAGGAGATTTACCTGCCCAGGATCACCCGTCTGACAGGAAAGGAAAAGCAGTGGACACACCTGTAGTCGATAACCAAGGGAATAGTGCAGTGCAGGACAAAGGGAAGAGTGTTTCTGAGGATGACCATGTTCCTGATGATGGAGACGATGACGAGTGGTGGTCAATGAATGCAGATGAAGTAGAAGTCATAGTGTCCCAAATTGAGGTAAGAAAGGGGAAATATGTAGTCCAAGATGATGGAGATGATGATGATGGTTGGGGAGAGCTTTTGATTGAAGGCGACTCTGATTTGCTTGTTTTATTTATAATTGTATGGACTCTATATATGATTGGACTATGTGTGTGACTGACTTTTTTTATTGCTGGATTATTTATGTGTTTTACCTATTCATGTGGTTGTCGTATGTGTATGAGACTTTATTTGTAGTTTCGAACATTGTATGGTTATGAAATTAGGAATTTATTTAGTTTGTATTGTGTGCAATTTAATAATGGATCATCTCCATTATTGAACAACTATTTTAGATTACAATCGCAACTGCATATGCAAAAATTGTTGTGGCATGACCCGCGTATAAACTTAACAATTGTGCACCGTAATCTTATAAATATTTTTTTTTTGAAAATGAATGCCAAAGCACGTTGAATTTGAAAGTGGAAATATTTTAGATCTTTTGAATATTGAGGTTTTTAAAGTATATATTCTGTTCAAATTTGGAAAATTATGGAAGAGAAATAAAAAATAGCATTGAATTGTGTTAGGTGTGTATGAAAGTTATAGATTTCAGAATTTAATTAGAATATGTTTCGGTGTCCGAATCATAGGTGCAACAGATGTCGATAAGCATTTATGCGAACAAATTACGAAACTACTTTGAATTTGAAATCTTGTTGTAAATATCATGCAGCGAGATGGAGCAGCAAGGCAAAGCAGCAAGGTTGTTTGCTGGCCGAATTCTGTGCTTGTCGCGCCACTCCGGTTGGCGCGACAAGCTACTCTGTCGCGCCATTGGGAGTGGCGTGACCAAAGGGACCTGCGACGCCACCAAGTGAAAGAATGCAGTCCTTACTGGGCTGGGGCACACAATGGCGCGACAGCGGGCTTCTGTCGCGCCAGTGGTGTTGGCGCGACAAGCCTACTCTTTAGGATTTTAGGATTGGCCTTTAGGATTATTACTTCAGAGGTTCTTTTAGGATTTTAAAAGGAGGAAATCGTTGGAATTTAAAAAATGCAACTCAAGTTTGAAATTAAAATAATTGTGAGACAGCGTATTTATTTTTAATACAAATTTTGTAGTATGAATGAATTATTTTTACACTCTATGATGTACATCAAAGAATAAACAAAGCCGCCACGTGGATGGCCGGCCTCACTCTATTTGTTTAGAGTTAGAAATATTTTATACCATGAATATATAAATGATTTCTTTGATTCTACAATTTCCTTATACTCTTTTGTACTTTTCATATATTCTGTTGTTCACAGCTTCCAATGGCGGCCAAGCCTACTGAAGAATGGTGCAACTCGAGTCCGGTTAAAATTGATGATGGTGGTTTGTCGTCTGACCAGAGCACCTCGTATGAGGAGGAGGCACACCCGTACCATAGAAGTGATGGCACTCGGCACCCAGATTTGCCGAGTGTTTAGGCCAAAACACTCGGCAAAGGGTCTGTTTGCCGAGTGTTTTAGCCAAATCACTCGACAAAGCTGTCTAAAATTCAATTTTATTTTTGTTTTTAGTTTTAGCTCCTGCAAATCAAACACCTCACATATCACACATATCGCTCAAATATCACATATATCACACAAATGTCTCAAATATCACATATATCACCAAACAAGTCCACATATCACACATATAGTACACAGATATCATCACAACTCCACAAATCAAACCAAGTCCACCACCAAGCTCACAAGTATCACCAAATAAGTCCATAACAAATCACTTACTCTGTAGCATGCAAACTGATACTCTAGATGTACATGCATAAAGATCAGGCAACAGAAATCCATCTTACAAGATCTTTGCAGCAATTACATCGATATAAGATCCGGCAAAGCATCTTGCTGGCTACCGCGACCTTGGCTTCCTCCTTCCAGCTGGCTACCGTGACCACTACTTTCTCCTTCCCTTGGAGTATTGCCATAGTAGTTGATGGTGACGACGGGGTTGTCGTGGTTGGTACCGGAGAAGCAGCTGGCATGGGTCGCACAGTTGCTACATGGCAGACACCCACCTAACCAGCTAATCATCTTGGAGAACTTCTTCCGTAATGTCATAGGACTTGGTGAGAACTTTGATATTTGAATGGCTCCAGCAAAGCAAACACAGACAAATTTTACCTGTCAATCTGGGTTTGCTGATGTTGTTGTAGGTAGAATGCGATGATTAGAAATGCATGTACAGATTTGAGGTACCGGATTCGCCCGATGTGGAGGAGGTGGTGGAGGTGGCCTCCCCGCGGTTTTGGATTTGGAGGAGGCGCCTGGGAGGGGGATAGCTGAGGCCGCATACCAGAATAAATGAGTGGTCAGACAAGGATAACTGAGTCCGAAGAACAAAATAACTGAGTTGGGAGAATAACTGGCACAAATTAATTATTGGAGTTGTGTATAATGCAACTGCAGGGCAGTTTTAAAAGAAATGGAACTACATTTGTCCAAGTTGTGTGTGTGCCTTTTGCGAATGTTGAAACATGTTGAACATATTTATAAACATGTCTTGCACACGACAGCACAGACTCGATCACCTAAGGCTAAAGAAAAAATTACTTGACAAGAAAAAGGGCATGCTACAATTTCCATATGAAGCATTTGTGGATGAAAAAACAAATTTAAGACAACACAAGCAAGCAAAACTTTTATCATTAATCATGGTATATATATATAATGACGGTTTCGAATACATAATGTACCAGCCTACTTGGGCACAAAGGATTGATGGCTTAAGACGTGTTAAATCCTTTGCACACAGATTATGTGTTCCAAGGATCTGAACCACAGATTACCCAAACTCTCTAATCTATGAACAAGCATATTCAATGTTATTTTCAAATCCCTATTCACTCTCTCTTCAAGCATATTCAATGTTGTTTTCACAGCGCAACCTAATCTCTCTACATGCATATTCAATGTTGCTTTGACAGCCCAGCCTACTCCACTCCAACATATGTAAAAGAGATTGGACTAAAAATAAAATATTTTAACTTGAAATGAAACCACAGTTCCAAAATCTGTGGTTTAAACACAAAATATTTTCTAGATTATGCTTCTATCTTCAACGTAACGAAGGTGTATCATTTCTGTACTTATCAACAACATAAATGTGCACGGTTAAAGGAGGAAAAAATCAAAAATCCCTAATCACCATGAATCCCTAATATCTACAAATGTGCACGGTTAAAGGAGGAAAAATGGGAGCAATACCTTCGTGGAAGCGTGGGGAACGTTTCCCCCAACTTTCCCCCACCCAAAAGGTGTAACAGCTGTGGTGTCATGCAAGTGCACTCGCCAGATCTGAGGTCCACTTTGTAATGGCGTCCTCCATGACTCTCTCCTCCTATATTTGTACCACCTGCACCTCTAACACTATAAATCATTCTTTCACGGCCGTAAGGCACTGCAAGTTGGTTCACCGATCTATCCTCAGCATCCTTCAGGTGTTGCTCCGCTATTAGTCCCCATTGTCCACCCTTATCCAACAAACTCCTGCCTTTACCCCATCTATCGATGAAGTACTCGTTCAACTTCTCGAAGGAGTACTCTACAATGCCTGCAACAAGTCTTGACCGAATACCCCTAAAAATATTATTTAATGACTCAGCATTGTTCGTGGTCATGATACCATACCGCTTTCCCCCTTCATCATAAGCAAGAGCCCATTTATCCTTGTCCACCATCTCGCCTTTCAGCCACTCCTTGGCCGTGTCATTCATTTCCTTTTCTAAATCAGCAAGTTTTTCTTCAAAAGCTTTCTCCGTGCGCACTGAACACAATAACTTTAGTTTCCCAATTAGTTCCTTCTTTTTCTGACGCCTCCACATGTTTGCTGCAAAATGTCGCATGCACCACCTATGCACAAGAGGGGGGAATCCATCCATGTGCTCTTTAACACAGTTTAAGAGGCCATAGTGCCGGTCAGAGATCATACAAACTTGTCTAGAGGCTCCCAAGACATACTGCCGCACCAGCTTCATGTACCAGGACCAGCTGTCGTTGTTTTCTCATTCGGTCAAAGCAAATGCTAACGGAACTAGTTGCCTCTCTGGATCCACGGCAACTGCCATCATTAGTGTTCCCTTGTATTTACCCGTCAAGAATGTGGCATCCACGTGGATCACAGGTCGACAATGCTGGAATGATTCAGCACACTGGGTAAAGCACCAGAACACCCTTTGTAAAACATGTTTGTACACTCCATTGTGAGGAAGCATCATGTTTCCCGCGTGTACGAACCATGTAATCCCTGGATTGTATAGGGACATGCCCGTCAAGACTCTGGGCACCATTGCATATGACTCAAGCCAATCTCCCCAGCAAAGAGCTATAGCATGCTGTTTTGCACGCCAAGCTTTCGAGTACTTCACCCTGTAAGAACACATGCCGAAAATTGACTCCATAAGCGAAGGAACGGATGTGTCGCTGTCCTTCCGAACAATACCAAGAATGCGATGTTCTAGGTAACGTGCCGTGCACTGTGCGTGAACTTGCTTCGGTCTGGAGGTTGCACATGTGTGAGGCTGTCTAACTTTGGTGATTTTCCACTGACCCGTGCCCTTAACAATCCGTGCCCATACACCCCATAGGCACCCCTGCTTGCATAGCACATCGTACCGTACGCTCTTGTCCGAATGAACCACATTAAATGGACGATGATGACGCACTGCATAATCAACTAACAAAAACTATAACTCTGGAAGTGAATTGAACTTCATGCCCTTGCGAATCTCTGGACTGTCACTATCAATTACAGACTCGCTTTCAAAGACATATGAGTCACAAATTGCTCTATGGATCCTACTAATATCCTTATCATTTGAAACCGCCGGGACTTCAACGTGGGCTAGGTTCATCATGCGCAACTCTTCAGCGGTATAACTAAATCGTGCCTCGGCATTATTAACAGCCCGACCCATTGCCCCATCCCTACACTCCTCATCACCACTTATTTCCTCATGACTAGGGCTGGATCCGACGCCATCATCATTTTCCTGCTCTGCTTGGGGCGCCCTAGCATTACCCTCCGGTTCTTCTTCCCCAGTGCCTTCATCAGCGTCCTCATCATCACTACTATCATATTCATTGTCCTCTGAACCTAAAGAAACATCATCATCCTCTCCAGCACCCCTCTCATCGTCCTCCTCGAAGGAACCACTGTCGAAATGATCACAAGCGACGGCCATATCATAATCCGCAACAAATTCACTAGGACAAGTGAGATTTGGGACATCTTCTACAACAGTTGACTCTTGAGTTATATTCTCAATACGAAATGAAACTTCATCTACTATCCCAACTGGTTCTTCTAATCTTGTTCTACGGGTTACTTCAACAACCACCTCTAAACAAACCACATTTGCACGAGCTACTATATCCTTGTACTTTCTCCAATGCATCTCAGATTCTAATGTCATCAAAACATAATGTGCTCTAACTTTACCACAATCAAATCTACCCCTCAGAGATATTTCATCAATTCCACATGAATGTTTTGAAACCACCCGGTCTACCAAATCCTTTAACAATGGAGGACTATCGAACAGTTCGATATCCTCTACCATATTCTCAAACTCTCCAGTTTCCTTAACCATACCACCATGAAAAACCCGAACTAATTCGTCCATCTACAACAAAAAAAAAATCAGAGTACCTTCATCACTTATACAAAGAAATGAACTACAAAAACAATTATTCACGGTGCCTAGTATCCATGAGTGAAACCCATATTAACATCCCCACTACTCAATCCAACTTTGACCGAATTCATAATATATTCACATATAGATGTCTCAAAATCTATACTACCAAATATATGTCTCAAAATATATTCCATAATAGATTCAATGAAACAAATTTGGTATTGTAGATGCTATTATATCTTTCCTATAAATTTGGTCAAAGTTAGATAAGTTTGATTTAGGACAAACCTAATATGATGTGTAAAAAAATGGAGGGAGGATAAGTAAACAACCATCCATTATTAGCTAAGACTTTGGTAGATGTTATAATCTAATAACCATACTTTTGCCTAGCAACCCTTGGATCTTGAAACAATATTACGAGTATTACATCACATGAGCTTGCACCTTATCCTAAGAACAACTACATGGATCTTGAACCAACCATGACAAGATGATCAGATTTTTACGAACCTGACTGCAAATTTAATAAGCTCAACTCCAAAGGAGTACAAGTAATTGTTTCTCTCTCAAAACTCTACTTGTCCTCATACTAGGATTTGGACCAGGTATATGGCTGTGGTAACACCAATCTAGATGAACTACAAAAACAATTCTTCACGGTGCCTAGTATCCATGAGTGAAAGCCATATTAACATTCCCACTACTCAATCCTAGAAATCATATTAATCGATGCATGCACGTACTACCTCACGTCCAAATCGAGAGCAGAGTACCACCTACGCATAATCTAAAGCCCTAATCATGAGAAAACTATCAACTACGACATGATTTTTCAAATCAACAACCAAACCCTAATCACCAAGAATCCCTAATATCTACAAATGTGCACGGTTAAAGGAGGAAAAAATAGGAGCAATACCTTCGGGGAAGGGTGGGGAACATTTCCCCCAACTTTTCTCCCCCCAAAAGGCCAGATTTTGGGGGATCGGGGGGGGGGGGCTGCGGCGGCCGGCGGCGACCTTTGGACGAGTTCTGGTCGGGGAGGAGTGAGGGAAAGAAAGAAAGGGAGGGTGGGGGAGAGGAGGCCGCCCCGGGCCCAGGACATTGGCCTTGTCGCGCCAGCCCGCATGGCGCGACAGGGAGGGCCACGTCATCGCCGTCGCGGCGCAGCGCTGGCTCGGGCCGCCAGCGTGGCCACACTGTCGCGCCACATGCACTGGCGCGACCAAACGGGCTACGCCCTGCAAATAAAAACCAATACGGGTTAAACTTAAAATATTATTAAAATAGGTTAAAAATAAAAAAAATCGACATGGAGTGGGTGCGATCGTGCCCTCGTGGGTATGGCGTGCGATTGGTAAGGTGCCGCTGGCCGCTGGATCGCACGAGGGGCTGTTTGGATCTGACGGATGCAATACATCGCATGGCAGAGCCACTACGGGAGGGGGCAGGGTCGCACCAAGGTTTTCTCCCGATCATTTTTTAATATAATAAAATTATATATATATATATATAATATATATAATATATAATAAAGGATACCACTATTCCATATCCGAGCCCGTCCAGGCACCGTCCGAGCACGTCTGGCGCGGGGGCGGGGTGTGGCTGGTTTTTTCCTCCCTCACGGCTTTTTTTCTCTCATTGGTTTTCCTCCCCCTCTAGCGGTTTTCCTCAACATCTCAGAGCACGACAGGATGGGTTGCTAAAACTCGCAAACAATTCTGGGATTGATCGTTAAAATCACGGCGAACTTCGACGGGACCGTCTGCGATCAATTCGTACACGAGCACACGACTGCGGTCTCTGTAACAAACATGGCACCATTTATACCATTTCGAGTGATTTTGGTGATCGAATGACAACGCAATCAATGGGATTAATGCTTTTGTTGAGTGAACATTTCTAGATCCCAGGGATGAATTAGAAAGGCCATGCAAAGCAAAACACGAAGAAAAAACTCAAAGAAACGCTGAATTGGACGAGTTCTACTGAAATCAGTAGCACCATAGTAGCACCTAGATGTGCACTAGATTTTCACATTATCATTTTGTGCACACATATGTGGAAAGTTTAGATCATGTCATGCTAGTTTCGTGATTTTGTGATCCACCATAGTGAAATTTTCAATTGGTATCTTCAGTGATATTATACAATTGGATCATTAGTCATGGAACTAACTCCCTAGGCTACTAATCTTCTTTTGAGCTATATTGTTTTGCAAGATCTTTTTGGTGCAAGACCTTTTAGGTGATTTGATTCCAAAGGGGGAGAAATGTGGATCAAAGCAAGGCATGTTCCCAACAAAGAGGGAGAGATGTGAACATTCAAAAGGGGGAGACATGTTAAGTGAATCAAGTCATGAGGGAGAGAAGTAGCGAGATAGGGGAGGATCAAAAGGGGCAATCATGGTTTTAGGGGGAGGTCAAGTCATCATTGGATGAAGGTAAGCATCCAAACAAGTGTAAGCGGTTTCAATTGGTATCAAGTAGTTAAATTTGTCGATCATTGCAAATTTTATGCTTGCTTTGATTATGTTGTCATCAATCACCAAAAAGGGGGAGATTGTAACGAACATGGCACCATTTATGCCATTTCGAGTAATTTTGGTGATCGAATGACAACGCAATCAATGGGATTAATGCTTTTGTTGAGTGAACATTTCTAGATCCCAGGGATGAAGTAGAAAGGCCATGCAAAGCAAAACACGAAGAAAGAACTCAAAGAATTGGACGAGTTCTACTGAAATCAGTAGCACCGGAAGAACCGATGCTACAGGCATCGGTGCATCTGATGGTTGTCGGAAGTTCTGACGGCCTGGCTGTGGCACAAGCCTGTGTGCCTATGGAGATCAAGTGAAGAAAGAAGTACAACACCAGATGAACCGACGGCGTCAACAGAGGCATCGGTGCATTGGATGTACTATGTTCCAGAGACGATGTCAAGCCCGCAGGAGCCAAGCCTTCAGCACCAATTGAACCGGTGATGCATCGGAGCATAGCACTGGTGTAATGACGTCAGCAGGAGAGTAAGAGGCCAACGGCTAGTTGAGTGCTGTGAGTGACCAGATTAACCGACACCCAGGCATCTGTTAAACCGGTGGTGTCACAGGTAGTGCGTCAGAAGCTCAACGGCTACTTCGGGTCTGAGAGTGACCGGATGAACCGACGCTACCCCAGGCAGAGGCATCGGTTCATCCGATGGTACACATATTTTTGCTGACCGTTGGAGCAATGGCTCCACGACTTGGAGGCCTATATATATGGCATCCCCCAGCCATTTGAAGATTGCTAGAGTTGCTGGACATCCCACACACACCCAAGAACATCTAAAAGCCATACAAGAGCATCAAGATCATATCCTTAGCCCATAGCACACTTTGAGAGTGTTGTGTAAAGGATTAGCTCTTAGTGAGCGAGATTGCAAGGCATTGAGCCTTTGTGCTGTGGTTCTTTAGTGAACCAAAACAAGAGCTTGGTGCGCTGGCCCCTTGGAGCTGTGAAGCTCGCCGGCAACGTCATCGACGCTCCGACTTGGTGTGGAGCAGCGGCGACGACAACTTTGTGCGGGGGACGTGGAGACCCCCATCCTTTGTGGAGAAACTCCTTAGTGGAACCTGGGGCCAAGGTGACAGAGATTGTGTTCACGAAAGTGACTTGGTGGCTGAGCAGCAATACTCTTAGTGAGTGCTACAACAACGTGGATGTAGTTGTGCCTTTGTGGCTAACCGAACCACGGGATAAACACCCGCGTCGAGAGTTTTCTTTCTCCTATCCCGTTCTTTAAGCTTCCGCATTTCATACTAGCAATTTATGTGCCTTTACTTTCATAGAGTAGTTTCTTGATAAGAAAGGCTATAGGTTGCTAAACTCTTTTGGGATAGGGGTTTCACACTAGAACAACCATAGTTGCACATCTAGATAGCATGATTTAGTTTAAGTTTTGTGCAAACTAGTTGGAGCCATAGGGTTAAAGTTTGAAGAGTGCCTAATTCACCCCCTTCCCCTCTTAGGCTAGAGCGCGCTACCGGTCCCCTAACAAGTGGTATCAGAGCCGGGATTCACTTGTCTCGCAAACAAAACTAATTCTATTGGCAATTTGTGTTTGCCGGCTCACTTGATCGATTAGGCTTCACCACCTAGTGAGTTAGCTCTTTTTATGGGGAAAGGATGAATCCTTTAGAAATGTCTTTACAATTCTACAGGAAAGGGTTACATTTTTCACCTTCTAATTGTTCCCAAAAGGTTGAGAGAAAGCAAAAGAAGAAGAAGAAGCAAAAGAAGGAGAAAAAGTCCAAGGATGAACCTCGTGCTTTTCTTGGAGAATGGTTGGGTGGTGATGAAGAGCCGAGCACAAGCCAAGTGATGAGTCTATCAAGAGCAACACCACCCGCACCAATAAGGGAGTTTCATCATCATTCAACACGTGCCATATGGTCGAAGATATAAATAGCAATGTAAGTGATGATGACTCCGATGCTCCTTCATTTGAAGATCTTTTTGACTTAATCCATGAGCAAGAAGGAGTCATGAAAAGACAAGCTAAAGAAATTAAAAACCTTAATGCTCTTAATGATCTTAATACTTCTCTTGCTACAAATTATGAAAATTTATTGTGCAAATTCAAATTGCTTAGCGAGGAGCATGAAAAGCTCAAATTAAAATTTGAGAGCATTAATGATGCTAATGACTCTTTGGAAATGAAGCAAACTATCCCTTATGCAATTCCTATCTCTAGGGCAGAAGTTTCAACTTCTTGTATTGATTTAATTGATGAATCTTGCTCTAACCCTTGCAATGAGAAATGCAATGAGAATATTGTTGTAGAATCATGTGATGATCTCATTGCCAAGGAAAATGATGAGGTCAAGCAATAAGTAGAAAGGCTTATGAAGCTCGCCGGCAACGTCATTGACCCTCCGACTTGGTGTGGAGCGGCGACGACAACTTTGTGCGGGGGACGTGGAGACCCCCATCCTTTGTGGAGAAGCTACTTTGTGGAATCCGGGGTCAAGGTGGCCGTGATTGTGTTCATGGAAGAGACTTGGTGGCCGAGTAGTAATACTCTTAATGAGTGCTAAAACAACGTGGATGTAGGTGTGCTTTTGTGGCTAACCGAACAACGGGATAAACACTCGCGTCGAGAGTTTGCTTTCTCCTATCCCGCTTTTCAAGCTTCCGCATTTCATACTAGCAATTTGTGTGCCTTTACTTTCATAGAGTAGTTTCTTGATAGGAAATGCTATAGGTTGCTAAACTCTTTCGAGATAGGGGTTTCACAGTAGAACAACTATAGTTACACATCTAGATAGCTTGATTTAGTTTAAGTTTTGTGCAAACTAGTTGGAGCCATAGGGTTAAGGTCTTAAAAGTGTCTAATTCACCCCTCCCCTCTTAGATTAGAGCGCGCTACGGGTCCCTAACAATCTCGCTGGCTGCTAGCGAGGTGAGGCACGGAGAGCCAGAACTCTGAAGGGTCCTTGCGTCGACGGTGTGGAGGCCGTCCCTGTCCGTCTTCACCCTCGTCAAGGCCGTTCTAGGACTGCCGCTGGCGAGTCCGCTGGCGAGCCCCCCTAAACGGGAGCCCCCCTCACCGGAGCAGCGTGGACGGTGATGCCGTCCGGGCGCCTCCTCGCCAGAACCTACGGCGGCGTCTCTAGCTTGTCAATAGGTATGGTAAAATTGATCTGTTACCTTCTCTGGCAGAAGCCTGATGCAAGCACGTCATCTTCTCCTTGTTTATTGGTCTCAATTGATGGTGAAAATAGATGTGTAGTCTCTCACTGGAGTCTGCCAATCTCTCGCTTCTGCAATCTGGAGTCGCATGCAATCGGTAATGTAGTATCTATTAGAGAAAAGGCAAAGAGCCCCTAGCTAGCTTGCTAGCTGCTGCACGCGCGCCTTGTTCATGTATACACATCACTGAAATTATATTCGAATCTAGTAATAAACATTGCTAGTAGATGGGATTTTTGATTCATATGTTTTTTCTTTTAAAAATTAGTATACCTTGGAAGGTACTAATAATATCAGTAATCATACGTTTTTGTTACTAATAAACCCATCATTCTTGTGATCGTAGAAGCTAGCAAAGGAGACTCGGTAACCAAACAAATGCCATGACTCATCGCAGAAATCATTTATTTGATCACCACTGTTATGCAAGCTGCAGCGATAGTACCAGTACTCAAGAAACAACCTCACGTCCACAACAGCGCATAACAGGTTTATTATCCGATTAGGCCACAAACGACAGAGCGCAGAACCGGGCAGCGACAGTGCGACACGTGAGGGCTGATCATTCGTGCCCCAGGAGTGCGAGGAGCATGCCCTCGTAGTCGCCGCGACGGCACGATCCAGCGTGTTCCTCTTCTGGTACGCCTCCTTGATCAGCTTCAGGTCCACCTCCATGCGGGTCGGCGGGTGGTGATGACTCGGGTCAGGGAGCTCTCGTCCGTGCCTAGCCCCACGATCGCCTGCCTGGCGATCTTCTCGAAGTACATGTCGGGGCAGGTGAAGCACCGGATGATCACCCGCAGTGTCTTCTTGTACTCGTCCTTGGGATTAGCCTTCAGATCCCGTCGAGCGCAGGCTTATTATGAAACAGGTCAATGAGAAATTTGCTAGAAAGTAAGTAGTGAATCATGCGAATATTTTTGCTGAGAACACTAGAGGATCTGCATAGTTGATATTTGTAGAATGATAGGTCATGCAAATGATACTTGCAGCTAGTGTACAGAACTGAAACTCTAAAACCAGCAAAACATCAAATGAACATAGCACTTTTACCGGATGTTCTGAATGGATATGAAAGCTGAGTAAACTTTCAGTTTATAATCACTGAATTTGCTGTTTCATAAACGTAGTACTTCTGACTTCAAAGTGGCAAGGTGCTTGCAGTGGCAGTTAGTATACTATTATTTGGGAAAAGAGAACATTTTCACAGACAACATGTTCCAGCACTAAAACACATGAGCTATCATGCAAATGTTTTTTTAGCAGAAATTAGGAAGCGGTACTGTGAATCAATATAGTCAAGCTGTGGCATGCATATCACATGAACATGTAACTCATTCTCTTAAAAAGACTAAGGAAATCTTAAAACGTTAAATGATCTAGAAAGAAATTTCAACTATGTCCTATATAGTTCTGAACACGGATAGCATTGCCAAAGCGTCATGAAATTTCTATAACAAATACGAAACAGAACAAGCTGCAAATTAAATAATATCAACAATCTGTCATAACGGATGCAACCAATCCACACATAGCAACATGGGCTGAACACTAACTATTGGATAAATGCTGATCTTGAAAGGTGTAGAAACTAAAATGAGTAAACAGCTTGCCAAATTCTACACATGCTCCTTTCTAATTGGATGACTGAATAAACAGTATAAGAACAGAGTCGTATTGGCAAAAGCAGGCACGAGCAACTTTCCTTCAGAATATGAATGGATGATTTATATTAATGTGGGTTGTGATACAAGTTAATGATGGACAAAATGCAACCGCAGATGCAACTGACTCATTCCACAACTGCATAATCTCATTCAACTGTAGTGGAATGCAGATGCACACATAGGTATTGCAAATTGTAAATAAATAAGTTGGTCACTTCCTGTATCACAGCAGAAAAACAACATAAGTTTATTCGATGTGTATGCACCTTGTTGATTGGGTGGCCAAATGCATCATTGTAATAATTGAACGTAGCAAGCAGCTGAAGCTTTGCTCCTAGTAGTGAGGATTCTGAATCTCATCAGCACTGTAAGACTTGTGATGGATCTTCTCATGAAGTATTTTGGCTTCTGAGTGTGCCAACCTTGTGTTGACCTCTGGTCCATCATAGTGGTATGCAGTTACAAGTGGCACCAACAGCTGAAATGAAGAATAAAGCAAATGTCAGATCACAGAATTTGGCAATGTTCCCTTTTTTGCACTGTTTTCCTTGTTGTCGAAAGCTCAGGGAGCTAGTGAAACTAGAATAAGGTTGCCAAAAACTAAAATGACAATAAGTGAGCTATCTTTTAAACTAGCAAACCTGAAAAAATTAAGTGTTGTGTATTTAACGTTATTTAAAGAGTGACACAAACAAAATGAGGAAATGATAGGGCAAGGGGGCATCAGATTTTGGATGAATGAGAACTGAATTTGATTTGATGTCGGCTTTAAGGAGGTTGATTCCAGCGCATGTGGTGATGACTAGTGATGGTGCGGTTTACCTCGAAGTCGCCCGAGATCTCGTCGGTGATGGACCAGATACAGATCCATGTCCTGCATCTCTGCTCTGAATCTCTGAAATCACATTCTGAAAACCTGAAGCTGCAGGAAACAGGAGCTCCGCCTCATTAGAGGGTCGCCGGTGAGAGATGTCCATGTAGCCCACAGCCCGTTAGCCCGCCCAGAGCACGGCTAATTTGGCCCGGCCCAAGCACAGCCCAGCCCGGTCCAAACCGTGCCCGGGCTAGCCCGGCCTACTCCCCGTGCCCGGGCTTGGGCTGTCACCATGGCACGGCGGGCGGCCCGACCCGGCACGAATTTTTGATTCGGGCCTGAAGTGGCCCGTTAACTCTACTCCACTTGACTACTTCAGCCCACGTACGAGACACCAGTCAGCCTTGTCTGCTTGTGCTCGGCTCCTTCTAGTCTCCCCAATCCCCATCGTGGGCTCCGTCCCACTCACCTCATCCCTATCGGAGGGCGCGGCGGCGGTCTGCTAGCAGGCAGGATGGGCGGGCGTGGCAAGCAGACGCAGCGGCGTCCTGCGGCGGCGCTAGCCGGCGGAGTTGACTCGCCGGTGGAACGCGAAGGCTATGCGCGCGCGCGTGCGAGCGGCTCACGCGACGTGCTCGGCGCTCCCCCCGCTTTATACCGGCCACGACGCTCCGCCGCCGGCCAATCGGGCGGCGAGCACGTGCACAGCCTGGATCCGGCGGGGCCCAGGTGTCGGTGAGGGAGGCGAGCCTGCGCTGCGGGCGGCGTCGGTGTGCGGGGATGGTGGACGCGGCGACTTCGGCAAGCGGGGCCGGCGGGCGTAGCGGATGCGGCGGCGGCGGCATGCAGGGACGGCGGCGTCAGCTGGCTCTGGCGGACGCAGCAGGCGGGCCGCGCGGCGGGGCGGCCCCTGCTGGCTCCGTCGGACGCTGCAGGTGGGCAGCACGGCAGGGCGCCCCCTGCTGGCTGCCTGGCTCCGGCGGACGTAGCGGATGGCGCCGTTGGGCTTCGGGCGGCCCGGCTGCTGCTGTAGTGTCGGGCTCTGTCGGGCCGGCCCGGCAGAAACTGGCCCGTGGGCCCGTGCTTGGGCCGTCGGGGAAGCCCGTGGGCTAACACGGCACGGCCCGCTGGGATATAGGGCCGGGCTAGGCATGGCCCGATAAAGAACGGGCTAGGGCGGGCCCAGGCCAGGCGCCGGGATTGGGCGGCCCGAACGGGCTAGGCCAGGGCCCGGCCGAATCACAAAAAATTGCAACAGGCGGAGGTACCTCTGGAAACAGAGGCCAAAGCTGACGTCCTGATGGTGCAGCTCGCCGCGGGAGCTGGCCGCGCAGTGCTTTGCTGGGACAGTGCCGGGATTGGGGGTGACGAAGCGCCGGCGGCAGGTAGTGGCGGTGCCGCAGCAGAGGGTCGCCGGTGAGGGTCCGAATCGGCGGCGTATCGCTTCGCCGGGAGGGCGCGAGGGTCGCCGACGGGAGGCAGAGGCGCGCCGGGATGAGGGTGGTGAGGCGCCGGGATTGGGGGGTGAGGAAGTGCCACCGGCAGGGAGCGGCGGCACCGCAGGAACAGTTGGGCACCAGGATTGGGGCGCAATTGGAGGACGGAGCGGCGACTGGTCGCCGGGATTGGGGCAGAATCGCGAGATGAGGGTGGTGTGGCACCAGGATTTGGGGCACGATGGTCGCCGACGGAAGGCCGATGCACGCCAGGATGAGGATGGTGCGGCGCCGGGATTGGGGACGCGTGTGGGGACGCTCGGACGGCAGGGAGAGGCGGCGCCGCAAAAAGAGTACTCCGACAGTGGCGCCAGGATTGGGGGCGCGACTGGAGGCCGGAGCGGCGACTGGGCGCCGAGATTGGGGCCGCGCGGCGACGGCAGTTGTGGTGGAGCGGCGACGGCAGGATTGGGTGAGGGACGCAGGGCGGTTCGCGACGCCGGGAAGGGGCCGGGGGAAGCTGGGTTCGGAGGTGGTGGTCATGGGGGTGGGGCCGTGGGGTTAGGGTCGGGTGGGTTGCGTCGAACCGGATGCAAAAGGTGGCTCGGGTCTGGCGCGCAGGGGTGGCTGGGGTATGGAATAGCTTATTCCATACCCAGGGTACCCAATAGAGCTACTAATATAATATATATAATATATAATATATAATATAATATAGTAGAGAAGAGATTTATTGTAGTTATACATATTATGTTTGAATAAATGAGATTCAAATATAGCACCAACAGATATGGTACATTTTTATAAAACATTTGTTACCAGTTTCATATCTTTCTAATTTAAATGAATTATTCTTATCTTTATTTTATTTTTTTCTCGAACACGCAGGAGAGCTGCGTATCTTTGTATTAAGAGAGAAAGAATAGTCCAATTACAAAAAGACACTCCAAACCTTGGACCAGAGAAAGGAGTGCACAAGTTAAATAGGATTTAAATCACGGAAAAACACCTAGGCAGGACCAGACCAACAGAACCACCCAACTCTCTACCCCTAGACCACTCCCCTCTCAAGGTAGAGGGTAGCCAACCCTTCAGCCCCGGCAAACTGCCATGTGCACACTTCATCCTTAAAAGCCTGAACTGCTTGTTGTAAGTTGGGCGCTACTCCATCAAAGACACAAGCATTTCTATGCTTCCTAATAATCCATGCCCCTAGGATGCAGAAGGAGTTGAAGCCTTTTCTAAGATGTTTCTGTAGTCTCTTTTCGGCCTTCTTCCACCAATCAGCAAAAGACGAACTCCTGGTGGGTGTTAGAGTAGCTAAAGCTAGCTGCTGCAGGATGGTATGCCAGAATTGTCTTGCAAAAACACATGAGGTGAGTATGTGTTGGATTGTTTCCTCCTCCTGGTCACAGAGCACACACCGCTCAGGATGCTGCAATCCTCTTTTTGCTAAGCGGTCTGCTGTCCAGCAGCGGTTCCGAATGGCGAGCCATACAAATGTCTTGTACTTCCCTGGTGCCCAAGACTTCCAAAGCCTTTTCCAAGGTTCAAATGTGATAGATCCCAAAAAATAACATCTATAAGCCGATTGCATCGAGAATGATCCTGAGGCCTCAAGTTTCCAACGATGTACATCTTCCAAATCAAATATGTTGACCTCAGCATGTAAGTCCCACAACTCAAGGTACTCGGCAAGGCCAAGCCAACCAAGTGCATTTTTAATGTCCGAGACCCACCGATTCTCTTGTAAAGCCTCATGCACAGTTCGGTTTTTTCTGAGTTTGAAGGGAACACAGCGGACAACATTGGGGGCCAAGCTCTCCAAGCTGCTGCCATGCAACCAGCGATCAGTCCAAAAGAGCGTATTCCTTCCATTCCCCACCATGGATACAACTGCAATAGCAAACATGGCCGATGTTTGTGAGTAGACCGGGATTTGGAGACCTGCCCATGGGCAGTCTGGTCTAGTTTTCTCCATCCATAGCCACCGCATTTGGAGTGCCCATCCTAAAACCTCAAGGTTATGTATGCCTAGCCCTCCAAGATCGAGGGGCCGCATGACCTTTTCCCACGCCACTAGACAGCAGCCACCATTAGCTCTTTGTCTTCCTGTCTATAAGAATCCTCTCCTGATTTTGTCTACCGCTCTTAAGAACCATTTATGCACTTTGATTGCTACCAGGATGTAAATGGGTTTAGCTGTGAGAACAGATTTTACTAGGACTGCGCGACCAGCCAAATTCATGAGAGAGGCCTTCCAACCTGGCAGCTTGTTAGCGATCTTTTCTATCCAAACCATCAGATCACATTTTCTCAGCTTCTTGTTAGAGATTGGTAGTCCCAAATAAGTGGTGGGAAAATTGGTTGTGGCACAATGCAGAGTATTATTCACAGCACCATGAAACTCCTCGTCACACTGAATAGGAATGACACAACTTTTTTGCAGGTTGGTTTGCAGACCCGAGGCCTCCCCAAAGACTGTCAAAATTTATTGCGGTAGTTCAAATTTGTTGTTTATCCTAGTCATGGATTAATTTTGAAGGTCAAATTTGTTTGGTTTCGACAGTTGCATAGCCTCCATTATCTGATTTTATAGTTGAAGGTTAAAAATCAAACTATTGCGGTAGTTCAAGGGTGGAAATTAATATTTTCCCAAAAAATTAAAATCCCAATATAGGACTTATGGGAATATAGAAGATATGTGTCACACGCAATTTCAGAAAGAAAGTAGATGCATCTGATATGTGCGCCAGGATTAAATTTACACACATATGATAGACGTCATAAGTGAATATATCAAAGACAATGTTCAACGATAGAAAGAGACTACATAACATTATTACACTCCGATAAATAGACACAAAGGTCTTTGTTCCACCAATATCCTAAATGAGATCTTCAACAAAGCTTCATCCACAGGCAATTGACTGGTGAACACATACCTAGAACTCCTTTAAATTGTTGTAGTTCTCCACTTCAATATTCTCTTTAGAGCAGCAATTAGACAAGGGTGAATACACTTATGGTTGGTACTCAGTAAGTGGGGGAAGATGCAAGGCTATCAAGGAAAAGCTGAGGTTTATAGCAGTTAGCATTTTAGTTGGTCAAATTTTATTAGCAAGCACCTATTTACTAGGTATAAGTTTGTATCATCCCACTTAAGCATATAAACATAAAGAACCCAACATTTTAAAGCCAAAGCACTGCATATTAAATCATTCTTCAAGTTCGATAATCATGTGAGGGTCCAGGCCGCTCATGACCGTGAGCACGCCTGATATATCAGTTTTACACTCTGCAGAGGTTGTATAGTTTCACCACAAGTCGCGTAAAAGTTCAAAAGAACTTTGGACCCAACCACACTGTGCTGATCAGGCACAATACCACTTCCGAGGTGTGAGTGCATAGGGACGTTACGAGGCCTTTACAAAGATTTTCTAGTAAGGAGTAGTCCGCTAAGGTTTCCAGATCAGTAGCAGAGCATAAACCTCCCTAATGGTCATAGTGTCTTAGCAAAGCCCACTTCCCAAGAGGACCGGATTATACCCCATCCACTGCTGCCCCTCTTGCCCTTTTGGTATAAGACCGCTTCAAACTAGAGTCTCTAATTAATTAACCAAGACCAGAGCCATGTGGTCCTTATGGTTGTACTATTTTTCTGGGTGGTTCTCCATGTTCCAATTAAATTCATATGATCTTGTAATTATCCACAACATAACACCATAAACAAATCATGATTAACATTTCTAGAAAATTATGATATAACAATTCCCAATGTTAAGCAACTAAGCGTTTCTACCTAACCGATATATTAAACCCGGTGTTCAAGGTTTTGTGGTGAAAGACTAGATAAATCCTTAATAGGTGTCTCTTCCACAAACTGTTGCTCTTGATTACCCTCGAATGGCGTGTCGTCTACACGGTCACACAAGCAAAACAAACAAAATAATAAAACAACTAAAACAGCAAAAAATAAAGAAATACATGATGATAAAGATGTTGTACGCATTGCAAGTATTGCGTGAGCGCAAGAATCGCTGAAAACGGAGTTAAAACGAGAAAGATATGGCCAAAACAAGGTTTCAGGGGCTTATTTGCGAAGAAACATAACTTTCAAGGGTTAGACTGAAAGAAATCAAGGGCTAGAATGTAAATAAACCTTAGATCCATGGGCTAGCTAGTAAAAAGATGGTTCCTGGACGACGGGTTCAATTTTACAAAAAGACCAAGGGTTGACCGGTATTGACTCCATTTCGGTTGAATCCGACCCATTGGATCTCGATCCAACAGTGGAGATCAGCTCGAGCGGCTCGGTTCGGTTGGGTTGCCGGCTTGCGGCTGGCGCCTCGGCTGCGTGCGGTGCTAGCGGCGGCTCGGCTCAGCGCCGGGCGAAGCTGGCAGCGAGGTCCATGGCGGCGGGTCTCACCGGACCTGGCAAAAATGGCCATCCAGACTCGGTTCGGGCCGGGGAGAGGCCGAGGAGGAAGAGAAGGGCACGGGGAAGCTGATGGAGGGGTTGGGTAGGCGAGTTCGAGCGGCATGGGGCGGAAGAGAAGCTTCGATGACGAATTGCCGTCGAGAGAGACCGAGAGGGAGAGGGAAAAAGAGTCGGCGGCGATCCTTACGATACGCAGAGCTCTGGCGGTGGTTGAGGGCGACGGAGAGGCAGCGATGTGGTGGATCGATGGCGGCAGCGCTTGGGACCCAGGAATGGTGGCGGAGCTGCACTACAGTAGAGGAGCAAGGAAAGAGTGGATGAGGGGGTTCGAAAAGGAGGAGCAGTGGGCTCGGATGCACAATTTATAGGGTGAGAAAGGGAGAGGGAATGGTCGGAAGGGGAAGAGCGGCAGAGCTCAATGGCTCGGTGGTGGCGGGCGTTTCTGGTCGATGAAGGAGGGGAGGCGAGGGGATCCGAGTGCGGCGGCTCATTATGAGCACTGAAGAAGGGCGGGGGCAGTAGTGAAGGAGGCGAGTGAGCACGGGGTGGGAACGGCTGAGCGCGCGGCGTGGAGGGAGGGAGGCCATCGGGAGGTAGGGGAAGCCATACATGCCACTAAAAAGTTGGATGGGTCATCTATACCATCGCGCAAATCTTTTGTGACACACATGCCACTTTGGATGGAAAGAGGCCTAACAGACACTAACGGAGAGGGACAAAGACTGGTTTGCCCTTCTGATCCTGGAGAGGATTCGATGTCTCTCTCCTCGTGTCCCTTCTTTTTTTTACTCCCACAGCGTCCTCCTCCCTCTGTGTCTCTCTCTCTCTCTCTCTCCCTCGAATACGGACTCAGATTGACCCAGCGCCGTAGGTGTTAGATTGATCTCCGCCAGTTGGCCCAACAGCCAACTAGGCCTTTGACTCGGGCCCTGATCAGGGGCGCCCAGCCCGTGGAAGGCTGGTGGGCCCCCGTCGCGCAGCACACATAAAAGGAAGAGGTGGGGGCCAGGGGCACGCTCTCTGAGGTTCGCCGTCTTTTTGCCCCACCAAAGAAACCCTAGCCGATCTGGGGGATGTGCTGAAGCGGCGGGAAGTCCACCACGCCATCACCCGTGAGCCGCCGCCTCCGCACCGCGATGGTGTCGCCCTTGCACCACCTCTGCACCGCCCGTCGCTGCCCTGTGCGCAGCCTCCATCGATGAACGAGATCGCGCCAGAGTCATGGACGGCAATAACAGTGATAAGGTATGTTGCACAGAATGAAAACCTCGCCGATCTACTCCTAGAAATCCTAAAGATACTAACAATGGTACCAGAGCTTACTCTTGTGAGTAGATCAAGATGGGGAAAGATTCAAAGAAAGGATTCAGTCACGAATCGAAAGAGAGAAGAAATTCGATATCGGATCGAAAAAGCAAACCCTAACCCTAGAACAGTCAAAAGAAAGGATGAATCAGGGAGGGCGTACCTAGCTTCTTCCTCGGCCGTCTGCCACCGCGGCGAGCGAGGAGACTCTGCTCCGCCGCCACGGAAAGCTTCCACCGAGCCTCGAGCTTGCGCAGGAAAGCACCGCCGCGGGTTTTTGCCCGTGCGCGGCACAGCACCGACGAGGAGCCCTCGACGGCGGCGCGCCCACACTCCGGTGGACGCGCGTACCGGTGAGAGGGCCCGCGCTGGTGCCACCATCTCCTCCGGCATCTCAGGGGCCACTGCCGCTCGGTGTGCTCAGGAAAAAGAAAGGGGAGGGAGATGGATCTTGAAGGGAGCCGGCAAGAGTTCGCGCGGCGGCGCCGCCACCATCTCCTCCGGCCGCCGCGGGCAGTCACCGCTCGGGCCGCCACCGCCTCCGTTCGGGAGAGAGAAAGGGGAGGGGAAATGGCTTTAGGGTTTTCGAAGCGGCCGGCCGGCGGGTTTTTTCTTCCGCGAGGATGACGGGCGGCGTCCGATACCGATCGACGGCCAGGGGCGGTCGGCGGTCGAGCGCCCAGTGGAGCAGGCCGTCCCAGCTGGGCCGTGGGCTACGTCAGCGCGTGTCTAGCCCGCGTGCGGAGGCGCTCCGCCGGGCCGAGCTGGGCGCGCACAAAGAGTGTGGGTTTTGGGCCGTTTTCGCGACCAGGCTACAAGCACAGTAGAGAAAACTTTTAGCTTTTCTGTTTTCAGAAGCCTTTTTCATTGATAGTTTGATGAATTTGATCATATTTTGTTCTCCATTCAATTTTGCACCAAAGTGTATTTTGTTTAGAGAAAAGAATGAGAACAGTAACACTTTCGAATATAGAATTTTACATGTGTCCGCTGCAAAGTTGTTGCTCTTAATTTTAATTCAAACCAACGGGAGGATTATTTTTTAAGAGCATGATTAAAGAACTTACTTTGAGTAAGTTTTGTACAGTTTTATCTCTATTCAATTTTGAACCAATGAGATAAATTGTTTGGAGGGAAAATGAGTACAAAGTATTGTTTCAGAAAAGAAAGAAAAGTTCTCCGTTGCTATAAAAGAAAGGAAATGATTTCCGCTGTCATATTGTTGCTATCTTTCAATTAAGTCGGAACCAACGAGAAGATCTAATTGAAAGAATAGTCTAAAAAGTCTTAAATGAATTTTTCCGCTGTTTAAAGTCGAAGTTGAGTTTTGGCATTATTGTGCCGTTTGAAGTCTCAAAGTTGAGCTTTACTCGAATCATAAAGATGATTCTTATAAGAGAGAAATCTAAAGTTAATCATGGTATTGTTATTTTCTGACCAACGTTGATGATAACAATATTATAATTTTTTATGAGTTATAGCCTAAAGTTTAAAGTCTCTGATAAATGTTGCATCAAAGTGATTTGTTTTCAGAGAATAGATAAAAAGCTTCTCTTAAACTAAAGAAATGTATTTCATAGTTTCCGCTGCAATAAAGTCAATTATCCTCTAATTAAATTCAAACCAACGAGAGAATTTAATTTTGAGGAGCAGATATATTGTTTTAAAGGTTATTGAGTTTTCCTTACGTTAATTCCGTCTCTTCCCAACAGTGATATGGGATTAATGTAAAAAGAAGATATTTTATTCTATTTCTGCCCAACGGTGATATAGAATAGAACTTGAAGTTTTAACTATTATCTTTTTAGACAAAGATTTGCAAGTTGTCCTTCTTGAAGGGACGAAAAAAATGAACTGGGTACTTATTACTCAGAAAGAAAGAAAGAAAGAAAGAAGGCCATCACATGAGAAAGTGTATTCTCTATAAAGAATGTCTTAAAGAAAGGTACTTTTAGATATTGATCCAAGAAAAGAAGATAGATTAATAAGAGATTGTTTTGAGAAATGTCTCTTATGTGCTCTCTATCAAGTAGAATTTATTTTGAGTTCATTCAAAGTTGTGATAAGTCATACATGTTTAATTTGACCAACGTCGGATTAAGCATGTGTGTTATGGAATATTCAGATTCATTTCTGAATTTGATATGAGCCAATCCTGACATTTATGTCTGGAAAAAGTATGAAATAATACCTGCATGACGGGGTTAAGTTGGCATAGTGCTAATCCTGCATGGCGGGAGAAAGTTGCGATGACTCATGTGCTGGTTTATCCCACACTGGGAGAAAAGTTTGGAGTAGCTTTGCTATTCTAGAATTGATCGGGCACTTCTATTGTGTCACAGAGATTAAACACTTCTATTGGTCGGGCACTTCTATTGTGTCACAGAGATTAAGCACAGGGCCATCTAAAGTTTATATACGAACCTCAAGATAAGAAAGATATGCGAGCGTGACTTGCTAAAGTATTGGTAATAAAGGACTCTGTTGAGCTCGTGAAGTGAAATGAGGAAAAAGTACTGCCATATCGAATAAAGGACTCTATTGAGTTCTCAAAGTAAAATGGATAAAAGGTACTCCCATACAAAGTAACAAATTACTTGATTCTGCATGTCATAATCATATGGATGAAATAAGTAATAAAAGTTTCCTCATTCACGAAAATTGTGAATAGTTTTCGAAATTGTGGCAGAAAAGTTCATGCCACATTTCGAGGGGGAGAAATGTGAGACAGTTAGAAAGATACTCCCCTGTAATGTGCATTGAAAAGCAAGAGATGATGATCTATTAAAGAATGAATGTGACCGTCAGGGGGAGTACAATGGTCACTATACTGATACCCCTATGTAAAGAAATGGCTAAATTCCAGTATTTTTGCTGGACGACCCTCAAAGAGAGTAAGATGGTGCTTACGGAGCACAAATAAAGTTTTTAACAGATGGAACCCTAATAAAGAGATTTACTGATACGCCATATTTACAAAAGATGGCAAAATCTGGGGGAATATGGTATGTAGAGACCTAAGACTTGAAGAGAAGTAGTAATGCGTACTTCAATGATTCAATGATGCCAAAAGTTTCTCATGCCTACTGATGTTGCATTCGACACCTGTTGTTAGCTATCAAAGAAAATGAATAATATAAAGAAGGATCATATTATGCAGGACCTTGTTAATCCATTGCCATTTGGAAAAAGGAGCAACAGCAGCCCTATACAAAGTAAAGAAAATCAAATAGAGGTTGTTCACCTCATTTGAGGAAGTCACAAAAATTCCACGGGTTAAGACCATGGAAAAAAGAAATGATTCCTAAAAGAGCCATCACAGTAGGTTATAATGGACCTACAAAATGCAATGTGACTCCAGAGGGAATGTTGAAAGATATAAAGCAAAATTTGTGACAAAAGTTTTAGGCAAAGAGAAGAAAGAACATACGGGATACCATAATAGTAAATTCATTTATGGATTGAAGAAAGCCACGAGACGGTGGTATCTAAAGTTTAAATGAAACAGTATGAAATTTTGGGTTTTCCAAAAGATTGAGGAGGACAATAGCTTTTAAGGAAAAATTAAAGAATGGGGAATCTAATTTTCACACTTTAAATGAAAATAACATCCTACTTTCTAGTGGTGGTGTTAATATACCGCTATAGATAAAGAATTCTTGTTCTCAAGTTTTGATCTCGGTGATGAGGTTTTCATTCTACAAATTGAGACTCATCGAGATAAAAGAAAGGGGTATTATGGTTATCACAAAGACATACTCAGAAAAGATTTTAAGGAAATGAAGTATGCAAAGAAGTGAACCTACGCCTGTTCCTATCATCAAGGGTAATAGTTTTGGGAACCTTAGTGTTCCAGGAACCAATGTGAAATGGAAACAGTTGCATATGCTTCAGCTGTTGGAAGCTTTATAAGCGCGCAAGTAAAGAACTTACCCTGACATATTTTATGTCTCCGGGTTATTTTGGCAAAAGTACAATCCAGATATAGATCACTGGAATGAAATTGAGAATGTTGGCCTCATGCTAAGTTGGAAAGATCAAGTACTCTCAAAAGGTTGTGAGTACAAAAGTAGAACTTGTGAAATGTGTAGCAAAATCTACAATTGTCGCTAACTTTCACACTTGGAGGTTTTGTGTAGAAAAGCTCCAAAATGAAACAGTTATCATCAATGTGATGCAAAGACATAGTATAGCATGATACGAGGCCGAGGGACAGGCAAAATGGTTAAGGGAATAAGTACCCGGTGTTGATAATAGTTGAAAGCAGCAATAACCATTTAAATAGTTTGCTCCTATGACAACGAGTTAAGTGTGGTGCCAAACACATTGACACAAAGTTATACGTTGTAAAGGAGGAAGTCCGGAATCATGATTGAAGTGCATTGTGAATATAAATGACAAACAAATATTTGCGGATCCGCTCATTAAAGGCTTACCGCCCAGTGTACAGAGAACACATAGTCGACATGGGTTTATGGTATAGCTTATATTTTCCGGACAATAAAGGGCCCAAAGTTAAAGTATCCATTTCAAAACAGAGAGGTGCGTTGTAGCTGTTAAGTCCATTGGCGATTGACCGTGACGATGAGGCATGCTCATATGCATTGATCCGTGAAGGAATAGGTAAATAAAGAATCAAGAATGAAGAAAGAAAAGATTGAGATAAGTTAAAAGACAAGGTGAGATCAAGGGGGAGAATGTTAGATTGATCTCCGCCAGTTGGCCCAACGGCGGACTGGACCTTTGACTCGCGCCCTGATCGGGGCCCCCAGCCCGTGGAAGGCTAGTGGCCCCCCGTCGCGCAGCACACATAAAAGGAAGAGGTGGGGGCCAGGGGCACACTCTCTGAGGTTCGCCGTCTTTTTGCCCCACCAAAGAAACCCTAGCCGCTCTGGGGGATGTGCTGAAGCGGCGGGACCACCACGCCATCGCCCGCGAGCTGCCGCCTCCGCACTGCAACGGCGTCGCCCTTGCACCACCTATGCACCGCCCGTTGCTGCCTGTGCGAAGCCTCCATCGACGAACGAGATCGCGCCAGAGTCATGGACGGCAATAACAGTGATAAGGTATGTTGCACAGAACGGAAACCCACCGATCTACTCCTAGAAATCCTAAAGATGGGCCCGCCTTCGCGCCGCCCGTCGCAGGTTGCAGCGGCCGCCACGCGAGGGGGGCGCGCCGGCCCTGCCGAGCGGGAGGCCGACGGCCGGCCGGCGGGCTGCCTTCGCGTGGGTGGAGGCGAACAGCCACCGCGTGAGGGGGGAGCACCAGCCCTGCCGCATGTGGAGGCAGCCACCTAGCGCCTGGAGGAGACCACGCTGCCCTTGCCCAAAGATTCAGACCCTCTTTGCCAAAGAAGAGAAACTCGAGGAACAGAACGGGCATAGTCTTCACATGGGGCAGGACTTGGAACCATACAGCAGAGAACTGCCCAATGCAAATGAATTGGCTCAGATTGACACCGATGGCAATGATGCAAGACTGTGTGAGGAAAAACTGCAGAATCAGGGCTCCATCAGCAGCAAGGAACTACTGCAAGACAATTGCAAGAATAGATTGAGCAGAGAACGGCAGCAAGGAAGAACAAGTAGTTTGAGGTGTCTGACGAGATCAGACACATCTTGCTACTCTAGGCATTGCCCTGATGGAAAAACAAGCAGTTTCAAAACCCCGCGATACCTCTCTCGTCCTGCAGATGCTCCGGCGGCGGCCCATTCACCCAGCCCATTGCGGCAGCCCCGTTGACCCTCCTCACCGCTCGCGCGACGGCGGCTCGCCGGTGTCCTGCTCTCCGCTTGCGGCTGCAGGGGCAGCGCGGCCTCCTGCAGGTGCTGGGCAGCAGCGCGCCTCCACCCGCGGGAAAGGCAGCTCGGTGGCCGGCCGCCGGCCTCCCGCGCGGCAGAGCCGGCGCGTCCCCCTCGCGCGGCGGCCGCTGCAACCTGCGATGGGCGGCGCGAAGGCGGCCTCCTACGGCGGCAACGGGCCCGGCAGACTCCGCGGCAGCGACCGGTCCGGCGGACTCCATGGCGGCGGCCCGCCTCTCCATCTCCAGGCGCGCGGCGAATGGAGGATTGGGGCGAGCTTCGTGCGGTGCATGGAGGTCCCCTTCCTCTCCGGCGGATTCGAGCGGAGCACAATGGTCATTTGGATTGGTGGGTCACACCTGCAAGGCCTCTGACTCTGTTAAGTTCTAACGGAATATGGATGGAATGACACATGTGTCAAAAGAAGGTCGCGCGATGGCATAGATGACACATACAACTTTTTAGTGGCATGTATGGCACACCCAACTTTCTTAATGACATGTATATCAAAGACTCTCTTGTATATCTTCTTGCATTCTTGCATAACCTAGAGATGAGTAGGGGGTACGATTCTATGACTGATCACTGGTAACCTTGCAATATAAAGATTAGTTAATGACATTAACCACTGGCTTATGCAAATAAAGCGATTCTGTAGAGATTATCAGAAAGCCGTGCAACTGTCCTTGGGAACGTATCTGGTGCAAATCACAACTTCGTGAAAATTTATGCAAACCACGGCAAAAAAGTCGTCTAAATTAACCAAAAAAATCACATGTGTAGATGATATGATGATACACAACCTTGTAAAATATTTTGTCCAAACTCGACTTTGTCTGTGAGATATAAAAATAACAAAATTCTAACAAATCATCTGGATAATTTTCTGGCTTGAAATTTATTATTTTTATATCTCACAAACAAAGTCGAGTTTGGACAATATATTTTACAAATTGTGTATCATCATATTATCTACATGTGTGATTTTTTGGTGAATTTAGACGACTTTTTTGCCGTGGTTTGCATGGGTTTTCACAAAATTGTGGTTTGCACCAGATAGGTTCCCTCTGTCCTTACCTCTGCTTCTTCTCTTGGAATACCTTCTTGCATTGCCATGATCTTCTTAACCACCTCAGCTTATAAACGGAGATATCAAAGTGGAGAACATAAAAAAAGGAGTGTAATTTCCAGTTCAGGGAAGCAAATATAAGTTAAATGTGATATATTTTTAGTACCATCTATCCCATCTTGACGAAGCACTGCCAGGCGAGAATGTTCGCGGAGCTGCCATTGTCGATGAGGATATGGCCCACATAGTTTTCGGCGAAGTGCATTGAGTTTTTGTCGATATTGGCCCAGATGATGAGGGGGATGTTGTGGGGGTAGTGTTGGAGCCTAAGGTCTACTTCGGAGAATGATATTGGCACATGTGCCCGGGTGCGGAAGTGGTTGCCTTCGCATACATGTGACACCATGCAGAAGTACTCCTTCTGTCTCTTCATCTCGTGAACTGGCTCGTTTGAGCCGCCGGAGATGGCATTAATGACATTAACCATCTCTCCGGCTGGATCATTTGTGCGTTCTGGGTTCTGACCTGGCTCTAGCTTCGGTGGTGGGGGTAGGTAATTAGGGATCTGTGTTGTGGTTGTTTGCGGCCACACATGTTGTGGCGCTGAAGAGGAATTTAATGGGATTTGGGGTGTCGAAGGGGCTGGTAGAGCTAGAGGTGTGTATGCTGGGGTGAGGTTATAGTGGAAAAGCCGGGAAAAATGGAGAAAGCGTGGGGGATACACCGAAGACCAATGAGCTGGGGCGTGGATTGCCACTGTGCGGAGGGCGAACACCTCGGCTGGCCGCTCTGGGTGGTATAATTGATGGCCTTCTGCGGTTGCGCACTATGCCGGTCAAACTCTTCTTTCTTTTTTCTTGACGATGGGACATTCGTTTGTCCAATGCCCCATGTCTTTGCTGTGGATGTAGCAGTATGGGGTTTTCTGCCTTCGACCGGTGTTGTCTTTGCGCCCGTGATTGGCATTGTTGCTTCAGTCGCTCCTCCCTCCTCTGTTGGCTGAAGGCCGGGAGTCGCGAGCTTCGTCGCTGGAGACAGTGTTTACTGCCTTCGGGTTCTTCGTCTGGTCCGTCTAGTATGGCTTCGACCGGTCTCTGCTTCGGGCCTTCTGCTCATTCATCTCCTCGATTCTCCGCCTTTTGCCTTTGTCTCATATGCAATATTACTACATGATCTTGAAGAGCTTGTTGTCAGTCGTCGGCTTCTGGTGCTCGAGGTACTCTCCGCACGGGCCTAGGTTCATCCCAAAGATTGCAGTATCGATGATACTCTGCTCGGCCACCTCCGGAGCCCTCGCGCGAAGTCTAATGATGCGCTGAACGTACTCCTGTAAGGTGGAACTTCCCTGCTTCATGTTGTGGAAGTCGAATGATGTTCGCATGCGTAGACCGCAGCTTCACCGCCGGGATGCGGTGGACAACTCCGACCGCAGCTGTTCCCATGCATAGATGTGGCTATTCGGGAGGTTCGAATACCAATACCGCGTGAGGCCCTTGAGGGCTATCACGAGGGCTTTGGCTTTGCATGCGGAGCCTACTCTGGTTGCTTCAACGGCAGCTTCATATTTGAGGAGGAATTCCTTTGGGTCAAACTCTCTGTCATATTGTGGCAAGATTGCCGGATTTAACCGCCTCGGGCACTAGAGTTCTTCCAACTCCTCGGAGAGAGGAGTTCCTGGGCCTCCGCGGTTTTGTTGGCGGTGTTGCTGTTCCTGACGGTACTCGCCTTCTTCTTCGTTGGTGTCGCCAAGGTACATGTCATCGTCGACGTCGATGGGTTGTGGCCGAGGCCTGATGGCTTGGGCGGTTGGTGGAACCACTGCTACAGGCTCCGTGCGCAGGGCCTGATCTTTGTTGCAACATTGCCACTCCGTGCTTGGATTCGTTGGTGCATCGCCTTGTATTGAAACTCTTCTTCCTTCAGCCTGTTGAGCTATTCCTCTGGCTCGGCGGTGAAGAGTGCCCTTTCTTTCCCCTTCGCCCTTGTGTTCACTTATGCGGTCGGCGGGCCAGCTTGGGCTGCCGCCTGCTGCGCATTGCGCGATCTCTCCGCAAGGCGCGCTTTGATCCTTCTGACAGCTTCAATGTCTTCGGGCGATATGCCCAAGTCGTGGAGCCCGACCTCGAACTCCCCCTTCGACGACATGCTCGACCGAATCTTCTTCGCTGTTGGCGACGTTGGCGCTCGGCACGATGGCATTCACCAGGGACGTGTGAGCATCCGCTGAAGTGCTGCCAGCGTCATTCTTCTTCACTGCCATATGGTGTGTCGGGACGAATCACGGGTGGGCGTCAAAACTGTTGGTGGAAAATACCCTTCGGAGCGAAGAGGTATCACAACAGCCCAAGAACAGGAGTGAGGACTCCCTTCGCGAACAGCTCGTAGATCGAGAGCACAAGGCACAGTGAATGCGTAACTGCTCACTTATATTCAATGTCCCATCAATGTTATAAGAGTATTTATAGACGGCGGATCACCTACCTGCCCGCCTGATTTTCCCGTAATATCCCCCAACTGTCAGATTCCCAAAATATTCTGTGGGTATACTAGTAAATTTATAACAACAGTGGATTACAGCTAGCACTCGTTGGTGGCCCCACAGCTGGCCCACATGCTCTTGGCTCACTCGACACTCATCCCTTCGCGTTGGCCTTAGGCACCGCCACCGGAGCGGGATCTTTCTCCGAGTGACTTCGTCTCTTGGGGCCTTCAATGCCGTGTCTTCGTTCGTCTTGGCTCTTCCCTTCAGAGGCCCGTCTCCGGGTCCCGGTCTTCGGGGAGAAACCTTCGCGCCCGGGGCTTCGTCCGTGGTCCTCCGTCCCTGGCCTGCTCGCGTGCGCAGTCTTCGGGAGCAGGTCTTCGGCAGCGTGCCTTCGTCGCGCAACCGAAAGGTGGCTCCACCAACAGTTATGTCGTAGCTAGTAATGATTGTATTTAGCATGATGACGCATTTGCGAGAATGGGCACGCTCGGCGAAGGCAAGCTCCATCCGGAATTGGAGGCGAGAGTGGAAGACGAATTCCGTTGGCAGTGTGAGTGAAGATGGGGGACAATTTACGTGATGGTTCTTGTTTTTCCCCCGTTGTTTCTTCTGTGCAAGCGTTTTCTTTTCTAGTGATCCATGGCGTTGCAGAGTTGGTACCAATTGCTCCAGTGTACCAACGAGCAAAGGGAGGCCCAGTGCATGCATCTCCTGGTGATTTCGCCAGCCTCTTGGCCTACGTGTCGTGAAGCTTTCTTTCTGTTCGCAAAAGCTGGGCGGCCATGCGTGCACTTTTCGGCTTTTTCACGCCAGAATCTATCATCAGGTGGTCCGCCAGCAATTTCCCCTCGTTTTCACTTTTCAAGCAGGTGCCATGCCACGATGCATGCCCTCCACACCTCAAGAGCATACCAGTACGTGAAGTCGTGGAGACTGGAGGCCAAGCGAGATTAGATCCATGCCAACCTTGTCCTTATTGCTTTAGCGCAAATGATTGTTCCAAATGACATCATGGCCTATTTTTATAGGATACAAATGTTTTGAATTGCCTCCGTTTTTTCTTCTACCAAAGGAGTAGGAGACATGCGAGGGGAGCGGGAGGAGGCTTGGGTGGCCCGGGTTTGAATCCCGTCTCGGACGCGCTCCGCCGTTTTACTGTCACCGGCCTGGGGCAGGCCGTGTCTAAAGAGGGAGGGAGTGTTAGGACCCTCGCTACTGCTAGGTAGCTGTTTCGGCTCATGTAACAGCCTGTGTTGATTTGTGGCCCATTCGGAGTTGGCCAGCCAGTTGCCCTGTGTCCGTGCAAGATAAATACCCGGCAGGGGTCAGCCGGAACTGTACTAAGAACAGAGGAAACATTTTCCCTCCCGTAATCTCTCTGTTCCCCTTCTTCCTCCTAGAAATTCCTCTTCTATCTCGCCATAATCTATCGGTCTCCTAACAAGGTGTCAAGGATCATCACCGATCTTGAACGGGCAAGACCGAAACAGCTAGGAGGGAAGCAGGTTAGAAGCCTGGCTCCTAAATGGATACCTCCACCGATGGACTCAGCAAAGATGAATGTTGACGCAGCCAGTTCAAAGAATCAGACCCTACATCAGTTGCTGCGGTGACCCAGGACAGCACAGGCCTCTTCTTGGGTGCATCAACGGTGGTCTTCTCCGGCGTTAGAGCCTCTTCAAGAGTTTAGGCAAATTAAAGTAATTAAATTTTTATTTAGTTATTCATTTAGCTAAGATTGTCTCTCTATTTTGTGGTACTCTCCAACAGATTAACTATTCCTTTATTCAACTCTTCCTCTCCGCCCAAACTTATACGTGGGTCCCACAAGTAATCCATTTACTTTCCCCTTCCGCCGACTGTCTCACGCATCGCACCGCTGCAGTGCGCCAGCCCTGCAGGCCGCCGCGCCGGACCGCCATAGAGCTCGGCCCTGCCGTGGAGTTCTGGCCCATCACTCCGTGGAGCTCCAGCCCTGCCGCGCAAGACTGCCGTGCCGCCGCGGAGCTCCGTCCCCGCCGTGTCGGGCTGATGCGCCGCCGCGGAGCTCTAGCCCCGCCGTGCTGGACCGCAGAGGGAAGAGGAAGGGAGGGCGCGGGACGCGCGAGAGGAAAGAATAGCGAGGGTGAGGGCTAGGTAGTTTTGCCTAGCGAGAGCGCTATTGGGATAGCTAGTGGGGATGTTTGCATAAACTATTGGATCCAATTTTGGAGGGTTTCTCTATCTTTTAGCTAGCCAAGCCAAAATAGCTAGGCTGTTGGAGATGCTCTTACCTATCCAGACTATCCAGAGACACTGGAAGTACTTCAAGCCCCCCCCTGCCCCCCTGAAGGCCATGAGCAAGCTGAGCGACCGCTCAGGCGACAAAAAATGGTAGGCCTCCAAATTTTAACAGTCAAATTCTATACTATATCTATAGTTATTCCTTTCTATTCCTCACCCGGCAGATACGTTGCTGCTGCTATAGCATCTGTGTCTCTTCCACCTTTCATCCTTCCCGGCTAGTGGCGGCAGTTCGCAAATCGTCCTTAGCCAATCACCAGGACCAGCGCTAGCGGCCAGCCACCTGCACTCTAGCGATCAGTGCTCTATTCACTATCTTACTTGATCTTTATATATTTTTAGCTCAAAATTATATAAGACAAGAGGCCAACCCTTTTAAATTCTAGCCCTTAGATTATCTAGACTAAAACTTTAGATCTTTTACTGTCCCTTATTTTAGGGTCCCATTTTGCATTTCGCATTGGGACCGCAAATTCCTGGAGACGGCCCAAAACTTGTATCAATGTGGTAAGAAGCATTCAGGAAGAAGGAATGAGATAGTATGAAACATCACTAGGAAATTTAAGGCATCGAAGGAGGACTTCCTAAAGACGGAGTTCATCCATGAACGAAGAGAATCCAACCAAGAAACATATAATCTGGCGAGGAGTGGCATCTATGATGTTTTTGGCTAGCGTGTCTGGCTCATTTCTCCGCCTAATGGCGTTTGTACTCAGTACTCATAGTTTGATTGGTGATTTTACCAAACCCCCTCAAAAAAATCTGCTTCCTCGAATTCTGTCACTGGTCTTGATATTTCATCCACCAAAAATGGGATCTGCAATTGCAAGTGTGACGAGCTGTCTCACATGATACACTATTACACTAACCGGAAAAAAAAACTAATACTGTAGTTAACACCGAACATGAAGTAGGGGGATACTAACCATAACTCCTCATGCAACAGGAAAGCACCGGGCACTCCATTTCTCGAGTCCTCCGTCACCCTTCTTCTCATATCTGAGAGGACATTCACTCCTACAGTGAGTATTGAATTTTCTAAGGGTTCGGAAGATGGTCATGTAGTCATGTTGGGACGCTTGTATATAGATTTCTTTTTACTAAACACTGAATTTTGGCCCCATACAAAAGATGTACTCTCTCTGTTCCAAATTATAAGTCATTCCAAAAATCTTGGAGAGTCAAAATTTTTCAAGTTTGACTAAATTTATATAACAAGATAATAATAATTATGATACCAATTAAGTATCATTAGATTCCTTGTTAGTTATATTTTTATAATATACCTATTTGATGTCATAAATTTTTGTGTTTCTCTCTATAATTTTAGTCAAACTTTGAGATGGTTTGACTCTCCAAAATTCTTGGAATGACTTATAATTTGGAACGGAGGGAGTAATTTGGAGCATATACTTTGCCATGGAGGAAGGGTTGAACAAAATTTGGAAGATTTGGATGTCAAACATTCAGTCAAAGTTGGGTCAATGTAATGAATTGGACTTGACTCCAAATTAGCCGAAGTCCTAAAAGGTAGTAATAAAGGGACAAATTCGAGCTTCAAATTTTGAGAAGATTGTGAATAAAATATGGGTGAAAACACCTCAAGAGCAGAGTGGGATCTTTGGTGAATCAAATGGATCATTTGTGGACCAAAGAATAGATTACTTAAACATTTAACTCGGAGCCTAAAGATTGAAAGTTGAATTGGTTTAATTGAAACTTTGAAGCTCCAAATATTTCACACATGTCATTGTAAAAGGCCAGAAGTTCAGAGCGAAATTCTTTGATCTTTGGATGTTAAGTCTTATACAAAGTTTGAAGCCATATATACCCGCTACAGATTCGATTGAAGACTTGAGAAGAGTTAACGTTTAAATTTTCGAGGAATTTTAAATGGAAATTGTCGGTTCATAAGAAAGAGAAGGAGAGCAGAGAAGGGGGGGGGGGGGGGGGGGGTCGGCGTGGCGCGGCACAGCTGCTTGCCGCTGATCGCCATTGGCCCATTGCTCATCCCTGGGCTGCCACGCAAGCCAGTGAAACTCACACCCAGGAAGCTGTTGGCTAGTTATTACCGCCTTCATTCACCATGGTCAAATACATACAGGAATCGGACGGATTCAACCATCCAGCCATTTCGCCATGGTAAGATCTCGTCGTAGTTCGCCGCCGGGCTCCACGATCATCTCACCGTCACCACCCGATTCCCACCGCTCAAATCTTCACCACAACCTAGCAACATGCTCGTCGATTCGGAAAACACCCGGGAACACCTGACAGATTGCCGCTTGCTGGAGGTATACCATTTGAAGCGCGTTAACTGTAATCTATTATATTATTATTTGTCCAACAAACGGAGTCTCCACGTTCGTTCTCAGAGTCTAAAAATTCTCACGTTAATAGAAGAAAAATAAAAATTACACATCACTGCCATTACAATAAAATTAGCCTAAAATACCAGTGTGTCTAATTAAAAATTACCCAACAATGCCATTATGAAAAATTAAATATAAAATATCATTTAGATATGTATCAGTTATAAACATATTATTAATAAAAACTTAAGATAACAACAATCAATCAAAATAAAAAGAAATAAAAATAATTATATGCATAATAATATTATTAAAGCTCAACAAATCAAATTATTATTATAGGTAGATCATATTTGAATTGTTTTAACCAACAATAAGACATAATTTACGATAATGAATAGGGTGATGTATGGTAACAAATATTATAATATTTAAAAAATAGTAAGGATACATGACATGTAATCTTTTAAATTTTCAATACTAGCCGTGGAAATTCGCGGGTCATAAGTCTAGTTGTAAAGATAATGACGATTGGGCGTATTTGAACCGGTTTAAATTGGTCGATTCCATCACCCAAATATAGATGATAAACATTAAGCTTCTTTAGCCAATAGAGTATCTAGTTAGCACTTATATGAAGAGCTAGTTCCTCATAAACATTTCTTTAATAAAGGTACTCAAGATCATCCTCATGATGCTCCTCAAAGTCAAAGTTTTTTTTTGTTGGGTGGACCTCAAAGTCAAAGTTATCCTCATGGGAAACAGGGGCCGGCCCAGGATTTCGAATATGGGTATTAAAAATCTCACAAGGGTAAATTTTTTTTTTCATGGCCTAAATCCTGGTACTTGGCATCTATAATTGAGTATAGCATCAATTAGTACAAATGGCCTATTTGTACTAAGTGTGTCGAAGTACTGCTAATTGTATCTAGAAAGTCTTTTCTTCTTTCTTATATGATATTTTTAGACCAACATATGAGTCAAAAAGCATAACTAAATTTTCAAACGATAGTAAACTTTTTTTTGAAACGAAAACAATAATAAACTTAAAAAGGATGAAGAAGAGCAAACCTTATTTATTCCTTTTGTTTTCTTTTCATGAAGATGCCCCTGCCTACTACAACTATAAATAAAGCTAGAAAACCAAATAGAAACCTTGCAATCAAGGTGGACAACAACCATGAAGAACTGAATAGGCTACTACAGTACTATATAATATAAGAGAAAGAGAACGAGCTATCTAAATTGGATCAGCCGCAATGATCAAACCAAACTAATTAAAATAGGAGGCTTCACAATCTCGTCTCTTAATATTTCAATCGAAGTAGACAGCTGTGTACTTCTAGTCCCTATTGAGTACTTCTCGCTAGTGCTCCATAATACATGTACAAATGAACATGTCAACAGGATTCAAATCGGAAGCAACAAATTAGTACCTTCGTCGAGACGCAATACCTCGCTCGCCGCACACACACAGCTCGGCTGCCGCCGGCCACCATGGAGGTGCAGAGCAGGGGCGAGCCCCATTGAATTCAAGGGTATTCAATTGAATACCCATTATTTTTTATCAAAAAGTTTATATATATAGTCTATCCTATGTATTTGATTGAAAAAAACAAAAATAATACAACAAAACAGGCTTCAGGTGTCCCAATCTCTATTTTGGCCCAAAAATCTAGCAGCCCAGCTCCCCCCGCCGGCCCACACAAGCTCATGCGGCCCAAAAACCATGCTCCAGACCAGTGCCCCGCTCTGACCTGCCTCCAGTCTCCCGATCCCCACCAGCGCCGCGCCATCTCCTGCCTGTCTTGCCCAGCTACCTGCCGCTGCCTTGCCTTGCGCCTGCTACCCGGCCAGCCGGCCGGCCATCTTGCCCCTGACGCAGCAGCACTGCCTGGACAGCTGCCGGAGAAGAGTCGCCAGCGGACGCCAAGTGCTAGGCCTGCAGGCTGCAGGGACTCTGCGTCCCGATCGGCGAGCAGCCACTGTGCGCTAGGCAGCACTGCCGCAGGGGCTCCGCACCTCCATGGTGGCCGGCGGCAGCCGAGCTGTGTGTGAGCGGCGAGCGAGGTATTGCGTCTCGACGAAGGTACTAATTTGTTGCTTCCGATTTGAATCCTGTTGACATGTTCATTTGTACATGTATTATGGAGCACTAGCGAGAAGAAGTACTTAATAGGGACTAGAAGTACACAGCTGTCTACTTCGATTGAAATATTTAGAGACGAGATTGTGAAGCCTCCTATTTTAATTAGTTTGGTTTGATCATTGCGGCTGATCCAATTTAGATAACTCGTTCTCTTTCTCTTATATTATATAGTACTATAGTAGCCTATTCAGTTCTTCATGGTTGTGGTCCACCTTGATTGCAAGGTTTCTATTTGGTTTTCTAGTTTTATTTATAGTTGTAGCAGGCAGGGGCATCTTCATGAAAAGAAAACAAAAGGAATAAATAAGGTTTGCTCTTCTTCATCCTTTTTAAGTTTATTATTGTTTTCGTTTCAATAAAAAGTTTACTATCGTTTGAAAATTTAGTTATGCTTTTTGACTCATATGTTGGTCTAAAAATATCATATAAGAAAGAAGAAAAGACTTTCTAGATACAATTAGCAGTACTTCTACACACTTAGTACAAATAGGCCATTTGTACTAATTGATGCTATACTCAATTATAGATGCCAAGTACCAGGATTTAGGCCATGAAAAAAAATACCCTTGTGAGATTTTGAATACCCATATTTGAAATCCTGGGCCCACCCCTGGTGCAGAGCCCCTGCGGCAGTGCTGCCTAGCGCACGGTGGCTGCTCGCCGCTCGGGACGCAGAGTCCCTACAGCTTGCAGGCCTAGCACTTGGCCTCCGCTGGCCACCCTTCTCGGGCAGCTGTCCAGGCAGCGCTGCTGCGTCGGGGGCAAGATGGCCGGCCGGCTGGCCGGGTAGCAGGCGCAAGGCAAGGCGGCGGCAGGCAGCTGGGCAAGACAGGCAGGAGACGGCGCGGCGCTGGTGGGGATCGGGAGACTGGAGGTAGGTCAGAGCGGGGCACCGGTCTGGAGCATGGTTTTTGGGCCGCATGAGCTTTGTGTGAGCCGGCGGGGGGAGCTGGGCTGCTAGATTTTTGGGCCAAAGTAGAGATTGGGACACCTGAAGCCTGTTTTGTTGTATTATTTTTGTTTTTTTCAGTCAAATACATAGGATAGACTATATATATAAACTTTTTAATAAAAAATAATGGGTATAACTGAATACCCTTGAATTCAATGGTGCTCGCCCTGATGGGAAAGATATTTCAGACTAAAATCGTCCTCTAACAAAAATTGCCCCTTTAGCAGCTGACGCCTCCGAAGGGCACGCCGCCTCTGCATTATTGAACAATAGCAGTAAATTTGCAAATATGTTCCATGCATCGCATACGTGGCCTTTTCAAAAACGAAAAACTCATGTATACCTCGTCCGCCTGCAACCGGATACTGAAGACCACAGCCGTAATGAGAACCCGAATCCTCCGAGTCCGCTGGTGCCGGACGATGAAGGCCGTGGCGGTTAAGAAACCACGCATTTGTTTTGCTGGCTTTTCCATCAAGTCCGTTTCGCCAAAACTTAGACCTTCTAAGCATCTCTTTCTAGATTGAGATTCCTGCTCTGTTGATGTCGTGTAATGTGCTGCGTTGAATCTCCCCTGAAAGAATCTCGTGGGAAAATTCGTCTTGTATCCAAACAAGGGGAAAGCAAATGTATCAGTACAATGTAGCTCTGCAAATAGATTGGGTTGAAATGGTTGGATTTGACATGAAGTGTGTTTTGGTGGGTTAAAATTAGTTGTATTAGATAATAGGGTGGTGCGGAGTAGGTTCTATGTAAATACGGATTGGGGTGGGTTGGGATGGGCTGAAATGAATATTTTTGTGCAAAACAGTATGACTATATATAAATGTCGGTCTCTATTAAGAGTCGAACCCTGAAAAATAAAATCTCGCGTTCACACTATAAATTTTTATCAAAATTGATTGAAAATTTATTGAATATGACTTAGTATGACTATCAGCTACTATATGCAAAGCAGTGTGGCTAGAATTACACGTGGATCCCACGTTAAGAGCAGGACCCTAGAAATAAAACATCTCGTTCATACTATTAACTTTATCGAAATTGACTGAAATTTGTTGGAGATGACTCAATATGATTAGCAGCTGCTCTGTTTAAAGAAATGTGGCTAGAATTACAGGTGGACCCTACGTTAAGAGCCGAACCTTGAAAATAAAATTTTGCGTTCACACTATAAAGTTTTATTGAAATTGACTGAAAATTGTTGGATATCACTCAATATGACTAGCAGCAATTCTGTGCAAAGCAGTGTGGTAAGACCTATACTATAAGTTTATTTGGGAAACAAATTCTTATTGGGTTGTAACCATAGTGTGTCTAATAGTTTATTACACTAGGTGTTGAAATGTTTGGGTTGGATTGGTTTGTGTGGTGATGATGGTTTGAAGTGGAATGAGTAATATTAATTTCACTCATAAGAATGAATTGGTGTGGGTATAATTTGATTTTCCAACCCATTTGCAGAGCTAGTATCGCATAGTTTGTTTATTCAATCACTCCGTATAGAAAAAATAATATGCTGACACTACGTTTGCTGGTAAAGTGGTAATCTTACCTCTTGTTTGTCAAGCATCATGATAATGTCGATTATTTCTGGCCTTTGGGACCAATCAAAATGCACACAGGCTAGACCTATCTCAAGGCATTTTTTTATTTGTGGGCAATCAACTACTGATGTTTCCGGACAGTTTCTCTTACTCCAATTATTGAGTACCTGCAAAGGCACACAAAATCTAGAAGTTAACCATACAGAAAAAAAGTAGAGCAACTATAGCGATAAACTCCAAATCAGTACCAGACGCCAAATGTACTTTCAACTCCTACAATAACCTCAAATTCTAAAAGAGGCAAAGTGAGAGTAAATCAATATGTCAATGATGCGAATGTCAAATTTGCGAAGCCTGTCTTCGTAGTGCCAAATTTGCGAAGTCACATGGTTAGGACGTCAAAAATCCAAATTTCTCAACATTATATATCTCTCTAAAGGGAGAGTCCCCTTGAAAGTTGAAACATATTTTCCTTACCTTCAAAATAAAATCATAGGAAGATGCTACAGTATCATCTGGGTAGTCCCTGTGTCCCGTCACTATCTCTATAATTATTACACCCAAGCTGAATATGTCTGACTTTGTTGAGATCCGACCTCTGTTTATATACTCTGGGGCCATGTAACCCCTGCATTATAACATGAGTGCGTTAACTTTGAAGCCTTGAGATCACTGTAAAGAAAATGCATAGCGATCACCGAAAGAATGAGCTATCAGGAGCCATTTGCCTTACAATGTTCCATCACGACTTGTCGTGCATGTCCAAGTTTTCTCCTCACTGAAGAGTCTTGACAAGCCGAAGTCTGCGATTTTTGGCACCATATTTTTGTCGAGCAATATGTTTGCAGGTTTCAGATCCATGTGAATAATAGGGGCACCATATTCTACGTGGAGATGAAGTAAACCATTACAAATACCCTTGATTATTTTGTAGCGTGGTCCCCAACCGAGTCCGGAAATTTCATCTACATTTGTAAGAAAGAATTCTAAAAGTGCTAGATGAAATAAAAGACGGGCATGCTCTAACCACAAACTACAGTTTCAAAAGAAAAGAAAAGGAAAAAGATACTCCCATATTCAAATTCAATTGTTATACCTGAAAGATAGCCACGAAGGCTTCCATTAGGCATATACTCCAAGCAAAGCAACCTTTCTGACTTCTCAGCACAGATGTATTTCCCGCCGTACTCTACATATACATCCTCTGTTTCATAACACCAGCCTACAAGTCGAACTACATTTGGGTGTTTTAGCCTCATAAGATGATTGGCTTCATTCTCAAATTGCCTATCCTTAACTCCTGGTATTGACGAGTAAAGTTTCTTCACTGCAATTATTTCCCCATTTTGTAGCACTCCCTGTTTAAACTCTATTACTACAGGCATGCGTTTCTGCATAATCTGGTGACATGACAGGGCCGAAAGATTTGTATTAGTCTTACCTTGTACACGGTGCCAAAACCACCTTCACCAAGTCGCCAGTCGTTAGAGTCACAGAAGTTGTTTGTGATCTTTTTCAGAAATTCTAGTGGTAGACGTAGATTGCGTGGTTCTGACCGTCCATCCTGTAACATGCGCTCCAGCTTATCATATCTACAAGACTCGTCGTCCATTTTCTTTTAAGCAGAATCCAGACTTCAAAAGCACTTTCACATGGTATCAAACATCTGTTTGTCTTCCCCAGAGTGCCAGGGTGCCTTCACAGTTGAGTTGTGTTGCTGAATCTTCTGAAAAACTGATTTCACCAAACCAGGAAAGCTGTATAAAAATGACGGCTAACATACACGAAATGGTCGCAAAGGCAAAGTATGTTAGGTAACAAATAGTTACATGGAGAGAATACAGACAAGGAATTGCATCTCCTCTATATTAAATCACCAGTTCACCACCTATCATCTGTGTGTACAGATGTACAATTACCAAAAGAGTCATGTTTGGTTTGTGCTACGCTAGTCATTAGCACAACTTTGACCGCTATTTAAAAATATTAAATAAAATCAGTTTATAAAACTAACTTCACAACCCATGCGCTACTTCACGAGACGAATCTAATGAGACCTTTGACCGTATGATTAGAGATGGTTACTGCTAATCATAGATTAATTACCATCATTAGATTCGTCACGTAAAATTACACCCATCCGTGAAGAGGTTCTGCAAATACATTTCATTTAGTACTTCATGCATGCAAGATTCTTGTATAGCGCTAGGAGTTCTAGCGCAAAACAAATAGGGCCGAAAGCTGTCCAGCTTTCAGTCGTACGAAGAATTAAGCTCCAAGTTGATTCCTCTTTACCGCCGGAAGTAATCCATCATCTGGTAATTAAATGACTATCTATGGGCGAAATTTAAGGTGCAATGGGCGAAATTTAAGGTGCAGTATTATGATGCTCGTCTTAGATGCTTAGGTTAAATTTTGGCATGAATCTAAACATATGTTTGTACGCACTGATAATTTTGAGCTTTGATCTTGAAATCAAAGAAAGGTGTTGAAAGAAAATACGAGCCAGCTGATAATTTTCAAACTAGGAGCCAACTAATTTTTTGATCTGACCAGAGTGCAGAACAGACTTCAGAGCATGGACGGGCACAGGCAGTACTGCTCGAAGGTGCAGAATCAGTTGCTAAAACTCTCCGAAAGCATAGCGGAAGAGAGCTCAAGACAAACCTGGAGAAGACCGTGAGACTTGGAGAGATGGTGCTCCTGGAAACTGGAAAGGATGGAGAAGACAGAAGAGTGCCTTGCCGCTGAGCAAATAATGATGGTTCAAGCAAGTCGTCTCCTTCCGCCCTACTTAAACTGTTCCCACGCGCTTACCAATTACAAGCCGTGTGCGCGTAACGCCTTTTTTTTCGCAATCGGATGCAGCGGTTGGAAATCACCTAACCCGCACTCAGGAAAAGTAATGCTTTGAAAAATGCTTTTTTGATGAAAGACCTTTATTAGTATGTCCCATTCTCATCTCCTTTACAATGTTTTGTATTACCATACAAGCCTGCTTTTCAAAAACAAATCCTCCGTCTGAGTGTAAGACCACCAGGCTGAAGCAAAAGTGTGCTAGAAAACGCCGGTGCTTCTCGGTTCCTGTTTGGAGAAGAATCAACAAAATAGCTAGCACTTTTTTTTTGGAAAAAATCCAGATTACTACCTTGTGGTTTCGCGAAAGTCCGAATAACCCCTTAAAGAATTTTTTAGTTTATTTTACTATGGTGGTTTTATAAATCGGTGCACTTAGCACCTTTTGACATTAACCTAATCCTGTTTTGGTGACGTGGAGGCGGTTTTGCAAATAATCACGCCACATAAGCAGGCTGACGTGGCTGGAACTAATCTTGCTCACATAACCCCTCCTTTTTCCCTACCCTAGCGACGGCATCCCCTGTTCGGCTGTTCCCCAACTCCGCGTGCTCCACCGGCGGCAGATCGGACCAGCAAGGTGACCAGCGGCGGACTGACCAAGCAAGGGTGGGGAGGGCCAGCAGTCCCTCCCGTGCTCATGGCCACCCTGCTGGTACCCGCTACTCGTCCCGTGCTGCGCCCGGCGGCGGATCGACCTAGCAGGGGCAGCGTGCCGGCGGCGGCTCTGGGAATGCGCGATGCCAGGCCCCTCCGGCTTCAGCGGCGGGATCGGGGCGTCACCCTGCGCCTCCCAGTGCTGTTTCAGCTTCTCGGCTTCCTCCTCGCCGGCGTCGCACGCCGACAGCAGAGCCCACTGCCCCTGTTCCCCCGCGCCGCCGCTCGCCCCGGCACTGTCGGCCGTCGAGAAGCAGCTCAACAACCTGACCAACAATGTTGCCGAGACCATCTCCGACAACTTCAGCTTCTGTGTCGCCGACCCGTAAGCTCGATCGCCTCGCCTCTCAGCTGCTTCTTCGACTTAATGGCCTGTTTACATCAGAATCAGCTGTACAGCAATGTTCTGCAATACCTCAGCTCTGTTCTTGCTTGCTTGCTTCGTGGATGGAGCGGCGCTGTACAGCAATAAAAGGAGAGCAAGCCTATTTACATCAGTATTAGCTGCAACCTCCCTTCGATCCCACATCCCACCTGATATGCGCATATTTTTGCCTTTTGGAAATCTGGCGTATATGTGCATAAGTTAATGTGATCAGTTTGGCAATATGCATGTGGATAAATTGTTTATTTTGCAGGTTATCAAACCAGATGAACCTGGAGGTAGCAATGCAAGCTGCAGCAGCATTCTTGAACAAAACTGTTGAGTCTGCTCATGCCTATCTATTTGTTGGTCCCATATTCAATGACTACAGCTCGGTTGGATACTCACTACTCCTGAAGAACGAGAAGGCCATCATTTTCCAACCAAAGAGGGTTGTGATCGGACATGGCCCTCTCCAACTAGTTGCTGTTAATAACTTGAAGAATTTATACATTATACCCAAACAGCTCGCAAGTTTGTGTGGATGTCACTGTGTGTGAAGGTGTAATATTAGAGTAGCAGAATAGAACAGCTCTGTAATTGTCACTTGATGTACTGAATGAGTGAAGTTATGGAATAAGAAAATGGAAATGCAACAACTATATTTGCAAGCTGACATATTTGATGTTTAACAGAACCAAAAGCTGACATAAGCTGACATAATCGATAGTTAACATAACCAAAAGCTGACATAGCTGACATAACTAAATAACTGATCAAACCAAAGTTTAACATAACTAGAAGGAAGAACCCCGACACAATGACATAACCAAGCTAATTGACACATCACTCTCTAGTTGAAGCTTTCCTCAATCTTGCTTTGGCTGCAACCTGTGCCTTCCTCTTCACTGGTGTTGAGGTTGTCTGGGATTGCACTTGAGATAATTCAGATGCCTGACTACTACCTTGGGTGCCTCCATTTGTCCTTGCCTTCTTAAGGGGCCTGCTGCTCTCAAGTACCTACAGCCAACTAAAATAATATGAGTGCACAATAAAAGCATACATGAATGGAATCAGACTAATGAAATTACTTGCCTCTTTGCCTTTCTCTATAATTCTTCTCTTTGCCTTTGATTTGGGACCACATGTTCTAGAGTTGTGGCCTGTCTTTTTACACTTACTGCATGTTACTACACTGCCTGCCCTAGAGACTTTAGTTGCCTTCTTGGACTCACCAGGTTCTCTCCTCCTCTCTTTTCTTGGCCTCCCGGGCATCTTCACATATGCTGGAGGCTGAGGTTGCCTAGGGTCAGTCGGCCACTGGTCCATTCCTTCCATTGGCAGCATGCAATGATCATAGATCTTATTGTACTCCACTACTGAGTAACAATCAGCTATGTAGTCCTCTAGTGGCAGACTGTTCAAGTATATTGCAGTGACGGCATGATGACAAGGAATGCCAGACAGCTGCCAATACCTGCAAGAACAAGTCTTTGAGCCAATATCAACTGTGTACCTCCTGTCCTTGTCTTTGACCTCATATCCATCTTTCCCATTCCATATTGCAGTGCAGTGCTGAGCAAGGTTAATATACTTGTTCAATTTCTTCATAATATTTGGACATATCCTTGAGTTCCATTTGGCTGACTTTGCTTTATTTTGTTGTATCCTCACATAAACTTTGGTCCTCACATAATGTTTGGGGTTTGTATTCATCATATCTTTAGCACCAGCAGCTGTTAATTGGGCTAACTTTGCCTTGCAATAGTTGAAAAATTGCAAATTAGAAGCTTTGGCACACATCCAAAAGGGCTTTTGGTAATCAGTCTTCCTATAGGTCTTCCTCCAATTTGCATAAATGTGCCTTGTGCACATTCTATGTTCACATTCTGGAAAGTATTTAGCAACTGCATTAAGCAAACCCTTTTGTTGATCAGAGATTATAACCCAGCCCTTGCCACCAATGGGGATGTTCAGATCCTTTTGCAGAAGACCAAAGAACCAAGACCAAGAGTCTTCAGTCTCCTTCTCCACCACTGCCCAAGCTACTGGATATATCTGATTATTTGCATCTCTTCCAATAGCACATATAAGTTCACCATTGCAAGCTCCCTTGAAGAAGCACCCATCCACTCCAATAACTTTTCTGCATCCAGCAATAAAACCTTTCTTGCAAGCATCAAAGCAAACATATATTCTCTGAAACACATGGAAAACATACTCAGGTTCCAAGCACACTGCAACCGTGCTACCTAGGTTTGTCCAAAGTATCTCTGCTTGATACTGAAAGACCTTGGCATACTCTCCTTTGCATGACCCATATATCCTTCTCATGACAATTGACTTTGCTCTCTTAATCTTGGACAAAGAAACTTCCGCACCCATCTCAAGGAACACAGTCTCCTTGATATTGAGAAGCCTCCATGATGGATTGGCCCTAATGATGTTCTCAAATCTATCAGCTATTCTAGGTGCTGTCACCAATCTGTTGTCCCTTCTCTGTGGGCACTGGTGAACATCATTGAATGTCTTCACCTTAAAGTGATTTTTGTCTTTAGAAGCAAAAATCATCCATGGGCAACCCTTCCATGAACATTTACATCTGATCCTATCCTTCTTATCCTTTGGGAAATTGAGGTGTCTCCTAGTAGCCAAACCATACTTGATGAGAGCATCCTTGAATTGCACCCTCCCAGCAAAGATCATACCAAGAGAAAAAGTGGGACAAGCTGCATCACTATCAAATTTTGGAAACCTGCTCTTCCTTCTAATTGCCTCACCCTCATCATCTTCTTCATAACTGTACTCATCACTTGAATTTATCATGGGGGCTTCATCATCATTGTCATCCTGCAATGCATTTACTTCAGCTGCAACCTCTTCCATCTCCAACAGTAATTCTTTAGTGGCTGCAGGGTTAGACCTTTGATTCCTAGCAACTGTCCTAAACTCATCTGCCTCTTCATCAACATCTGAACTGTCACCATCCACATATTCTTCATCAGATTCTGTATCAGCTTCCTCCTCATCAGGGTCAAATCCTTCTGAGTTGTCTCCTTCAGCATCTCCATCTCAGTTAGCATCACCATCAACACCACCCTGCCCATCTCCATCTCCATCTCCATCAGAATGCACTATTGGACAACTCTTTGTAAGATAAGTCCCATCTTGTTGTTCTACACCTCCATAACTCTTGCGAATCTCCACATAAATTTCAGCAACACTATCATCTGTAATGCAATCAGACATGAACTGGCATATCTTGTCATCATTTAGAGTCCTCAAACCACTGTTTAGATCTTGTCCATGATAAAGCCTGTGAAGTTGGACATCATTATCTTTGCCAAGTGTCACATGATCTGACAAAAATCCCCTAACTTCAGGCAAAGATATCTTATCCCTATCCAAGTGAGATGATCTAACAGATGTTTCACCTATGTAGATGACGTTGTAACCATCGTAATCAAACCTTCCCCCAAGATGAAACCTAACTGCCAATACATCTCCAGGATCCATTGCCCTAAAAAGCAACAAAGGAAAAACTCATCTGTAATTCCACATATAGAAATCATGAACGCCATCCACAACACCTGTAATTCCATGTACATAAATTATGAACGCCATCCATAGCACCCGCAATAACCCCATCAATCATCGAATCCACCAAAAAGTCAGGTTTCCAAACCAATCGTGGCCATTCAGACCCAACAAAAGCATATCACATTATCCCCACGTAACCCTAGCCCACCCTAGCCTTGTACAACAAATTCTACCAAGGTGCTAGTCCATAGAGGGATTGGTACGCACCTCGGCAATGTCCCCGCCGCCAATCCCAGGAGTTGTGGTGCGATTGCCGCCGATCGCCGCCGGCCGCCGGCCGCCTCGCTGTGCTGATTCGCTGCCGTGCGGTGTCCGTCAGGAGTTGTCGCGAAACAAGGGAAGGGCTATGTGCGCATGGGAGGGTGAGGGGGTATGTGCACTACATATGTTCCAGCCATGTCGGATTGATTACGTGGCATCATTATTTGCAAAACCACCACCACGTCACCAAAACAAGACTAGATTAATGCCAAAAGGTGTTAAGTGCACCGGTTTAGAAAACCATCATAGTAAAATAAACTAAAAAATTCCTTAGGGGGTTATCCGGACTTTCACAAAAACACAGGGTAGTAATCTGGACTTTTTCCTTTTTTTCACAATAGGATGCAGCGGCCTTCCACAGTGGCCCGTCGCCCCTTGCCAGGTCGCACCGCATCGAAAGCAACCCATTTCTTTGGGACGGATCTAGGGATGGCGATTTTAGGTGCGGGTGCGGGTACTCGCATGTACGACCCGACGGATGAGAATATGGATATAAAACTTTACCTGTGGGTACGGGTATGGATATAGAATTTTACCCGCATGTAGAGCACGGGTAAAAATTCTTATCCGCAGGTACCAAATGAGTAGCCAAAATATAAAAAATAATTTAAACTTATATCATTTGCAAATTTTACATATCATTTTCTTGTGATTGTATAAACTACATAGATGGATAATGAAATTGTGTGAATTAAAAGATATGAAAATAACATTGATATTTTGCTTATTATTTGTAATTTATTATTTCTATTGAAGTGTATGATTATTGTTGCATTTTTTAGATGAAATACTTTAGAATCGGGTGCATTTACTTACAAACAATTACAAAATAGATGCTGAACATAAGAAAAAAAATAGTGCAAGATCAACCATTTAGTTCTCTACTTTACTAATGTATTGCATTGGCTTGTATGGACGATAAATTCGAAATGTGCTAATCTATATGACCAAATGATAGATTATTTATTCTATCACTAACATACCCAATGGATACCCGAAACTCGACCCGTACTCATACAGGTATAAAATTTTACCTGCTAGACTTCGCGGGTACGGGTATACCTTATAGTTTCGGATGTTGTCGTGGGCGAGTATTTACTCTACCCGCATCTTACCCGAACCGTTGCCATCCCCAGGCGGGACGCTAGTGGCACAGTAGCACGCGTGTGAGTGCGCGAATAACAGGAGGGGGGAAATAGAATAAGGTAATGAGCACCTCCAAGAGTGTCCAAAAAATAGAGTAAAAATACTAGTTTTGAGATCTTGCCAAAAATTATTGAGAGTAAAAACAAACAACTTACCCAACAGTTCCCAAAAAGCTATACCAAAAAAAATTAAAATGGTGCCACATCATCAAAGAGGTGGGCCCTATCTTGATTTTATTCACGGGAGAATCAACAAAGCCGTTGCATCTATCTCCGTGGTGCTCTGATTCGACAAAAATTTTCAAGCATGAATTACGAGATCTAGGCAGTATTAAATCATGATTTCTAGGGCGGATTCATCTCAGCAAAAGGCCGTATGTGCCAATCAAATTAAATCCATGAACAAACTATACCTCCTGGTTAGGTATGCAGGCCACTCGCCGGCGTATCTGTTGGCCATCGATTCTAGGGAGAGAGCGACCGGAGGGGATTGCACAACTTGAGGGCTCCCACCACTACTAGAAAATGGGTTAAAGGTATCAGTTACTGTTGCAGCCGGTACTGATGCCGGCCAAAGGTACCGGCTACAACAACAGCTGGTACCTTTGGCCTGGATCAAGTCCAAAGAGGGCTATTGGTACCGGATCAAGGCACCAACCGGTGCTAATACTGTAGCATAGGCGCCGGTTGGTGCTACGAACTGGTACCAAATGCCCAAGACGGTATAGGTACCGGTTGGTGGCACCAACCGGTGCCTACTGTGTAGGCAACGATACCGGGTCATGCCGCGACCCGGTGCCGGCAGGTGCCCATGGCAAAGGTACCGGTTGGTACCACGACCCGGTGTCTATGCCCAATATTTAGCACCGGGTCTGTGGCACCAACCGGTTCCTTTGGTCCGCCTCTATAAATACCCCCACTCCCTCCCCCCTCCAAGCTGCTGTGAACTCATTGTTCATGGCAGCCGAGTGAGTGAGGGGAGGGGAATTTTTGCAATTTTTTAATAAAAGGTTAGTAATTTTTTCCATACCTTAGCAATTTAATTTTTTAGATGTTAGTACTTGATTTAGTTTATATATATGATAATTATTTTTAGATGTATTTTACACATAATTTAGTTTATATATATATATATATATATATATATATATATATATATATATATTTGTTATACTATTTGCTATACATCATGTGATAATTTTTTTTTGATGTAGGTACCACACGTTTTAGTTGATATTGTTATATAAATTATTAGGCATAAGATAATTTTTTAGTTAGATATAATTAGAAAACCCGGTTATTTTACTATTATTTTACTATAATTGTTACCCATGTGAGATAATATATTTCGAAGACACTCTAATGATTCAAATTGTCCAATATATATTCGATTTTACTTCTAATATTGTTTGATGAACGAATTACTTTGAATTTTTTTTCCATTTCAACACATGATATTGAAATTAGTTAGTCCTGGTTCCATTACAAAGATAAATTGCATATCATTAGTTACCACAGATTTAATTTATTTTTTTGTTCAGATATAGTTTAAAGAATGATTTATTTTGAAACTCTAACGATGTTTACAAATAAATTGTGAACACAGAAGAGTCGGCAATGGATGTACATGAACGACTGGCGTTCAATGGAATTCATTGATGGCGTGCATGAATTCATAAAAGTTGCTGAGAAATACAAGTATGGTGGTTTCGTTCGCTGTCCATGCAAAATTTATAAGAATGAGAAGGATTACTCATCATCAAGAACCATCCACAGTTACTTGTTCAGTAGTGGTTTCATGCCCAACTACTATGTTTGGACAAAGCATGGAGAAAGAGGGATTATGCTGGATAATAATGAAGAAGAGGACAGGATTCCTGACTTTGCATCCAATTATGGTGCCTTTTCTGAAGATACTATAATGGGTGAGTCTGAAGAAGATACACACGTTCTAGAAGATGATCTAGGTCAGATGCTTAGCGAAAGTGAGGAAGTTTGTGAAACAGAAAAAGAATCGAGAAATCTGAAGCGTATGTTGGAGGACTACAGAACATTATTGTACCCAGATTGCAAACAAGGCCACAAAAAACTGGGTACCACATTGAAATTGTTGCAATGGAAGGCATCAAAAGGTTTCTCTGACAAGGGATTCGAGTAGTTGCTGAAACTTATAAAAAACTTACTCCCTGAGGGTAACACCTTGCCCGAAACAATATACGAGGCAAAAAAAGTTGTTTGTCCTTTAGGATTAGAAGCACAAAAAATACATGCTTGTCCTAATGACTGCATCCTATATCGTGGTGGGTATGAAAATTTGGATTCGTGTTCGATATGCAACACATGTCAGTATAAGATCCCTCGAGATGATCCAAACGATGTTGAGGGGATGTGTATCAAGAAGAGGGTGCCTGCGAAGGTGATGTGGTATTTCCCTCTAATATCATGTTTGAAACATTTGTTCATGAACAAAAGGAATGCTAAATTGATGCGATGGCACAAAGAAGAACGTAAGTAAGACAATATGTTGAGACACCCCACTGATGGGTCCCAGTGGAGAAAGGTGGATAGAACATTCCCAACATTTGCAAATGATGCATGGAATATAAGGTTTGACTTAAGTATGGATGGCATGAATCCTTTCGGTGAGCAGTGTAGTGGCCATAGTACCTGGCTTGTGACACACTGTATATACAACCTTCCTCCTTGGTTGTGTATGAAGTGGAAGTTCATTATGATGCCGGTGCTTATCCCCAGCTCGAAGCAACCTGGTAACGATATTGATGTGTATCTGAAACCACTGATTGACCATCTTCTATTATTGTGGAAAGAGGAGGGTGTTCATATGTGGGAGGCACACGCAGAGAAACATTTTAATCTACGTGCATTGCTTTTCATAACCACTAATGATTAGCCCGCACTAAGCAACATGTCCGAACAGTCCAATAAGGGTTATAGGGCATGCACCCATTGTTTAGATGAAACCGACATCACATATCTCAAGCACTGTAGGAAGATCGTGTATATGGGTCATCGTTGATTTCTTCATATCAAGCACCCATTAAGGAGGAGGCATGCTCACTACGGTGGAAAGGCAGATCATCGTACGAAACCTAGGCGCCGTGGTCGGAAAATGGTATTTGAAATGGTCAAAGATATAAAAATAGTATTTGGAAAAGGACCTGGCAGTAGATCAGTGTAGAATGATGAAGGACATGCACCTATGTGGAAGAAGAAGAGTATTTTTTGGGATTTATCTTATTGGGAAGTCTTAGAGATCCGCCACGCAATTGATGTGATGCACCTAACAAAGAATCTTTGTGTGAATCTTCTAGGCTTCCTTGGTGTCTACGGTAAGCCAAAGGATACACTGGAAGCACGGCAAGATCTTCAACATATGAAACAATAGGCCGCCCTACATCCAGAAAAAATGGTTAAAGGACGTCATTACCTAGGTCATGCGTGCTACACTCTTAGCAAGAAAAAGAAGTAAAGTATGTTCGATTGTTTGAACAATATTAAGGTCCCATCAGGCTACTCTTCGAACATAAGGAGGCTACTAAACCTGAAAGAGAAGAAATTTGCACACGTAAAGTCGCATGACTGTTACGTGTTGATGACGCAATTAATTCTAGTTGCACTTAGAGGTGTTCTACCAGCTAATGTTCTTGCAACAATTATAAAACTATGCGCATTTCTCAATGCAATTTCTTAGAAGGCAATCGATCCAACGAGTCAAATAAAGCTACAAGAGGATGTTGTCCAAAGTTTAGTTAGTCTTGATATGATATTTCCTCCATCATTCTTCAATATTATAACTTATCTTCTAGTTCACCTGGTCAAAGAGATTGATATTCTCGGTCATGTTTTCTTTTATAATATGTTCCCTTTTGAATGATACTTTGCAATGCTAAAGAAATACGTTCGTAATCGTGCTCGTCCGGAAGGAAGCATTGCGAAGGGTTATGTCACAGAGGAGGTCATTGAGTTTTGAGTTGACTATGTGGATGAACTCTTCCCAATTGGGGTTCCAGTATCACAGCATGAGGGGCGGCTGATTGAAAAGGGCACACTTGGAAGAAAATCAGTAAATGCCACCGATCATACCACGTTGAGCAAAGCACATCTCACAGTTCTGCAACAATCAACCTTGGTGGCTCCATCCATGGAGGAGCACATACAAAGGGTGTGAAGCATGTACCCTTCGAAGTCTAAGACATGGATTATAAATCATCATAACGATACATTCGCCACCTGGTTGCAGAAGGAAGTCATGGCCAATGATGAAATTCATGAGCAGCTAGCTTGGCTGGCCAGGGGTCCGGCAAATTGAATCTTGATGTACCAAGAATATGAAATTAATGGATACACATTTTGCACAAGAGCCCAAGATAACAAGAGCACCAATCAAAATACTAGTGTTTGTATAGATGCCACATACTCTAGTGGCCAAACGAACTCATATTTTGGTTACATTGAGGAGATCTGGGAACTCGACTATGGGCCATTAAAGATCCCTCTATTTTGTTGCCAATGGGTTAAGCTGACAGGAAAAGGTGCCAATATCGACGAATACGGAAAGACAATAGTAGACCTCAAAGAGCTAGGCTATCGAGACGAACCATTCGTCCTAGCTAAGAATGTCACTCAAGTGTTATATGTGCAGGACATGTCTAGCAAACCGAAAAAGGACAAGTCTAGAAATAAATCAAGTTTTCTAGGCGCAGGAGATGAGCCAAAGCGCCACATAGTTCTGGTAGGCAAAAGAAGAATTGTGGGAGTTGACGATGTCACAGATGAAGAAGAATACAACAAAGTTGAAGACATGACTCCATTCGCAGTAGAGATTGACACAAGTATTCTTTTAGCCCAAGAGGAGGCTCCCTACACACATATCACAATGAAGGGACGATTGTAAAGCGCTCAAGAGGAGGCTCCCTACGCACGCCATGAACATAATGAGGAGGCTCCCTATGTGCACAAAAAATGGTGGTCAGCGCGGGAGTCGAACCCTGGCTGCAGTGCCCAAAATTCCTTGAGTAACCATTGAGCTATTTAGAGTTTTCAGTTTTACACTTGCCAACATAAAAAAAAGGTGGTTTCAGTCTTACCTTAGGCACCAGTTGGAGTTCTCCACCCGGAACCAAAGGGAATTTCATTACCCCGCCCGTTGGAGACCTAGGGCACCGGGTGGATAAACAACGATACCTAAGGTCGTCTTAGGTATCGGGTGATGTTTTCACCCGGTACCAAAGGCCATGGATATATAATCCTTGTCCCTTTTCTTCTTGCTCGCTCTAGTCCCCCTCCCCTGCTCATCTCAATTGCCTCCGCCGCCTCCGCATCCGATCATCGTGCCGCCGTCGCCGTTCTTCTCTGTGCACCACCGCATCGTCGTGCTGCCATCGCCGTTCTTCTCCGCGCTCGCTCTGGCCTCGTCCACTCGCGCCGGTGGCCCTCACCCCTCCTCCGTGCCCTCGCCCATGCCTACCTCATCGTCGATGTCTCCAGCCACCTTCGCATGCCCGCCCCAGCTGGGGCATCGCCCGCCCTCGCCTTCCTCATCCTAGTCGGTGCCCGCACGCGCCTTGCTCGGCCAGTGCTCGCGCCCTCCTCGATTGCCCTCGTCAGCTCACCGCGACGACCACTGCAACCCGCGCGTGCGCTCGTGTCGGCCGACGATCCCTAGACCCCGAGCGCGGCGCCTCGACTCTCCACCGACTCCGACGGGCCCCGGGCGCGACACATCGTGCGTCCTGCCAACCCCGATGCACCGCCGCCGATGTAAGGCCACCCGCCGCACCCTTTTATTTTTTATTTTTTCTTTATTTCTATTTGCAGTATACTTTAGATTATTTACTTTAACATTTTTATATTTTAGTTTGATTAGAGATTAGTGTAATTAAATTGATCCACATTGATTTATTTAGTTTAATTGGAGATTAGATTGTAAATGATAGATTAAATTGTAAATTAAATTAAAATTTTAATTTTTTCTTTACAATTTTGTTTAAATTTACAATTCACTTATTTATTCACATTGATTAGAGTTTACAGTTCCATGTTTTATTTAGATTTATAATTTACAAATTATATCCAAATTACATGCTTGTATTCACAATTTACAATTTAGATTCCAAATTACATACATGTATTCACTAATGGTCTTTTTGTCTAAAGTTGATTGTTTTATATAGTTTGTATCATGTACATGTATCATGTATTTAGTTAGTGTCATTTTATTACTTTTTCTTTACATGTGTAATTTAGATTAATTCTATGTCCTTATTTAATGTACATGCATTACTTGAATAATGCAATTAGTTTATATATAGTGAATTTTCGTACTTTCCATGTCAAAATTTAGATAGTGTATTGTAACCATGATTTGTTAATAGTTTACTTAAGTCTACCTTAGACTTCAATTTATCATGTATTTATTATGTAATTATGTAATTCTTCATTACATGTGTAATTTAGATTAATTCTATGTCCTTATCGAGCTCGCACAATTGCGCTATCACGCAAACTCTTGCACTCTAACTCACTCACGCAGTTGCTGTTTCGTTATAACACACACACACATGCTCTCACTCCAACACACACACACTATAACAATACATGAATTACAAGGCATAGAGGCATTGGATTTCAACAAGTCATTTTCAGATTTCAAAGCATCATAATCAATATAAAGCTCATCAAGTAATCTTCTACGAATCTCAAGTTGCTTGTCACCAAGATAGATATTTCTTTTCAAATTTTCATTTTCAACAAGCAAAGCATCACAAGAAATGCATGGCAAAGGTACACTAGACTTGCAAACAGTTGAGACATTCACACTATCAAGTCTAGACATGTTCGAATTTTTCTTAAGTTTAGCAATAGTCTCGCCATGAGCACAAGGGCGAATGAACAGGCCGATTATACCTTGGGAGAGTTTACCTTTACTCATCTTGTGAAGCTTGTGTCACAGTTCATCTTCTTTAGAGATTTCTTCCATCAAAATATGCATCAAAGAAAACGCTTCACCATCCTTGTTCAGTTTGTCACGCTTCTTTCTCCACTTGTGGTCATCCTCCGATGCAATCGCACCACCTGAGGATAAAGAACCAACAGAACAAGAGTTAGGTGCCATTGCTCAAAGCACCGGTCAGGATTAGTGAAAAACGAGCTCAAATCGCGACATTTGAGGCTCCGCCCAGTTCGCCCCAAGTCCTTGATCGTGCCAAGTCTGCCTCCGGTTTTGAGGCTCAAACCGATCAAACCTGCCTCCCCTGGTTTTGAGGTCAAACCCTCTCGCACGCCGCCGCACGACGTGACTGACTCCCCGGTTTTGAGGTCAAACTGGTCAAATCGCCGATGTCGACGCATGTCCGACCTCCCGCCGAGCCTTGACGCATTTGAGTCGTTCGCGCGCGCCCGCCGCACGAGCCACCTACTTGACTCACCATCGTCCTCACCGACTTGGCCGACGCCGTCTTCATCACCATGTACTCTTGCTCTTCCGTACACCATGTGGACCGCCCATGACTTTGTCCGGCCTCCTCGAGTCCCTCGGCCCAGGCCTACTCGCATTCACCCTTCACCGTCTTGGTCCCTCAGCATGAACCTTTCACTCCACCGAGTCTACTCGCATCCATCCTTCACTACGGTCCTTCAGCGTGAATCTTTCGCTTGACCTTCACCTCGCGCCGTCGACCGTCATGCCGCATCCTACACCTACATATCACGAGCTAAGAGACACATCAAATTCACATGATGTTATCAATCACTCATCATCCAAGGGTGACCACCATTGGTCCTCACACCTTCACCAAGTAATAGCTCTTTAGAGAAGTCATTTGTGATATACTTATATTTCTCAAATATTCTAGTGGTAGAGTGCGTGATTCTGAACTTGCGCCTTCAAATATACTCTCTAACTTATCATGTCTGCTAGGCTCAGCGTCCATTTCTATTTCTGACTACTCTAGCATTTCCACATAATAGCACATATATGTTTGTCCTCCAAAATGCGAAAAGAGCGTTAAATAAGTATTACACTAACTTGTCAAAGTCATCAAAACCAAGATAATTAAGTAGACAAACTGTATAGCTGAAGACCAAACAAATTATATCACCATATACATATTGGCCAAGTTGGTAAATCTATTATCTGAATAATATATAATTGGTCAAATTGTGAGCATCAATATGACGAATGTTCTGACATGAAGAAGGATTGCATCGGGACATCCTGTGTTCTTGGATTTGTGAACAGTAGCTCGAGAGGAGCAGGAGCAGCTTGTTGCTTGTATTAGATGTTATAACTGAAGTTTAATTTGATTCCATGTCACTACTACACAAATCTTTATTGAGGCGGGCAAAAAGCTTAACTGAGGTGGTTTTTGCAACCACCTCAAAACTATCGTCACAATTAATAAAGCATTAACTGAGACAGTTTCATACCCCTCAATAAATAGAATAATAACATAATAAAAAAAAGAAAAGCCGCTGCGTTGGCGCCACCGCTCACTGCGCGGACGTGCAGCCACCCCTACCGCGCCCGTGGCCGCCGGATTTGGACGCCGGCAGCCCTCTGCGCTTGGCCGTCGCTCCACCGCCACCCGAGCGCGGGCGCGCCGCTCCACCTCTGCTCGAGCCCGGCCTTGGCCGCCAGATCCAGGCCCACCACCGCCGGATCCGGCTGCCACGTGCCGCCGGCCGAACTCCGCGCACCGCAGGCCGCCCTCCGCGCGGGGCTGCCACTCCACTTCTGCACGCCGCCGCCGCTTGCTGGATCCCGTGGAGGAGCGCCGCGAGAGGGAGCGGGGGGAGGGAGTGGTGGGAGGGAGCCGCCGCAAAAAGAGAAGGGAGGGAAGAGAGAGTATGTGGAGTGAGTTATGGTTTTATTTATTGGGCTCGGTCTATTAACTGAAACTTGCTTTGGCAATGTGTCGGTCTTTGAAAATAGGAGTATTAACAGATGCGGTTATCGTAACTAGCTTTGTTAATCGATTTTGCGATGTGATTTTTGGAACTGCCTCAGTTAATAGGAAATGACCGCATCTGTTAATGCTGAGCATTAACAGAGACAGCATTAACAGAGACGGTTATTTTTTGTGCCCGACTCAGAGCTCAAAAAAAGATCGCTGTTAATTAATTTTTGTAGCATTGTGTGTCTACTTAATATCCCAACGCATGACCTGTAAAATTTGACTGCCAGGAACAAATTCAATGTAAATCCAAACAGGAAATTTTGTTTTGAATCATCTCGCTAGGTCAGTTCATTTGATAATCTGAAATGAATGAAAAATGATGGATGAGGTTCCAATTCTTGGGATCTAAACAGGTCCAGTTTCTTGAGCAAACGTAACGCGCGTCAACAAGTTTGATGATCTGACACCGTGCTAGAACAGTGAACACAAAGCGGAGAGAAGACTCGAGGAGGTTTCGAGCCAATCCCAAACTTCCGGATCTACCATTCCACCTCGTCAAGATATATGAAGGACGCTACAGCGCTAAACACAACTTTGAAGAGAGATAGCAAAACGAGTCGATCGGAGCACCAACCTTGCGATGGCTTCCGTGTTCCGTCCCGGAGACGCTGCTGCTGCTGTATTGGTTTATTTTCTTGTCTTCGATGGCCTACTCGAAAGGTTGGATAGCTAATCCTTCAGTCTTACCGATAGGAGGCTGGAGCATCGTCCTTGAGAGATGAACGCGGTTGTCGCTGCTGATTAGGTCTGTTGACGAGAGAGGCCTTCTTCGACTTTTCCCCCTCGAACTCGTTTTCAATTTTGAAAGTGTCTGGTTGATGTTTCCCCTCCGCTTCAGTCTTTTTTTTTCCCCTCTCCAACCACGTGGTTCGACGTTCCAGATATGAATTAATTGGTTCCTGATCAGTACCGACACATATTTCCATGCGGATGGTTTCATTTTTCAAATGCCTGATAAGTTCAACTTTATTATTTTATTGCTTGTGTTTTTATTCTAATTATAAGGAAAAAAAAAGAAGGGGAAAATCCGATGCCCCAAAAATCACAAAATCTGACGCACTGCAGGCGTAGATCTTCAATCCTATGGCTCACAAATTTCTACCTCTAACTCTTGCTTATGAGATTATTACACAATACAACTCAAACACTCACAGCGGATGCACACTACATAGATCTTCAATCCTATGGCTCACAAATTTCTACCTCTAACTCTTGTTTATGAGATTACACAGTACAACCTAAACACTCACATTAGTTGCACACTCACTCTTATAAATACATGTATGCAAACTCTATTCTTATGAGTATCTTTGAAGGCTGAGCTGGCAAATCCTTAAGATTGACAAATTCACTCACCCTTATAAATACATGTACGCAAACTCTATCCTTATGAGTATCTTTGAAGGCTGAGCCGGCAAATCCTTAAGATTGACGAGTTTACCACAGGTGTCTCGCTGTCGACGGGACACCACTGAAAGTATAACATCGTTAAATCCTAAAATATTCACTCCTACGAGAATCGAACCCAGGACCTGAGGTGCCACTCAGGTTTTTGTAACCACTAGACTACATGCCTTTTCGCAGATGGAGCATGATATAGAGAGAGGCCTCTCCTCATAAGAAATCAGAGAGAGCCCCCTTATACCGCCCATCCCACGAGCTCTCTCCTCCACATGTCTCCATGTGGGGTCCACGCTTTCTTCCTCCATGCCTCTATCTTCTTCCATGTCTCTCTTCCTCCCCGCGTCTCTTTTCTTCCCCATCTCTGTTTCCTCCTCCACCGCTGGTCGCCCCCGCCACTGCCGTCGCCTCCATCGCCCGCGGCCAACGGCGACCCTGCCTCCGCGCCGCTCTTCCCGGACACAACCCCTGTCGCACCACCCGCCTGGCACTGCCCTCGCCGCCCATACCCCGCCTCCTCCACTGGGCAGGCCGCTACCTACGATTATCCCTCTAACGCGTCGGCCATGGAAACTCCACAAACCCTAACCCTAAGGCAGCCGACCTCTGCCGCCACCCATGCCCAGCGTCAATCCACCACCAGTCACTTCGCCCACAACCTGCCAATGATGGAAGACATCATCGGAGAAGTTGAGGGTGTTACTCCCTCTCCTTGCTTTGTTACTTTTCTCTCTTTTTTTTCATTTCTAGTTTCGGATTTCTTCTTCCCCTATCTCGGATTTCCAAATCGGAAGGCCTCTTGCAATAAGCTTAAAAATTGAGAGGCCTCTCATGTTTGGAGAAGGCTAATGAAGATTAAAGTAGTCTTGGCCTGTGGATTCTTTGAGATTAAAGATGGGAAACAATCGAGATTTTGGGAGGACACTTGGGTGGGCCAAAGGCCATTCAGAGAACAGTATCCGTCAATTTACAACATAGCTTGCCAACCACATGCATCAGTAGCGAGTGTGTTAAGTTCAGAACCCCTAAACATTTCGTTTAGAAGGGCATTGGTTGATGAAAAACTCCAAGAATGGCTTGATTTGGTAGCTAAGATAACCAACATCAATTTAGTTGAAGGGAGTGATCACTTTAGATGGTACGTAAATTCGGTGTCTTTACCGTTAGATCTATGTACCTCCACAAGATGATCCAAAATGCTCCGTTTCGCCACAAATTGATTTGGAAACTAAAAATTCCTCTCAAGAAGTCAAGATAAAGATCTTCTTTTGGTTTCTCCAAAAAAGAGTTATCCTAACAAAAGATAATATAGCGAGGAAAAATTGGAAGAGGAGTTTGAAGTGTTGCTTCTGTAATTGTAATGAATCAATTACACATCTCCTCTTTGATTTTTACCATGCAAAGGAGATTTAGAAGATAGTTAGCTACAGGGTTAACCCCGCCAAGATCGATTTCTCATATGCTAGGAAATTGGCTCTCAAATTTTGATAACAACGAGAGGCGTGTCGTTTTGGTGCGGGCAGCTGCATTGTGTTGGGCTATTTGGAGATGTCGTAATGATATTATTTTTAACAAAATCATGTATTCATCATTTATGCAGACTGTTTTCAGGGGACCTACTAGTTGCGTTTATGGACACAACTACAGCATAAAGATACGATAAAGGTAATGTTCCGAAGGGCGAGTCTTGCATTGGAGGTCGTCGCCTTGGGGACAGCCAATCATGAGTGGAAGCATAACCTTAGAATTGGTTTAGATGATTTTCCCTTTGTTCATTCCCCAACTAACCAATAGACGGCTATATTTTACAATTATCTTTGGGCAGTGTACACTTTGTAGAGGCCGAAACTCATTTTCATTATCTTAAAAATATTTCTAGCTCTGTCTGTTCATCTTACCCATACAAGATATTACCACGTGGCTCAAAAGCAGGCCACGGCTCAAAGCAGGCCTCGCGGCCCGACAAAATCACGGTCCAGCTAACAAACAGGGCGAGCCGAGTCAGACTGACTTGACTCCGATTCCGACCTCCTGATCATGTAATTAAGAAGAAAGGAACACGTAGCGCTCGTCCGACCTGCCGCGCTACCGGACCCACTCTGTCCGGGGAGGCCCGATCCGACCACCCGACCAGCCAACGGCACCCGGCCCAGGCGGCCCTGTCCACACAAGAGGCACCGGGAAAACCTGTTGACCGTGGCACCTCGGTTTTCAAGGTAAGAACCTTCCACGCAAACAGGCTCCAGCCACTGCAAGAGAAACCGATGCTTCTCTTTATTGTGGTCGCTCCCAAAGTAATCTCTGTGTATCGTCTCAGAAAAAAAAAGTAATCTCTGTGGATTTTTATTCTGCTAGAGATATGTACTTCTTTTCTACGACCAAATGTGAGTCCGTAGGCGACTCGTCCCTAAAAGCATCTCCAACAGATTACCAAAACCCCATATCCTAAAATCATTTGTTGGACACTCCCCTATTATTGGTAATGCAGTTTTTTGCCATCTCCAACAGATTACCAAAACCTCTCACCATATATTTCCTTTTCTTCCATCCCTCTTCCTCTTACGAATATATAGTCTCTTTTGGTTACTTTCTCATCTCAATAGTTCAATCTTTTTTAATGGATTACATATACCTAAACAATATTTCACATTCGCAATTTTGAAACTTGAATTTTGAATTCAAATCACATTGCCTTGCCCATCAGTGACAAATGTAATTGAGCAAAAGAAGCTAAAATAGAGAACAAATATAAGCCGTATTGTCCTGATAAAATATGGTAGCAGTGTATTCTTAAAGAAAAGAGATAGCAAATCTGGTATTGTCCTATCATATCCACAATTATTTGCCATCTTTCTTGGCATATAGCTTACAAGTTCATGCAAATGGAAGTATCAACAGTAAAGTAATTATCAAAAGTAAAGCAACCATCCTTCCATGGCACAATTCATCAAAAGACCATTACTTCCATTCGAAGTCCCACCTTCAAAACCACCCATCTGTGCTGCCAAGATACGTGCACGCATTGTACTTACATATGCTTTTTGCTGATCATCAAGACAACTTGTGTCCATGAATATGATTTTTTGCTCTCGCTCCAAATTTTTGTTCACCACCTCGTTTCCCATGATCCTCAGCTTTTCCTCCTCAATTGCCACCTTTCGCTCCTTGAAGGCCGCCTTCCGCTCCTCCATTGCCTTGACCTCTATCCACCTTGCTTCCTTGCGAGCCTCCATCTCTTCTCTTTTAGTGAGCATTTCTTGGAACACTTCCTTGTACGCGCCACCTCCTGCTCCCCTCTTCAACTTCTCTTTCTCAGCCTTTCTTCCTGGAGGTCGTGTCCTAGTGGGTGCCTCAGAGCTTGCAGTTGGACTACCGCCTCTCCTATCCTCATCTAGTACTCCATCATCAACATCTTGAACACCCTCGAACTGAAGAGAGGAGTTTCTTGACTTCTGCTTTTTAGGTGGAGCCTCATCTTTCCTTGTAAGCCACTTCTGATTGTGTTGGAGCAAGACCCAATAGTGCAACATGACAAATGGCTTGCCCAGCCTTGGCTTATTTCCTTTGTATAGCTCCTGTGCAAGGTTGATCTACCAAATTGATAAAGTATTAGTAAACAAGATGTCATAGAAAACTGAGATAGAAATGATTAAAAGTGATCAAGCACTCACATGCTCTTGTTATGGCACACCACTTGGACTTTGGCACTCAACTTGCGCCATGCAACCTGCCCACTTATTGCAGCATTCTTGAAATTGTACTCCATCGATGTTGTAGTGAAACAAGCGACCGATCAGAAACACACTTCTTGTTGCGGTGATAGTGGTCATATATATGAGTGCTGCTAGTCTGGTCAGTCCCTTTCACTGCATCCAAAGTCACATTCTCCCATGCCATGATCAATGCCTCATCTTCTTGAGTTGTGTAGTTAGAAGACCTTGAATGAAGTTTCTTTGCAGTTGGAGTAGGAACTTCAAAGTCAGCCTCATCTGCATATTCCTCATATGGCATTGACGAAGAGAAATCATCACTCATCATGTCCGCTAAGAAACCATCATTACTGCATTCAGGAAATTAGAACTGCATCAATTATTATAAAACTTAACACAAAATGGAGCAACAAATTTGATCAACTGGAATCTTTGATTAGCTGGTTTGACATAGGACAACACGTTGGTCCAGTTCATTCACTTGAGGTGTCACCTAAGACATCACAGAAAATATTGGGAAAAAAATCAGAAGTAAAACATCAAGTGGCATGTCAAGTGTGAAACCCTAAATAGAACTTCAGAACAACAACCCAAGATATCTCATCGGTTACGGGAACTGAATGAATGCATCTGCTGAAGGAATGCTGCTGGCTGTTAACGAAATCACTAGTACCTACCTGAGTACTATATTGTCAAAACCATGACCAGCAGTCAGCAGCTAATCAAATGTTCCAATATGGAAATCGACTTGGATCAATGGATGAATACTAAATAGAGAGTAGTGAGAGACCAACCCATCACAACAGTATGCACAGATCAAGCAAGCAACGGTTTCATCCAAAAAATGGAAGGGATAAAGTGTCGGTTGAAACCTTGTCTCGACCAGGTTGTGGGCATCCTCGCGAGCATCAAGAAAGCTTTCGCTTGGGACAACCATGGCCACTGGCGGGTTGCATAGAAGAGGTGGAGCGGGCTGGGATGTTGAGGGAAAAGCCTCCATCGACTTCCGAGTGGTCGACTGCATCCTTGATTTTTGGGCGACCACCACCGGTGGGCGCCCCTCCTCGGCTTCTTCGAGAGCCTCCCTCAGCATCCTTGACTTCCGAGTTGTGGTCTGCTGCTCCAGACCCATGGCTGCGACAACGGGCTGGCCTTGGTGGCGTTGCGGTGGCCCCGACGACGTGGGACGAGGTGGGCGCTTGGGACGCGGCCCCGGCGGCGGCGCTGTACGCAGTGAACTCATCTGCAAAAAGCAAAAGAAAAATATTAAACAAATAAACAAGGACATCATCTACACTGCTGGTTAACGGATTAAAAGTCTGGCTATCTATGTTGAAAATAAAGTACTGAAACCACATCTGTTTGTGACTTGCAGGCTGTTTTCAGTTGATAACAATAATACAACATAGCAAACTGACATGCTATTACACTGAAAACATTGTCAGATAAACCAAATTCAGACATGATGCTATGCTGCCAAGTTCTGAATGTTTTCGTGCCTCAGACAGAACCATAATATGATGAAAGTTCAATCCCACATGGCAACCAAGTACTGCTTAACATTGCATATATATAGCTATCTACATGACTACATGAGTGCTACGGTAATATCACTAGATCAAAATATAATATTTTCTCATGTCGATAACATCATCCCTAAGGGGGAAAAACTGTTGCACAACACTAGCAAATGTAGTATCCTACAGATTTGTCCAGACCAGTGCTAACACAAGAAGAGTAGAAGCTACTCTTGTTCCCAATGACACTGAAACAAGTCTTCTCGTTGTATGAACCAAGAACTGCCTTAATATAAAAAAATAAACTAAGCACTGAAACTAAGTACTGAATGCTCTAGTCCAAGGACTCAGAGTCGCATCCACAAATCAGATCCGGTACAAAAGCATTTTTTTTAGTAGTGTTGCTTTGATCAATCAATAGCTGGCAGGTGCAGATCCAAAATTATTGAGTGGGAGAAGTAGTGCATTGCACTGGCTCGTGACAAATTCATGGAACTATGAACTAGGCAGGTGATAGAGCGAGCCATGAGGATTGGGATAGACAGATACCTTTGGCCGATTCTTGTCTGGCCCCCCCTGCTATTGACGCTACTCACAGGTCCCCTGATGTGATGCAGCGCTGCAGGAGCCTTGCGCACGCGTAGGAGTCGAGCTTGGGGAGCGCGAGCGAGGCGAGCTCGTCGCCCAGCCACTGCAGCCACTACAGCGACGGCGCGAGCGCGCGTAACTAGTAGGCGGCGGCAGGAGGTGGTGGTTCTAGTAGGCGGCGGCGGGACTGGGCAGAGGCTGGGCAGCGGCGTTACGGCGGCAGGATCGCGCGGAGCCTGGGCGGCGGCGTGACGCGGGACAAGCACCACCGCAAGTTAATTTGGTATGGAAAAATATCGATTCAGGGAACCATGCTCTTGATCTGGAGCGGTGGGGCAAGATCGGGCGGAGAGAGGTGACGGCGTCGCTGGGGCGGACAGATGCGCCGCCGCTGTGCAGGGGGGCGGAGCGAGATGGCGTGCGGCGCGGGAGGGGGAAAATTTTTTCGCGCCAGAAATAGCAGTGTATAGGGGATAGATTGGTCTCCCCTCTATTTAGGTGAGGGAGGGGTGTATTTTGGTGATCACCAAAAAAATTTTGGTAATGGAGATTAGATTGGTAATATGTTGGAGCACTTCAATTAACAATAATACCATTTTTAGGTATTGGGGAGAAGAATAGATAATCTGTTGCAGATGCTCTTACATGCAGAAATCGTAGTGTCGCATTTTTCAAGGCTATCAATAATTTCTTTTGTTGTAGGCCTTTTTGCTGCATCAGTTTGCGCACAAGCCAGACCTATTTCAATGCATGTTTTTATTTGCTCACAATCCTTTTCTGCTGATGTATGCTCAAGTTCTTTGAACTTGTTCCTCCAGCTTTTAAGTACCTGCGGAAATTAAGCTTTGAAGCTAGGATCATTACTGTGCAGAAAAGAAAAAGGAACATAAACATAAAGATATTACATAAGGTGCAAATTGGTAATCCTCAGCTCTTTTTAGTTTAAGTATTTGTACTATTTTTTAAAATATGATCTTATTTTGAAGAAACATGACAAATATTTGAAGCAAATATGATTGGAGGTGCATATAAGGGACACCAATTTGCACCCCTAATATTGCACATGTGGATTCTTACATGCAGGGCCTGCCTACTTTTCAATTTTATTATTGCTGATTCTATGTCTTTCTCAGTAGATCCCCCTTGTCATTACCATTTTCATGGCAGTATCGCACTATGTACAGTGCAACGACCACAGGATATGCCATGTTGCATAGCCTCATGTGGTACGCATACTGGCTATGAAGAGTAAGATAAACAACCTTGGAGTACAACGTGGTCATGTTGTCTAGCATGGCAGCACTCTTAACGTTGGGAAACGAGTCATGGACTCATGGCTGAACGAACCACACTGTCCAATGCTGCAACTATAATCCAATGAGATCTCACTTTGCATTAGACCTGATCACCCGCCACCCAACCCGATAAACCCGACCCAACCCACACGAAAAAAATCTGACCCGACCCGACCCGACTAAGTGACGGGTCGGTACATGCCGAAATGTTTAACCCAAAATTAAAAAAACCCGATCCAATCCAAAAATTACACACAAAATTGCGGACCAATCCGACCCAACACAAACCCAACCCGATCATGTTATGGGCCGGGCATGGATCAATATTTTTTGACATGAAACCCAAACCCGACCCGACCCAACGACAGATGATCAGGTCTACTTTGCATGTGCCGAATATGTATTTGGAACAGTAGACGAAGGCAACAGGAATACTGCATGCGTTTGAAATATACTCAATGAAGCAATCAATATAACAAAAACCTCAGCTCACCAACAATTTCGTTGCAATGCTGTCTCATCAGAGTTGGAACAAAGCGGCCCCGGACAATGCTTATATAGTGATCACCTCAAGTGCGGCGTATTGTATAAGCACCATAGGGAATTGGTGTTCTCGTAGAATCAGCGCGAGCGACGATGGAGTGGAGGTGAGTAAATCCACAACACCCTAAAATTTGTATCTTGACAGTGATCTAAATAAAGATCACTGGAACATACGTGATACATAGGTTAACCTCTAAACACTGTATCACATAAAAATGCTAAGATATAAAAGTCCAGATAGTAAAAAAAATCGGACCCTCCAACATAAATTTTAATAGTTAATTTTCGATGTTACAATTTTCATTTCTACATGTTTCATGGTGAATGTTGCATGAAACATGATGTTCATATTGCGGCGAGAATTTTCAAGAGTCAAACGACTTAGTTTTTCTTTTTCATATTTTTCAACATTACAGATATCTTATTTTGATGTTGCAACGAAGCGTCCAATAGGAAAATTTTCATCGGACATTCAGACACTAGCAAGCATGATACCACATATGCGACAAGTGAAGACATAACACGTTGTGGGCACAAGGTAGCTTAGTCCACTACTGGAAAAACGCACATTCGTCCGCGGCCGTTAGTACCGGTCACGGTTTCGGCCGGTACTAATGTGCAAATTTGGTACCGGGCTAAAGAAACAGTGCCCATGGGAGCCGATTAGTACCGGCTGTGGCTCCAGCCGGCACTATAGTGTGCCACCGACAGCCTTCGACAGCCGCCTGCAACGGCTAGTGACAATTTAGTACCGACTGGAGCCACCAGCCGGTACTAAATTGGCGCCAGGAAATTTAGTACTGGCTCGTGGCTCCAGCCGGTACTAAATGGGGAGCTTTAGTACCGGCTGTAGCCACCACCCGGTACTAATGCTCCCATCTTCTTCCTCCACGAGCCGAAAATGGTATTCTTCCTCCCGGTCTGAAAAAAAAATAGCCATCCTCAAACAACACTTCAGTTTCCCAGAGGACAAAGAAGAAATTTTTAAAGTTTGAGTCATGAAGAAGATGGCTATTTTTTTTTCAGACATTCAAAAAGAACTTGAATAAAGACTACATAAAGAAGGACCGCGTGCCTGACTTCGAGAAGCACTTCAAGAAGCAACGTCTTTTTTTGGGATGCATTTGTGCAGTACAAACTGTCCGAGACTAGCGAGAAAAGGACAGCACAAGACAAAGAGAACGCGAGCAAAAAGATACACTTTCATCATCTTGGGCAAGGAGGTTATTCGACGGCGATCCCCAAATGGCTCAAAATGGAAGATGACCTCACTGCAAGGGGAATCGTACCGGCGACTTTCGACTGGCCGCAGGGGGCAAAGCATTTCTTCTACGCTCATGGAGGATCCCTAAACCCGAAAGATGGCTCGCTTATCACTAGCGACGCCATAAGAGAAGCGGCCAACATGCTGGATGAGGAACTAAAGGCCGTGTCCGAAGGCAGTTTCAAGCTGGACAGAGAGAAAGATGAGCTGACGTACGCTCTCGGGACACCAGAACACACAGGACGTGTGCGGGGTATGGGTGTAGTTCTATGGAAGCATGGCTTCAGTGCTGACATTGGGACCTATTGAAGCCGATCCAGGAAGAAGGCTAAACAGGAAGATAAGATGCGTGCCCTGGAACAAAGGATAGTTTCGATTGAAGGGGTAATGGCAGCTAGCACCCAGGCACACCAACAAGAAGCCAGATGTGGCGGAACCACCCAAAAATACTGGGCCCGGGTGCACTGTTCTTTGTTGCTTGGCAACTCTAACCCAAATCGGTATGCATCGGTAGTTCCTCGAGTGAAGCCTCGATAAAAGCCACGCTATTCCAGGATCGCACAGACAACACTCACACGAAGGTGAGCCAGAGATTACAAGACAGAACATCTCATACATCATCAGAGTTGCAGCAGAAAGTAAATTTATTACAAACCATGTTCAGAGTAGCGAAGTACTACAGAGTTCCAAACTACACAAATTATTCAAGTCTCATTATTGCAACGGAAAGATAAAATGACTACTAGCGAAACGTGTGACGCATCGATAAAGCCCGTACGAAAAGCGTCACTCAGAGGGAGGGTCATCCCACTCGATAGACCAGCCCGGAGGCAAAGTACACGGCCAAGTCAGACTCGCAATCATAGCTTCGAAGTTAGTACCTGAAAACAGTGCCACAAGCAGGACTGAGTATACTAATACACAGCAAGACTTACCCGTCACCGGATATACCATAGTCCGATAACTAGACATGCAAAGTTTTTTGGTTGGTGGGGTTTGTTTTGCCAAAAACGCCACTAAGAGTGGATCCTTATTTTCAGATTTTAACTTTGACATATTCTAATTGGATTAACTGTTCTAAGTTTGCATATAACTGTTGTCGGTCGAAACCCACCGGTGAGCAGCGACAGGCAACACGAAGAGCCAGGAGGTTGCCGGGGCGCTGGTAGGCACTGCTCCCTCGTCGACGGCCCACAATTCCGGCGCGCGCCGCGGCTTGTGAAGACGCAGGGCGTGCCACCTGACCTATACCCGATCAGGAAGGTGCGAACATGCTTGCGACGGTTAGCCTGCATACACAAACACGTGGAAACATAAGTCCGAGCCGTGGTCGGCTCCCCAGGACGACTTTTGCATCGGCTTTAAAGAGCCGATCGAGTCCCGGTGTCAGATCGGATCTGCATCTATCCAGATATTGATGAATAAAGCAAATAACTGTAAAGCCGCTTCAATTAAATCTAATCAATCTAATCCACGATGGTAAAAGCTTCACTGCTAGATCGGAACATCCTACACGTGACTGGGCCTAATGAACGTAACAGACAACTAAACCGTAACCCAAAACAGAGGCCTAAGAACTAGCAAGAGCCGATTCCCAGAACAATCCCTATTAAGGCTAAGATAAAGCATCTAGTACACCACCGGATCATCCAACCCGTTTGCAAGGCCTAATCTAACAGATATTACGCCAACTCTTAAGAATAAGAGCATACCATAACAGATCAGATCTACTAGACATAAAAGAAGCAGTGTGTTGCCTTTACGCAACTAACTCTATGCAACAAGAGCTAGTATAAGATGATAACATGATCGCGTAAAGACAACATGATATTCGTAGATAATAAGCAACAAAGCACAACAGATCTACTAAAAGCCATGCAACGAACATCAGGATAACTAGCATTACTCGCCATAAAAAACGCTTCAGTATGAGTAATACCAAGGTAAAAGCAAGAACTACGCTGCCCTGATCGCGAGAAGCGATCAGGGCAGCATGGCGCTTACTTGGATGAAACCCTAAGATTAAGGGTGGCGATGCGCCGAGATTGTTGTTTGTGAGACGTGATGACGTTCTTTCTTTACAAATGTCATATGGTACATATTTATAGTCCGAAGACTTCTTGTCGTGCAAGGCAACCTCTAAACTCTTTCCTAAACGAAGACTAGAGATAGATTACAACTCAATAAAGACTCGAAGATTAGATAACATGATCTGGACTCTTCCCTCCACCGGCCCAGATCTTCATGAAGCTTCTAAATATCAGCCAAAACATGCCGTATAATTCTGGCAGATTCTGGTCGTCCTATTGTTTTGGCAGTTCCCGTCAAATCCGAGCGAATCTGGACGTGATTCCAGTTGTATTGGAAAGCTTATCTCCTTAGCTTTTCATGCATATCTAGAACGTCCAAAACGGAGTCCATATGTGGCCTGGGCGTCCATTTTTGTGCGGCCTCTTCCTGCAGTCCGAACCAGCCTCGCGAATAGACTGGGCTTCAACATGGATTAAGCCCGTGACCCCATCTCAGCTTGACCCTTGAGTGCCCAATTATCATTGTATTTGGCCAAACTTATGATATAAGCCTGGCTAAGTGGACTCCTTTAGCGTGGGCTTCTTCTGACATTTGGCCTACCAATCCTGGTCAAATTCTGGCGATAACACATGCCCCCCAAGTTTGGCCAAATATGACAGAATCTTCTAAGCGCCAGCCGTAAACCAAATAAAAACATCATCTCCTCAAATTGTCTTCTCATGCCACTGTTGGTCTTGCCCCCCGAGCCGATAGATTGGCTATTAGCCAACTGACTTTGTGACCGATTGCTTAAACCGGCCTCACGCCTTCCTCGACCAATCTCAATGTTGTTGCAGACCGGTCCTAGCTTTCATATTCCATGGATGGCATTGACTTATGTGATCATCCTCGTGCTTCATCAGCTCAGCATCAACACATACGGCCTCTCCTACAAAACAATCACTTGCCAAACCGACGCTACAAAGATAATTGTGAATCGGCTAAAAGCTGATGAATCATATTCGGTTAGCCAAACAGTCCACATAAACCAAACCATCATCATTGATAAAAATTTCTCCCCCCCACAAAAATATGCTATGTCATGCAAAGAGTGAGTGTGAGCTTCCAAGTATGTCTCAAAGCATTTACAAGTGCTAGCATGTATATACAGTGAGGGTATAGCATAAAGACACCGCATAGAAAAGCTCAAAAGAATATATCTATATTAGAACATGAGCAAGCAATTTTTAGGATTTTCAAAATAAAAAGCATCACCACTTAGCCCAACCAACTAGTACATTAAAGCATGACAAGCAAAAACCAGCAAGTACCTACACCAGTGAGCTCTCTCCGATACAAGAATCTTTTAACAAGCTTGATTACTCATGCCCTCAGGTCTTGCAGGTTAAAACATATTGCATTTGAAACTCAAACAAGCCTTTTGTTCTGTGCCAGGGGTTATTTGCTTATCAGGCCACTTCTTACCAACCAATGCTAAGCCTAGGTCCATTGAACCATCAGAAGCTTAAAGCAAGGTTTTGGTCATTCACAGCTTAGTCCAAGTTTATGCTAAAGTGCAATAGCAAGCAGTCCCGAACTAGACCAGTGAGACAAAACAAACCCACCTGGATCTTTTCATTATAGCACAGCATGGACATCATTCAGATTTTAATGTAATTTAGCATAAGATTATCATATAAGCATTGAAACTCGAGCTGCATAAATGATTCCAAGAAAAGGATATAGCTACCAGGCATGTACAAGATAGTAAAAGCAAAGTCAGCCTACACATACTAGTAGCCAAGTAAAGTGGTGACCATATTTCAGATTTTCAAAAGAATAAAAGCCATGCTCGGTATCAGATATTCAACATATTCAAATGAGCCTAACCACACATGGTCACCAGCATCCACACCTCAAAATATATACACGAAACACAAGTAGAAGCTACTAAGCATACAAGGAAGCTAGTGCAAGTGATAAACGCATATATTGTATGATGATGCAATGGTGGGTTTGAATATTACCAATCAAATTGGCTGTTGACGAGCCGATTGTTAAAATCCCGCCTGGTCCGTACTTGCCATAATGCATTCTTATCACAACTATCGGCTGTTAGAAAGCCGAACATCTGTAGCCTAAAGTCCAATCAGCATATCTGTTGTCGTAGAGAGCTCTTCAAATGCTTTGTCGACGTGGATGAAGTAACCGATGTTGATCGCATCGAAGGAGCACAGAAGCTGAATCAGCCGGCTGATGTGACGAATACCCTGACCCTCTATCCGCGGGGGTCGGGTGAGATGGACCCCATCCGCAGGGGTCAGGCGAGGCGGACCCGTCCGTAGGCGACGAATGCCCTGACCCCGTAGGAGCCGAATTCGCCGATGTCGATGGTGTCGCAGGAATGGGAATAGCCGATGACGATGATGATGCATAAGTATTGTTGGCCGGATCGATCGGCTAATGTATCAGAGACTCCCACGCCCACATGGGAGCAGAAGTAGCCGATGGCGAAGAAGCTGTAGGAGCACCGGCGGTAGTTCTTCATCCAAACGAAATATTTTGTATGGGTCTCCATATTTCATCGCCAAATCTCCGCTTATGTGTTGTCAGAATATGTTTATTCTATGAGGCCAGTTGATAAGACTAGCCTCAACCCGTTTTTTGTCGCTTCGATCCGATCACAGTCTTCCGGCGCGATCCCTGAAATCGGTTCTTGTCATTCTGTGTCCCAAGCGTTCATTTCTACGAGCGAAACCTCGCTGGAGTCATCTGCACGGACTACCTCCACTTTGTCGCCATCCCATTGAACCAAACGCTGGTGCATTGTGGAAGGAACACAACAATTGGCGTGAATCCAATCCCTCCCAAGCAGCACTGTGTACATACTCTTACTGTTGACGATGAAAAACGAGGTTGGGACGGTCTTGCGGCCAACTGCCAACTCCATATTGAGGACGCCCTGTGCCTCCGACGGCTGCCCGTTGAAATCATTGAGCATTACGTTGGTTTTGATAAGGTCAGCAGCAGAACGACCCAATCGGCGCAGCACTGAATACGGCATCAAATTAACTGCAGCGCCGGTGTCGACCAACATCCTGTTCATAGGCTTGCCGTCGATGAGGCCCTTGAGATATAATCCCTTCAGGTGCTTGTAGTTTTTCTCCTTGGGCTTCTCGAAGATGATCGATTGGGGACCCAGATCCAGCTATGCGACGGCCAACTCCTCCGGTTGGGGGGCCCGAAACTCTGATGGGAGCACGAACACCATGTTCACATCAGCCGATGGCTTCTCATCGGCTTTTATCTTCTTGGGGCGCCACTCTTTTCTTGGAGGGAGCCTTTCCACTCTTCGCGGACCTCTAACCTGTTCCGCGAGATCCGGACGCGCCTTCCTCAGCACGTCAAGGTATCTTGCTTCTGCCCCTTCTAGATTGCGCAGGCGCTGCACTCTGCACTTCTGCGAGCGATTAAGCCCGTCAGGACACCACTGTGGGTGATGATACCTGTCTTCTTCTTCTGGCTCGAGATCACCCTTGGTCGGCCGCTCAACGTGATCGTCGTGACGCACTTTGGGCCCCAGGCGCCGGAACACAGATGTCTCGCCTGACTGGCGTGTCCGGGGCCTGCACTCCAAACAATCATCTATAGTGGGCAATCGGCTCATGCGGAGTTCCAACAGTGCCTGAAGAACGGGCAATGCCAGTGGTCGCGTATAGCTTGGCGCCTTCCCAGCGTCCTCCCTGTGCGGTGCTCATACTCTTGTTCTTCCGACTGATATCGGCGACGCAGCTTGTGCTGATATTCATATTTTTCCAGAAGCCGATCAGAAGCTGGAAGCTGATTACGGATGTGACGCACTTGCTCTTCAGTAATATGCTATCGTCCTAGCTTATTTTGATCTTGGGGCCGTTTGCCAGAAATGGCCTCTCTCCTTTGCTCATCACGACGGCGTACAGGCCCCGCCATGTTGATCTGGAATGAAAAATTCTGGCCCGTAGGAGTGAAGTCCGACAACTCTACCACGTTGGCCTGTGGGAAGGGCTTCGTGTCGACCTTCATCGTGTGTTGAGCCAGGATTAATCGGCGTTGCTTGATAGCTGATTGAATCTGACGACGCAGCTCCTTGCATTCACCCGTGTCATGAGTGAACGAGTGATGCCATTTGCAGTATAACCTCCCCTGCAACTCTTGTGCGGTTGGCAGCTTGTGATCCTCTGGGAGCTTCAGCTATTTTTCTTTGAGGAGTAGATCAAATATCTGCTCTGCTTTGGCCACGTCGAAGTCGAAGCCCTTCACAAGCCCCTGCTGTTTGATCCATTTGCACGGGATGGGGTTTGCCCCCCCGAGTCCACTCTGCCACGGCCACTTCTTGTTCCTCACCAGAGTCATCAGATTCATCCGCTTGGGCCATGTTCACATGGCGCTTGAACTTGGTACAGCTCAGGATGGTAAAGCTCATACGCCGTAAGCTTCTACACCAGGTGCGCCAGAGATGCAAACTCCAGCTGGAAAGTTATATCCTTGTTTGTCTTAGCGAGTCCCAGAACTGCCAGGTCGACTGCCTCCTTCTCCGTAATGCGTGATGAGTAGCATCGATTCTTGACCTCTCTGAAGCGTTGTATGTATTCCAACACAGTCTCTCCTCGCTTCTGCCTGACTTGTGCGAGGTCGGCAATCCCAGCTTCAGCAGCCTCTGAGTGATACTGGGTATGGAACTGATCTTCCAGCTACCTCCAAGTTCGAATCGAATCTGGTGCCAATGACGCGTACCATCCAAAAGCTGGGCCTGTAAGAGATTGGCCGAAGAACCGGACCCTCAGCGGATGCGATACTGAGATCATCCCAAGCTGCATTAAGTATCGACTCACATGCTCAATGGAGCTGGCTCCTTCTGACCCGTTGAACTTGGTGAACTCAGGGAGCCGATACTTGGGTGGCAATGGGATCAAATCGTAATCACTTGGATACGGCTTGGAATAGCCGATCACTTTTCTCTTGGGCAGGATGCCAAACTGGTCTCTCAGTATTGCACTGACCTGCTCCACACTAAGGACTCCTGGGGCCGATGGCTCAGCACTCGGCCCGGTAGCGTACTTTGCCCGCCACGCTTGTTTCTCCGCGTCTGCTCTAGAAGCTCCTGGGCTTACCAACTGTACCGAGCGTGTTGGACTGACGCTGTCAGGAATGTATGCGCACGTGCAGTCGTGCGGGATCTCCTTGGGTGGCTCGGTCAAGAACTGGCCTTCTCCAGGATCACCGCCGATCTTGTGGATGATGTAGATCAGCGGATTTTGTGGTTTTGGAGCCGCAAATGAGAATGGCAATATCGGCCTAGAATGCAGTGCAACTTCCTCTGTGTGACTCCCCAGGGTTGGTCCCGATGGAGAGTACTGGTTCTTGATTATCTCCTAGATGACGCGATGCGCCACGCGCTCGAGCTCGTTCATCAGGCTCTAAGAGTGCCGATGAAGCATATGGGCCACCATGTAGTTCATCTCCTGACGTAGGGCTCTGGTGCACTCTTCTAATGGCACAGACAGATCTACGTTGTCGAGAGCACCTTCTGGTGAGAACACCTTCCACCTGATGCCATGGTTGCGGGTCCTCTCAAAAGAGCCGATGAGATCGGCTTCCAGCAGAGCTTTGATCTCGTCATACTTCTTCTTGTGTTCAGGAGGGAGCTCTTCATACGTGATGGGCATGGGAGCGGATTCTTGATCTTGAGCTCCTGTGATCTCTGTGGTGGGCATTGCTGTTGATGAGGGTCCCACCAGGCGTGCCAGAATGTGTTGTCGGTCGAAACCAACCGGCGAGCAGCGACAGGCAACACGAAGAGCCGGGAGTGGTTGGGGATCCGTCGTGGCGCCGCCACTGCATTGGCCTCTGTCAGGCTGCGCACTGGGGTGCACCACGGGGGAATCGACCCCGGCTTCCCGGAGACCTCCAGCGTGGTGGTTCTTCGGCGGACCATGCTGGACTTCGCCCGGTTCGGGCGGGTCGTCGCGGCGGAGATGGACATCGATGACCTCCTGCGATACGGCGCAGATCTGGAGCTGGATGGGCCGTAGGAGCCTGTCGGGACGGTGATGGAGCGCGGGGCCGGCCGGCGACCGCTTTTTATTTTGTTTAATTATGAAAAAATTGTATGTAAGTGCTATGCCCCAAGCCGTTCGTGCGGCTTGGGTGAACATCCGTTGCGTTCACCATGTGTGGCGCCCCTAACTATGTTTAATTTGGTGTTTGGTTTTTATGCTTTTCGCTCCATTTTTCCATCTTGCTCGGGTTTGTTTTTTTGAAAAGTTTTGGCGTTTGTTTTTCGATTTGGCTATGGGAGTTTCTGTGTGTTGTGTGGTAGGATAAGCCGGTGTGTGCGTGCTGCACAGTCCTTCCTAGTGAGGCCCCCGAGCGCCTTGGCCTGAGAGTGCTCAGGGCAAGGTGCTGTAGAGGCGAGAAACAACAGAAAGTGGGGTGGTCGAAGGTCATGGTTTGGCCCCCCGAGTGCTCCGAGCCAAATGTGGATGGGTCGGGGTGCTAGAAGCCAGAGAGCTTGTGTGTGCTGCGAGCATGTAAAAAATGCAGGTGTCCGGCCCCAGAGTGATTCCTGGCTGGGAGTAGCTGGGTCGGGGCGCCGTGTGAGCGCACTGTGTTGTGCGGAGAGAAAAAATCGACAGGTGTCGGGCCCCCGAGTGCACCGAGCCGGAAGTGGCCGAGTCGGGGCACTTGGACTCAGCCACTAGTGCTTCTTATGGGAAGAAATGCCATAACTGTTCTATATTCCAAGAGTTGGTCAGAATGTTACCGTCGGAGTCTTTTAGCTTGTAGGTGCCTGGTCGTATCACCTCTGCGGTGCTGTAGGGTCCTTCCCATAGCGGTGAGAGCTTATGCTTGTCCTTCGTTGACATGACCTGTCGCGGGACCAGATCTCTGTTGGCACTCCTTAGCCTAACGAATTACTCCACAAGCGCACAGAGACCGATTGTAGCTTTCACCAGGGAGTAGACCTGGGATATCGAATCCAAGGAACGGTAAAGCTTTGACCAAACTTAGAGATCGTCAACCGGACACAACCAGCGAGAAGAAGATAAGGGAAGAGGGCCTAACTCCAGATAACCTACTACTCTGACTAGCTAACAAGCTAACTACTAACTTGATCTGCTTCGGCGGCTGGAAGAGGAAGGACTTCGGAAAGGGATGAGAGGGGAGTCCAACGGCAACCTGCACTACTGCTATGAAAACACCCGAATGTGGTGGACTACAAAGGACGGATAGGGCTGTCACCACCTACCGACTACCACAACGGTTCCATGGGGTGGCACACAACCTAACGTAGCTACCAAGCCTGGGCACCATGCCCACAGCTCTCGAGCTACTTGCTCCTACCGTGTACTTAGATAGAAAGCATCCTCAAATAAGTAGAACTTGCTACTTACGCAGACTCAGGATCCCGCAGATCAAAGTAAGTACTTAACAAGTAACTAAGACAGAAAGTAAAGCTAGCGAGAAACTGAAGTTGAGACAAGGAACTTACTCAAATAAATTCCTCCGAGGAGGATACAAAGTGGAGTAAGACCGAGAGAACTCGAGTCCGCTCCTTTCAGCTCGGCTTTCACCAGAGCACTCACCTCACTCTCTTCCTACTCAACCCAAGTGTACAAGAGACTCTCTTCTCTATGGAATGGAGTGTGTTACAAGAGGGGTATGGTGCTCTATTTATACTACTCTGAGGTCGGTACTGGGCTGATGTAACACCCGGTTTACAAAAGGACATAAACCGAGCAATCATATACGTGCCAGGATCAAGTCACACGTATATATAACAGAATGAACAATATATCATAGCACATATCACGTAAAAAGATATAATAAAGCGAGTACGAATGTTATTTATTCCATTAATGACAAATGTCTGATACAGAGTATGCGGAAGCGTAAAATAAGTACGAAACTCGGAAGCTGGGCACCACAGGGACATCGACTGGGAGACGACCGCCTAGAAGTCCTCGTATTCCTGGTAGCTCTAGGTGAACTTCTCCGTGTCGCCGGGAACTGAGCAGCAGTAGGGTATCCCCAAAGAGAACAAGAGGAAAAGAGTAGAGTAGGCAAGTGTGAGTACACCACTTGTACTCAATAAGTATAACACAAACTATGAGGCTCTAAATTTGGCTGACTCAACTACATTAGCTTTTAATCTTGGTAAAATTTTATTAAGGCTAATTAATACAAGTGGATGAATTACCATAAACCTAGTTACATAGAAATTAATCAAAATTAATTATGAACTACTGAGAACCAAACCAAACCAAACCACCCGGGGAACCCCCTAATCAAAGGAAGATAACCCCACTAATCAAAAGGAGGATTTGGGCCGCTCATAACCATGAGCACGGCTAGTATACCAGTTTTACACTCTGTAGAGGTTGCACATCTTTACCCACAAGTCGTGAGCTACGCTAGTTGTTCATCACACTTCCGTAGGTGAGATGACTAGCAAACTCACTACGAGGACGTTACAAATAATCTCGTTGGTAAGGCGTAACCGCGAAGAGTTGGATTAGCGATGATGGAGCCCATCTCACGGGGGTACAAGCACGTAGCACAGACCAAGCCGGAGGAGCAGGGACCATTGAAGCTTCCCACCCTTGCCCCGCAGGTAAGTTACTCCAAACCAAAAAGACCTAATTAGTAAGCCAAGACTGTCCCATTCCAGTCTTGTGGTAGTGCTATTGTCCCAGGTTGTCGCTCTATGAACCGGTCCTTAGGGAGAGTGGCCAACCAAGTACTAAACACCGTGCTGGCCCCCTAAACCAAGTTTCTAACAAAACATATTTTAATGACGCACAAACCACAGAGGGTCGGCTCTAGAATTAAGTTGCATAAGAATATTAACAAATTAATTAAAAAGGACCAAGTGTGTTATAGTGCAGCACCTAGCACAACTAACCAAAATGCAACCCAAGGGATATATATATATATATATATATATATATAAAGGGTATAAAGTGGCTAGGAAAGTCCTTGTAGGCATACAATATTAAAATGCAGTATGAAATTGTATTTAAAGGTGATAGGTGGTGTTCATGTTATACTTGCCTTCCTCAGAGTGTTCCTGCTGCTGCTCAAACTGCTGTGAAGACGGTGGCTGCTCCGGGTACTGGTACTCCTCCGAAGGATCAACGTCTACTCACGATCGCAACGCCAAGACAAGGTCCAGCACATACACATACATGCAAACAAAGGCAAACGCTAAGACACAGTACAGCAATACATAAAAATAGCAAACAAAACTAAGCTAAAACTAATCTACACGTTGCAACGATCATGTGGACATAAAGAACACCTAAAATGGAGCTAGTATGCGAAAACTAGGCTTAACACAAGATCTAGGGGCTAAACTATAAGAAAAATAGAGTTTTCAGGGGTTTTCTGCAAAAACCAGGGACCTATATGTAATTAAAGGGTAGACACAGGGGTTAGTGTGTAAAAAGTCAGGGGCGGTGGCCTGGTGGACTGCGGGTTCAAAACTGGGAAAGTTCAGGGGTCTAAGTGAATAAAACAGGGCCTGGATGTAATTACTTTTCAACTAACTAGGACTGCGGGTTTATTTAGAAGAAACCCAGGGCCTCTTTAGCAAAAAGGCCAGGGCGAAGCGATATGTTTAGATCTGAGCCGTTGGATCGCGATCGCGTGGCTCGGTTTTGATGGGATCTCGATCTAATCTCGTGCGTCCACTCTTGATCGGTCGGCTCACGTGGCTCGCGAGCGCAGGCGGTGGTGGAGCTCGCCGGGGAACCAATTCCCGTGGCGGCGCGGCTTGGGAACTTGCCGGACTTGGCCAAGACTGGCGTTCCGGGGGTCAATTCAACCCGTGCTTGGGTCTGCGGTGGCCTACGCACCATGCGTGATCCACCAAGGCTCTAAGCGGGGCTCGGGGCTGCTCGGAGCGGCATGCGTGGCGAAGGGGGCGGGTCTCCGCGGCGGTGCCCGCGCGCGTGCGCGCTGTGCTGGGCTCGGGTCCGAGTGCTAGAGGGTTTGCGGGCATGCACAGAGCCAAAAACAAACCCAGGCAAGGTCCATGCGTGGCTGTGCTGCTTTGCAGAGGGCTCGCCACGGCGAGTCTACGGTGCGGCGGTGGTGGAACACTGGCGTGGGGTGTCCCGGCTTGGACGTTTCCTATAGGCTACAACATCTAACACAAAATGTAAAGGGAGACACATGGTTCCTCACCAAGGCTTGGATTTCAAGCAAGGAGGCCGTGCGGGGCGCTGACGTCGAGGTCCGACGGCGAGGTTGACGCTGCGCACGGGGAGGAGGCTGTTGTAGGGGTTCTCCGGCCTCTAGGCTCCACAGTTCGGCTCAAGGTGGTCCTGCGAGGGTGCCACGGGGGTCAGGGAGGCTCGGAGATGGCCGGCGGCGAGGAATTTCACGAGTGGAGCAACTCACCGGCGGCGGCGTCCGGGTGGAAATCCGGCGCTAAGTGGGCGGAACTCGGGGAGGGTCGGCTTGGGAAGCTCCCTGGCGGCACTGCGGAGCTTCTGCGGCGATCTGCAGGGGCTGGGGTGGAGCAAGGCGGTGCAACCACGGTAGCGCAGAGCTTCTGCACGGCGGAGCTGTGGTGAGGCGGTGGTCCTGGAGCTCAGTGGTGGCCTTGGTGAGGCGTGGTAGGGTTCAGGAGGGTGCACGGGGGCCAAATAAAGGCAGGGCCGAGGATTTGGGCGTGCACGCCCAGTGCGAGCGCGGCGGCAATCACGGCCGAGGATCGCGGGCGGGTTGGTGTAGCGTGGGGAAATCGGATCTCGGCGTGATCCGAGCATGGGGCGTGGCTTCTAGAAGTAGGAAGGGGCGCTGGGTGCGGCTAGCCAGTGGGCCGGCGGAGCTGTGGCGGTCCACGGGGCAGCGGGGTCGCGGCGTGGGCAACGCGGAGCAGCGCAGAGGAGTCCCGGCGTGAGGAGGAAGAAAGGAAGGGAGGAGAGGGCGCTGGCGCGTGGGGCCTGCGGGTCAGTGAGGGGAGGGGGAGACGCACAGCGTGGGCTGGGCCAGTGCTGGCTGCTAGACTGAGCGGAGCAGAGGGAGCGGGAGTCAGCTGTGCGTGCGAGCTGGGCCAGGCTCTGGTTGCTGGGCCGGAGACGCAGAGGAGGAAGCGGGCCGGCATGGAAGAACGGGCCGACTGGGCTGAGCGTGGGATTGGGCTGCGGGGAAAAGGTTTGGGCTGGTTTTGGTTTGTGTTTCTTTTTCTTTTCTATTTCCTTTTCTTCTCCAAACTAACTCACACTAACTATTTGAATTCAAATCAAATTTGAATTCAAACTCCTATGCACTCAAACAATTAAAACTTATGCACAAACAAGTTTAAACTTAGAAAAATTTTAATTCCCTGTGAAACAAAATTAGATTAAATGCAAAACTAATCATAATAAACCTTAGAAAATTAAATAAAGCCAATTAAATTTATTATAAAATGCTGAAATTTAAATTAGGGTGTTACAGCTGAGCATCATTTGCACGCAGGTAAGACGGTTACGCTTGTCTTCCACGCCAAGACGGAGCTTCAGAGGCCGCCAAGTAGGGCCGGCCTGCCTGCCCTAGGCCGGCTGGCCTGGGGATGTGGCCGCGTGGCCACCGCCTTTGCAGGGATGCTCTGGATCCTCTCTGGAGGGAGGTAGTGGTTGCGTAGCTCCAACAACGACAATTAGAGGCCGGCCGGCCTCTCCTAGGCCGGCCGGCCTGGCTCTGACTCGGCTCAGGCTCGCGTTGCACCGACTTGTTGCTCTCTAGGCCCACAGTGCTTCTCAGGTTGGGTTGGGCTCTGGTTCTTCGGTTAGTCACTGATTTTGATCTCAACTTTACTTGGTTCAGGCCTTTCGGCCTTATCTTGTGAAATTTGCAGAAACCATCTTGATATGACTTGCTCTTGGGCTCAGGTGGCTCTCCACGAAGTTTGATGGCAAAATGTGGTAGGGTTAGGCCGGCCGGCCTGGCCTAGGCCGGCCGGCCAGGGTTTTGCCCCCAATTTGGCCCAAATTCTCAGGTGTTGATCCTAACTTCAAATAAGCATCAAAACATGTGGAACTTGTTAATGTTAGTAAAAATCATAAAAATACAGTTCCAAAAGTATGAAATCCGAAGGAATGCTGGCGTTAAAAATCATCGTAATCGACCACCAACACACCCCCACACCTAGACTTTGCTCGTCCCGAGCAAAAGGGGTCGATAAAGATTCCTGAGGATCAAACAAAGTCCGGGGTTCACGAACGCTGGTATGCATAAGAATTATTTCAGAGCTTTCCTTTCGTACCTCAGATTCCGGGTGGCTAACACTTCATGTTCACCTATTGATCTCCAGAATAAATCGATGAAGATAATGACTAGCCCTGCCTCGTAGTACTTGGAAGATTTTTGCTTTTAAATAAATTCAAGGCTCAATCTTTTTGCTCGAGTCACTCATTCACTCAATTTTGTTCATACTTCATTAATCCTTCCAAAATTTGTTTTGCCACAGAGTATGTGGAGCTTAGTGAAGGATGTTGCATATCCATAACATTTGTATTGCATCAAACCTGGTGTCTCTTAGGAATCTAGATGCTCATCTCATGGGTCAAGTGCAAGTGATATACGAAGATATAATCCATGGTGGTTTTGTGCATAGCATTACACACCTCCCCCTTCTCTCTTTTTTTTAGACAAGGCATGAATTTTGTTCATCCTTTTCTTTCTTTTCAGGGGGTGTAACACTGTTTGGCAACCACATTTCATGGACTCGAGTTGATGGACGTGTACGTGAATGATCCCATTGAGATGAATCAATCTAAACTCCTTTGGAGGCACTAAACTTGAGCAAGCTCACAATGCATAGGTGTAACACCCTAATTTAAATTTCAGCATTTATTAATAAATTTAATTGGCTTTATTTAATTTTCTAAGGTTTATTGTGTTAGACTTGCATTTAATCTCAATTTTTGTTCTATAAGTAATTAAAATTTTATCATAGGTTTAAATTTTGGTGTTGCATTCATGCTGGTGCATGGTTTTGATTGTTGGTTTGCAAAGGAGTTTGAATTCAAATTTCTTTTGAATTCAAATAGATTTGAATTGTTTAGAAATAGAGGAAGTATTAGAAAAGGAACCCAGCCCAAACCCAAAACTCAAACCAGCCTAGCAGCCCAACCCGGCCCAGCTCTTTTTCTTCTCCCTCGGGCCCGTTTCCACCCGCAAAGCCCAGCGGCTCCTTCTTTCCCGCGGCCCAGCCAGTAGCGCCAGCTCGGCCCAAGCGCGTGGCCCGTCTCCCTCCGCACTCAGCTCTCCACTACGCCCGTCCCACGCCCCTGCCTCCTCTCACTGACACAACTGGGCCCGCACGTCAGAGCACCCGCGCGGCGCTCAACCCGCAAGCGCACGCCCCCGCCTCACCCCGCTGACCTCCCGGCCCCACTGGCCAGAACCTTCCCCTTCCTCCGCCCAAGATCCTCGCTGTGACGCCGCGCCTCTGCTCCGCGCCGCGACCCGCTGCCCGCTGCCCTGTGGACCGCCTCAACCCCGTAGCCCCACCGGCCAGCCACCCGAGCACGCTCCGGCCTTCTAGAAGCAGCAGCCAGAGCCGGGAACGCGCAATCCGTTGCCTCGATCCGCTTTCCCCGCGCAGAGTCCCGCCGAGATCACCGGGGCTCGCCTGCACCGAGGATCACGGCCTCCCCCTTTAATTGGCCCCGTGAGCCTTCCCTGCGCCTCGCACTTCCCCTACCTGCGCAGCCAGAGCCGAACCACGCTATGCCCCGCCTCGCCGAGCTCCGCCGCCGCAGGTGAGGCCGCCTCCGAGCAATAGCTCGCCTCCTGTGATGCTCTGGCCCTCCTGACCCCATGTTCGCCTCCGCAGCCCGACAGCGCACCTGTACGCGGGATCAGGACGCCGGGGAGCCGCACCCCTACGGCCGCTCCATGGGATCCGCCGCACCCTCCGCCGCCGGACTTCCCGCCGACCCACCAGCGCTGCATCTCTGACCCAGTTCAAACCCCGGTGAGCACCGCAACCTCTCCCTGGACCTTTTGGGCGCTAGAATCAGTAAGCCGTAGCCTTTGGGGGCCTCTAGGACGCCATCGCCGGCGAGCTCTATTGCGCCGAGCCGCCCCCACCGCCGCGCGCCCCTCACCGTACCCCGCAGCGCCCCGCCGAGTGCCCCAGTGGTTTACTCATGCCACGGGCTTGCTCCAGAGCCCAGCCGTAGCCCGAATCAGCCACGGGAAGGCCGGATTCGGCTTTCTCCGGCGCTGCGCCACCGCGGGAGCTCTGCTCCGGCGAGCCGCGCCGCCGCCCGCACGCCCCTTCGCCCGTGGCCGCCAGATCTAGAAATAGCGGCCCAGATTAGAACGTGGTCCGATCCAATCTAGTCCACCGGATCGAGATCCAGCGGCCTAGGATCGTGCGTAACGGTTCGGCCTGGACCTTTTTCTAAAGAGACCCCCGGTTTCTTCCTATTCAACCCGCAGTCCACCTCTAGTCAAAAGAAATTACAGTTTGGCCCAAAATTTTGCTCAGACCCCCCTGATCTTTTTAGATATATAACCCGCCATCCACAGTTGGTTTTTTCACGAGTTAGACCCCAGAGTTTTAGTTTAATTATGTTTGGGCCCTCGGTTTTTGCAGAAAACCCCCTGGAACTTAGTTTTTCTCGCAGATAAGCCCCTAGAACTTGTTTTTAGCCTAGATTATGCGTTTTAACTCCGTTTTAAGCGTTCTTTATGTCCACGCGATCGTTGTAATGCGTAGAATAGTTTTAGACTAGTTTAGTGTGCTATTTTTATGTATTGATGTACTGTTTCTTAGCTTTTTTTAGTGTTTGCTTGTATGTTTATGTTGTGTATTGTTTTGGCCATGTGTTCGTGAGTAGACGTTGAGCTACCAGAGGAGCCCCAGTACCAGTACCCGGAGCAGCCGTCTTCCGAGCACTTTGAGCAGTAGCAGGAGCCGTACGAGGAAGGCAAGTATAACATGAACAACCTATCACTTTTAATTACAATTTCATACTGCATTTTAATACTGTATGCCTATAAGGACTTCCTAGCCACTTTATATCCTTTATATATATATCCTTGGGTTGCATTTTGGTTAGTTGTGCTAGGTGCCGCGCTAAAACACTCTGGTCCTTTTAACTAATTTGATTAATGGTTTACTTGAACTTAATTCTGAGAGTGGCCCTCTGTGCTTCGTGCTTGGGTGGCTCACGTCTCGTTAAAATATGGTTTTTGTAGAAACATGGTTTAGGGGGCCAGCACGGTGCTTAGTGCTTGGTTGGCCACTCTCCATAAGGACCGGTTCATAGAGCGACAACCTGGGACAACAGCGCTACCACAAGGCTAGAATGGGATAGACTTGGCATAATAATTAGATCTTTTTGGTTTGGAGTAATTTACCTGTGGGGCAGGGGCGGTAAGCTTCTATGGCCCTCGTGCTGAGTGGCCTCGTCTGTGCTTCGTGTCTTGACGCCCACTAGACCTGCTCCATAGTCGCTGATCCACCCTCGCGGTTACTCCCTACCAACGAGATTCTTTGTAAAGGCCTCGTAGTGAGTTTGCTAGTCATCTCACCTAAGGAAGTGTGATGAACAACTAGCGTAGCTCACGACTTGTGGGTAAAGATGTGCAACCTCTGCAGAGTGTAAAACTGGTATACTAGCCGTGCTCACGGTTATGAGCGGCCCAGATCCTCCTTTTGATTAGTGGGGTTATCTCCTTCCGACGAGGGAGGTGCCTCTCGGGGTTACCTTGGTGGTTTCGGTTTGGTTCTCTGTAGTAACATGATTAATTTTGATTAATTTCTATGTAACTGGGTTAATGGTAATTCATCAACTCGTAGTAAATAGCTTTAATAAAATTTTGCCAAGAATTAAAAGCTAATGCAGTTGAGTCAGCCAACCTTAGAGCCTCATAGTTTGTGTTATACTTGTTGAGTACAAGTTGTGTACTCACTCTTGCCTCTTCTCTACCTTTTCCTCTTGGATACGCTACTGCTGCTCAGTTCCTGCCGACACGAGGGAGTTCGCTCAGCGCTACCAGGACTACGAGGACTTCTAGGTGTTCGTCTCCCAGTCGACGTCCCTGTGGCGCCCTGCTCAGCTTCGGAGAGTTTTTATCGTATTTGTACTTCGCTTCCGCTGTATCAGACATTTTTGTCATTAATGTAATAAATAACATTTGTATTCGCTTTATTATATCTTTTTACCTGATATGTGCTGTGATATACTGTTCATTCTGTAGTATATACGTGTGACTTGATCCTGGCACGTATATGATTGCTCGGTTTATGTTCTTTTATAAACCGGGTGTAACAGAGTGGTGGTATCAGAGCCGTATCGACTGTAGGACGAAGCCTAGATAGAACTGGTCGAGTTTTAGGACTTCTTCTCTCCAATCCTTGTCTGCTGAAACTATTTTACTATTATGCCCCTTGAATTCTATGACTTTTACCCGTCTTGTCTTGATTTCTCTCTCTAGAGAATAGTTTTCGTAGATTTTGGCCTGAATCAGTCATCTGACCACCATGAGTATCAGCTAGGTGACCCTTTTATAATACTACGATAGCACGTTCTGTGACGCGTTGTGTTAGTCGAGTCGTATGTTAAACTCGGCTAAGTTGTGAAAATTGTCTGCTTGTTATTATGCTACATGTTTGATTTGGATTTTTGAATGATTGTATAGCTTAGTAGTTTAAATTTGTTTAAAGAAAATCACTCTTATGTTAAAGTTAACTAATTAATAAAATGAATTAGATCGTTGGGGGTAAAACAGTCCACTCTATCCTGTCTACTTTATCATGGCTGAGTCTTTTTCCGCAAAGAGTTATCATATCCATCTGAATTTATTCCTGCAATATCCTTACTCGTGAAATCTTTTGTCCAAAATCAGATGGTGAACACCAGGCGTGGTTCTAACCAGCAGGGGCAGAACAACCAGGGTCAGAACACCTAGGGGACCGGGACCCCGATGCCTCCGCCTTTGACTCTGGAGCAGTACTTCTAGCTCCAGATGCAGATGATGGCTACCCTGAACAACACGGTTCAGGCCCTTCAGCAGGCTCACACTCAGCCTCCGCCTCCTCCACCACCGCAGCCTCGCGACAGGCGTGCTGAGTTCCTGAGGGGTCACCCGCCGACGTTCTCTCACACGTCTGACCCTCTCCAGGCTGACGACTGGCTCCGTGCAGTGGAGCGCCAGCTGGACATCGCCCAGTGCGATGATCGTGAGCGCGTCTTGTACGCAGCAGGACAGCTGCGAGGGGTAGTTTTGGACTGGTGGGAGTCCCACCTAGTTCAGGACCACGAGGCTCTCACCTGGCTCCAGTTCCGGGAGCGGTTCCGCAGCCACAACGTCCCCGCAGGCGTTATGAAGATGAAGCAGAAGGAGTTCCTTGCACTGAAGCAGGTAATCTTAAATATAATCATTCAGCGGTTTCTTTTGAGCTAATGCCCCTTGTTCTATCCTTATGAATCTTGAGTTAATCTTTCGATATCTATCTGTCTTTGACACTTCAGGGGACTATGTCGGTCACGGATTATCGTGATCGCTTTCTGCAGCTTGCTCGCTACGCCCCTGCCGATGTTGCGGATGACCGCAAGAAGCAGGAGCACTTCATGGAGGGCCTTGAGGACTACCTCCAGTACGCGCTGCTCAACCTCTGCTTCGACGACTTCAACCATCTGGTTGACAGCGCACTCAACACTGAGCGCAAACACTTGGAGATGGAGGACAAGAAGAGGAAGATTGTCCCCGTTGCTTCCGGCAGCAACACTCGTCCTCGCCTCCAGCCGCCTCAGCAGTACCAGCAGCAGTACCGGCCTTCCCAGCAGTACCAGCAGAGGCCGCAGCAGTACCCACCTCGACAGCAGCAGCAGGCAGGTCAGGGCCCGAGGTTACCGGCACCTCCGGCTCGTGCTCCACCAGCTCCGCCAGCACCGCAGGCTCCACGTCCGGCAGCTCCTACCGGACAGCAGGCTTCGACACTTGCACGCGTCTGCTATCACTGCGGCCAGCCGGGGCACTACGCCAACACTTGCCCCCGGAAGGCGCAGCCGGGACAACAGGGTCGCCCAGCTCAGCCCAGGGCGCCAGCACAGGGTCGGGTGAACCACGTGACGGCCGAGTCAGCGGTTGAGGCTCCTAACGTGGTTATTGGTACGTTCATGGTCAACTCTCACCCCGCTACAGTGTTTTTCGATATCGGTGCTACTCATTCTTTCATTTCCAAGTCATTTGCCGAGCAGCATTGTATACCGGTTTCTTGTATGAGGACAGCTATGGTAGTTACCTCACCTGGGGGTCAGATACGTACATGTTCTATATGCTCCAGAGTTAGTATTGTCATAAAGGGGGTAGAATTCCGCACTGGTTTGATCGTCATTGATTCATCGGGGATAGATGTGATTTTGGGCATGGAGACCCTTACCAGATGGGGAGTCTGTATTGATTGTGCTCAGCGAACAGTTCACTTGTCAACATCTGATGGCCAAGAGGTGACAGTCAGTGCTTTAGAGCCTTCTGGATTTCTTCATCAGATGGAGGCTAGACCCACGGATGGTATTCGCGTGGTGTCTGAATTCCCGGATGTCTTTCCGGATGATTTGCCAGGTATGCCGCCTGAATGCGCCATTGAGTTTGTATTGATCTCTTGCCTGGCACAGCTCCTATTGCAAAGCGGCCCTACCGTATGGCACCTATAGAGCATGAAGAAGTCAAGAAAACTATTGATGAGTTGCTAGCCAAGGGCTATATCCGTCGCAGCTTCTCTCCTTGGGCTTTTCCATTGTTGCTGGTAGATAAGAAGGATGGCTCGAAGAGGATGTGTGTGGATTATCGGGAGCTGAATGCAGTCACTATTAAGAACAAGCATCCACTGCCCCGTATCGAGGATCTCTTCGATCTGCTTCGAGGTGCTCGTATATTCTCGAAGATTGATCTTCGTTCGGGTTATTTTCAGCTGAGGATCCGTCCTGGGGATATTCCGAAGACGGCATTCACTTGCAAGTACGGGCTGTATGAGTACACGGTCATGTCCTTCGGCTTGACTAATGCCCCGGCTTTCTTCATGCATCTGATGAACATGGTCTTCATGGATTATCTGGATGTCTTGGTGGTGATTTTCATTGATGATATTCTGATCTTCTCCAAGACAGAGGAAGAGCATGAGGAGCATCTGAGACTCATATTGCAGAGGCTGAGAGAGCATCAGATGTATGCTAAGTTCAGCAAGTGCGAGTTCTGGATTGACGAGGTCCCATGCCTCGGTCATGTTATCTCTCAGGGGGGCATTGTTGTTGATCCGAGCAAGGTGAAGGATGTGCTAGAGTGGGAGACACCGCAGACAGTAAAGGAAGTCAGGTCATTCTTGGGCTTAGCTGGATATTATCGGAGGTTCATTGAGAATTTCTCCAAGATCGCGAAGCCTTTGACTTCTTTGCTGGAGAAAAATGTGGCTTTCGTGTGGACTGATGAGTGTCAGAGGGCCTTTGATGAGCTGAAGAAAAGGTTGACTACGGCGCCAGTCCTGACTCTGCCAGACTAGACCAAGAGGTTCACGGTATATTGTGATGCTTCGAAGGATGGTCTTGGGTGTGTTCTGATGCAGGAGTGCAGAGTGATTGCTTATGCTTCACGGCAGTTACGTCGGCATGAGCTGAACTATCCCACTCATGATCTTGAGTTAGCCGCAGTTGTGCATGCTCTGAAGATTTGGAGGCATTACTTGTATGGGCGGCAGTGTGATATCTATACTGATCACAATAGTCTCAAGTATATATTCATGCAGAATGAGCTGAAACTACGGCAGAGGAGATGGTTAGAGTTGGTCAAGGATTATGACCTGGAGATTCACTATCATCCGGGCAAGGCCAATGTTGTAGCAGATGCTTTGAACAGGAGAAGCTATGTCAACATTGCCGTGGCTTTCCAGATGCCTCCAGAGTTATGCGAGGAGTTTGAGCAGTTGAGTCTAGGCTTCTTGCATCATACCTCCAGTGCAGCGTTTGAGGCAGTACCGACTCTAGAGTCAGAGATCAGGCAGCGTCAGAAAGAAGATGAGAACCTGTGGGAGATTCGTGAGTTGCTCAAGAAGGGCAAGGCTCCACACTTCAGAGAGGATGATCAGGGTACTTTGTGGTACAAGAACTGGATCTGTGTGCCAGATGTGAATGATCTCCGGAAGTTGATTCTGAGTGAGGCCCATGATACAGCTTACTCTATTAATCCGGGCAGCACGAAGATGTATTATGATCTGAAGGAATGTTTCTGGTGGTATGGTATGAAGCGTTCAGTGGCAGAGAACGTGGCTATTTGTGACACCTGTCAGCATGTCAAGGCTGAGCATCAGAGGCCAGCAGGTCTGTTACAGCCTTTGAAGATTCCAGAGTGGAAATGGGAGGAAATCACTATGGACTTCATTGTTGGATTGCCTCGTACTCAGAAAGGGTACAACTCTATATGGGTAGTAGTGGATCGTCTGACGAAGGTTGCTCACTTCATTCCAGTGAACACTACTTACTCCGGTGCTAGACTTGCAGAGTTGTACATCTCTTGGATTGTCTGCTTGCATGGTGTGCCCAAGAAGATCATATCTGATAGAGGGTCTCAGTTCACTTCTCGATTCTAGGAGCAGCTCCATGATTCGCTGGATACGAAGCTGCGTTTCAGTATGGCTTATCACCCTCAGACAGATGGGCAGACAGGGAGAACCAACCAAGTGTTGGAGGATATGCTGAGAGCTTGTGCTATTCAGTATGGTACTAGTTGGGATAAGTGCCTGTCATATGCTGAGTTTTCATACAACAACAGCTACCAGGCCAGTCTGAAGAAGTCCCCCTTCGAGGCATTGTATGGCAGAAAGTGCAGGACTCCTCTCTATTGGGATCAGATTGGTGAGAAGCAGCTCTTTGGCCCTGAGATCATAGATGATGCAGAGCAGATGGTTCAGGTTGTGCGAGAGAATCTGAGGATTGCACAGAGTAGGCAGAAGAGCTATGCAGATGGCAAATGGAGAGACCTGTCTTTCAGTGTTGGTGATCATGTATACCTGAAGGTGTCTCCGATGAGAGGAATCCGCAGGTTTAATGTCAAGGGGAAGCTAGCACCTCGGTATGTTGGTCCATTCAAGGTGCTAGAGAGGAAAGGCGAAGTTGCTTATCGCCTGGAGTTGTCCACCAGCCTCTCAGGAGTTCATGATGTCTTCCATATATCTCAGCTGAAGAGGTGTCTGCGAGTACCCGAGAAGCAGGCACCACTGGATGGGGTAGATGTGCAGGAAGATCTGACTTATACTGAGCATCCGGTGAGAATTCTGGAGACATCAGAAAGGGTTACTCGGAACAAGCGCATCAAGATGTGCAGAGTTCAGTGGAGTCACCACAGTGAAGCTGAGGCTACATGGGAGCGAGAAGATGAGCTGAGGAAGACATATCCAGACCTCTTTGCTAGCCAGCCCAGTTAAATCTCGGGGACGAGATTTCTTTAAGGGGGTAGGGTCTGTAACACCCTAATTTAAATTTCAGCATTTATTAATAAATTTAATTGGCTTTATTTAATTTTCTAAGGTTTATTGTGTTAGACTTGCATTTAATCTCAATTTTTGTTCTATAAGTAATTAAAATTTTATCATAGGTTTAAATTTTGGTGTTGCATTCATGCTGGTGCATGGTTTTAATTGTTGGTTTGCATAGGAGTTTGAATTCAAATTTCTTTTGAATTTAAATAGATTTGAATTGTTTAAAAATAGAGGAAGTATTAGAAAAGGAACCCAGCCCAAACCCAAAACTCAAACTACCTAGCAGCCCAACCCGGCCCAGCTCTTTTTCTTCTCCCTCGGGCCCGTTTCCACCCGCAAAGCCCAGCGGCTCCTTCATTCCCGCGGCCCAGCCAGTTGCGCCAGCTCGGCCCAAGCGCGCGGCCCGTCTCCCTCCGCGCTCAGCTCTCCACCGTGCCCGTCCCACGCCCCTGCATCCTCTCACTGACACAACTGGGCCCGCACGTCAGCGCACCCGCGCTGCGCTCAGCCCGCAAGCGCGCGCCCCCGCCTCACCCCGCTGACCTCCCGGCCCCACTGGCCAGAACCTTCCCCTTCCTCCGCCCAAGATCCTCACCGTGACGCCGCGCCTCTGCTCTGCACCGCGACCCGCTGCCCTGTGGACCGCCTCAACCCCGTAGCCCCACCGGCCAGCCACCCGAGCACGCTCCGGCCTTCTAGAAGCAGTAGCTAGAGCCGGGAACACGCAATCCGTTGCCTCGATCCGCTTTCCCCGCGCAGAGTCCCGCCGAGATCACCGGGGCCCGCCTGTGCCGAGGATCACGGCCTCCCCCTTTAATTGGCCCCGTGAGCCTTCCCTGCGCCTCGCACTTCCCCTACCTGCGCAGCCAGAGCCGAACCACGCTCTACCCTGCCTCGCCGAGCTCCGCCGCCGCAGGTGAGGCCACCTCCGAGCAATAGCTCGCCTCCGGTGATGCTCTGGCCCTCCTGACCCCATGTTCGCCTTCGCAGCCCGACAGCGCACCTGTACGCGGGATCAGGACACCGAGGAGCCGCGCCCCTACGGCCGCTCCACGGGATCCGCCGCACCCTCCGCCGCCGGACTTCCTGCCGACCCACCAGCGCTGCATCTCCGACCCAGTTCAAACCCCGGTGAGCACCGCAACCTCTCCCTGGACCTTTTGGGCGCTAGAATCAGTAATCCGTAGCCTTTGGGGGCCTCTAGGACGCCGTCGCCGGCGAGCTCTGTTGCGCCGAGCCGCCCCCACCGCCGCGCGCCCCTCACCGTACCCCGCAGCGCCCCGCCGAGTGCCCCAGTGGTTTACTCATGCCACGGGCTTGCTCCAGAGCCCAGCCGCAGCCCGAATCAGCCACGGGAAGGCCGGATTCGGCTTTCTCCGGTGCTGCGCCACCGCGGGAGCTTTGCTCCGGCGAGCCGCGCCGCCGCCCGCACGCCCCTTCGCCTGTGGCCGCCAGATCTAGAAATAGCGGCCCAGATTAGAATGTGGTCCGATCCAATCTAGTCCACCGGATCGAGATCCAGCGGCCTAGGATCGTGCGTAATGGTTCGGCCTGGACCTTTTTCTAAAGAGACCCCCGGTTTCTTCCTATTCAACCCGCAGTCCACCTCTAGTCAAAAGAAATTACAGTTTGGCCCAAAATTTTGCTCAGACCCCCCTGATCTTTTTAGATATATAACCAGCCATCCACAGTTTGTTTTTTCACGAGTTAGACCCCAGAGTTTTAGTTTAATTATGTTTAGGCCCTTGGTTTTTGCAGAAAACCCCCTGGAACTTAGTTTTTCTCGCAGATAAGCCCCTAGAACTTGTTTTTAGCCTAGATTATGCGTTTTAACTCCGTTTTAAGCGTTCTTTATGTCCACGCGATCGTTGTAACGCGTAGAATAGTTTTAGACTAGTTTAGTGTGCTATTTTTATGTATTGATGTATTGTTTCTTAGCTTTTGTTAGTGTTTGCTTGTATGTTTATGTTGTGTATTGTTTTGGCCATGTGTTCGTGAGTAGACGTTGAGCTACCGGAGGAGCCCCAGTACCAGTACCCGGAGCAGCCATCTTCCGAGCACTTTGAGCAGCAGCAGGAGCAGTACGAGGAAGGCAAGTATAACATGAACAACCTATCACTTTTAATTACAATTTCATACTGCATTTTAATACTGTATGCCTATAAGGACTTCCTAGCCACTTTAAATCCTTTATATATATATCCTTGGGTTGCATTTTGGTTAGTTGTGCTATGTGCCGTGCTAAAACACTATGGTCCTTTTAATTAATTTGATTAATGGTTTACTTGAACTTAATTCTGAGAGTGGCCCTCTGTGCTTCGTGCTTGGGTGGCTCACGTCTCGTTAAAATATGGTTTTTGTAGAAACATGGTTTAGGGGGCCAGCACGGTGCTTAGTGCTTGGTTGGCCACTCTCCATAAGGACCGGTTTATAGAGCGACAACCTGGGACAACAGCGCTACCACAAGGCTAGAATGAGATAGACTTGGCGTAATAATTAGATCTTTTTGGTTTGGAGTAACTTACCTGCGGGGCAGGGGCGGTAAGCTTCTATGGCCCTCGTGCTGAGTGGCCTCGTCTGTGCTTCGTGTCTTGACGCCCACTAGACCTGCTCCATAGTCGCCGATCCACCCTTGCGGTTACTCCCTACCAACGAGATTCTTTGTAAAGGCCTCGTAGTGAGTTTGCTAGTCATCTCACCTAAGGAAGTGTGATGAACAACTAGCGTAGCTCACGACTTGTGGGTAAAGATGTGCAACCTCTGCAGAGTGTAAAACTGGTATACTAGCCGTGCTCACGGTTATGAGCGGCCCTGATCCTCCTTTTGATTAGTGGGGTTATCTCCTTCCGACGAGGGAGGTGCCTCTCGGGGTTACCTTGGTGGTTTCGGTTTGGTTCTCTGTAGTAACATGATTAATTTTGATTAATTTCTATGTAACTGGGTTAATGGTAATTCATCAACTCGTAGTAAATAGCTTTAATATAACATAGTGTTGCTTATCTCTACATTGACCGAGCACTGCGCCTACGGCGTAGTCGCTTGCATCGCACATGATCTCGAAAGGAAGTTTCCAATCAGGAGTCTGAATGGTGGGTGCGGAAACGAGTGCCTTCTTGAGGGTATAGAAGGCTATGAGGCATTCCTCGTCAAAGTTGAACGGGGCGTCCTTTTCCAGCAGGTTGGTCAAGGGTCTGGCTATACGGGGAAGTCCTTAATGAACCTCCTATAGAAACCTGCTTGACCTAAGAAACTCCTGACTCCCTTGACATTAGTCGGGGGTGGCAACTGTTCAATAACATCGATTTTCGCCCGATCCACTTCTATCCCGCGCTCAGACACTCTATGTCCGAGAACAATTCCTTCTCTAACCATAAAGTGACACTTTTCCCAGTTAAGAACTAGGTGTGTCTCTTGGCACCTCTTGAGAACTTTTTCCAAGTTCTCAAGGCATTGGGCGAAGTCTTTGCCATAGACGAAAAAATCGTCCATGAACACTTCCATAATGTGCTCAATTAGGTCCGAGAAGATTGCCATCATGCACCTTTGGAATGATGCTGGTGCGTTGCATAGGCCGAAAGACATTCGCCGATAGGCAAACGTACCATAGGGGCAGGTGAATGTAGTCTTGCTCTGGTCATCGGGATGGATAGGAATATGATAATAACCGGAGTATCCGTCGAGGTAACAAAAATACGAGTGCTTTGCCAACCGTTCAAGCATCTCGTCAATGAAGGGAAGAGGGAAGTGATCTTTCCGGGTTGCCTTGTTGAGCATCCGGTAATCGATACACATTCTCTATCCAGTCACTGTCCATTGAGGTATGAGCTCGTTCCTCTCATTACGGACTACCATCATGCCTCCCTTCTTTGAGACTACTTGGACTGGGCTGACCCACTCGCTATCTTGCATGGGGTATATGATGCCCGCGTGCAGCAACTTGAGCACCTATTTCTTGACTACCTCCCTCATCGCATCGTTAAGCCGCCGTTGATGTTCTCGTGACAGCTTATGTTCCGGCTCCATTGGAATGCGATGGGTGCAAAGATTGGGGCTGATCCCCTTCAAGTCTTGGAGAGAGTATCCTATAATGGACCGATACTTCTCTAAGACTGCAACAAGCCGCCGAGTTTCACTCTCTGTCAGCTTGTCGCTGATGACAACTGGCGTGGCTCTATTGTCGTGGAGGAATGCATACTTCAGACCAGGAGGCAGCGGCTTCAGCTCAGGTAGAGGAGGTTGCGGAATCTCCTCTCCGTCAAGCTTACTTTTGCCGGCCAGATCTGTTTCCTGGGCGAAGTGTGTGACATCTTCCTCAAGAATGGGGTGAGTTAGCTCTTCTTAGCTGATGTTCACTACATCCTCCAATGGGTCTTGCTCCGGCCTAGCCTCAGCAATGGTGTTGCATGAGCGAACTAGGCTGACTGGGACTTTCTCTTTGCCAACCTTAACCTCGAGCGTACCTCGGTCTCCATTTGGGTTGACAAGGGGCTCTCTTGGCTTACCGATCAAGACAAACTCTTCACCTTCCGGGATATCGAAGATGTGGAAGTCTAGGAAAACCTTGTTATGTCCCATCTTTAGGGACATAGCATGGAGAATTCCCTTACTTTCCACGATCTGGCCGTCGATCCATTTCAGGTGCTTACGAGAAGAGGTCAGGGGCTCAGATGAAATGTGATCTGCCAAGGTTTTGGACATCATGTTCACCCCGACCTTCGGGTCGTAAAAAGTTTCTTATGGTTCAGCGTCCCTAATAGTGTAGAGGAGCACTCTAGGATTACAGTAGATCTGGACGATACCACTGCTGGCCTCGGCTTCCTCTGTCCATTCTTTACTTATAATCGCAGAAGGACCCTCTATCTGCGATGAAACTTCGGGAATGAACACCTCAGATTTTGAGCAAATGCACTTGTGTTCCTTCGGCATGCTAGCCGCATTGCCGAGTTCCAAATACTCTTCCTCGGTGAAGAGGTCGGGTACGAACATAGGCATATCCTCGATGAAGTGCTCAGGATCTGGCGACTTTGGTGGTTTGGTTATTTCCTCTATGTATGGTGGAGGTGGAGAGGATGTGGCTGAGAGGATTCAAAGTTGTTGTGTCTCGCTGGGCTGTTCTAAAGGCTCTGGTGGATCGTCATAAATACTGGTGTATTCAGTACTGTTCGGAACCTTCTCTAGGAGAGTTCTGACCTCAGCCACTGTCTTGTACAGGACGGATCCCTCGGAAGCCAGATTCATGAAATGTGCGCTCTCCGGTTTAAGGCCATAGAAGAAGTGTTACATAAGTATTTCCTCCGGCATCTGATGTGGTGACCCGGAGTCTACTAAATGCATGAATCTAGCCCTGGCTACTCCAAGTGATTCATCACCTTGCTCGAATGATAGGAGCTGTTTCCAATGGGGAATCACTTTGGAGATGGGATAGAAGAACAAGCAAAATTCATCCTTCAGTTGTATCCAATCTCCTCCGACTCTCCTTGCCGTCCGGTTGTACCAGAGTTTGGCTTCCCCCGTCAGAGAGAACGGGAATAGCTTTCACCGTAAGGTGTTTTGGGACATACCGGGTATAATCAGAAGAGAGCAATTCTCTTCGAAGATTTGTAAGTGAGCATAGGGACACTCGTCCTTCTTTCCAGAGAAGGACTGTGCGCGAACCATGGCTACGAGACTGGGACAGATCTCGTAACCATCGGATAGGATGGGGTGGCAAGATGGTGGCGGTTCCAAATACCCGCGAGAGGGAACTGCTGGATAATAGGAGAATACTCTATATGGATGGATGCAAAGTCGTACGGCTAATTAGCTCTAAGCCTAAGCTTGTTGGCAATCCTTAGCCTAACAAATTACTCCGCAAGCGCACAAAGACCGATTGTAGTTTTCACCAGGGAGTATACCTGGGATATCAAATCCAAGGAACGGTAAAGCTTCGACCAAACTTAGAGATCGTCAACCGGACACAACCAGCGAGAAGAAGATACGTGAAGAGGTCCTAACTCCAGATAACCTACTACTCTGACTAGCTAACGAGCTAACTACTAACTTGATCTGCTTCGGCGGCTGGAAGAGGAAGGACTTCAGAAAGGGATGAGAGGGGAGTCCAATGGCAACCTGCACTACTGCTATGAAAACACCAGAACGTGGTGGACTACAAAGGACTGATAGGGCTGTCACCACCTACTGACTACCACAACGGTTTCGTGGGGTGGCACATAACCTAAGGTAGCTACCAAGCCTGGGCACCACGCCCACAACCCTCGAGCTACTTGCTCCTACCGTGTACTTAGATAGAAAGCAACCTCAAATAAGTAGAACTTGCTACTTACGCAGACTCAGGATCCTACAGATCAAAGTAAGTACTTAACAAGTAACTAAGATAGAAAGTAAAGCTAGCGATAAACTGAAGTTGAGACAAGGATCTTACTCGAATAAATTCTTCCGAGGCGGATACAAAGTAGAGTAAGACCAAGAGAACTCGAGTCCGCTCCTTTCAGCTCGTCTTTCACCAGAGCACTCACCTCACTCTCTTCCTACTCAACACAAGTGTACAAGAGACTCTCTTCTCTATGGAATGGTGTGTGTTACAAGAGGGGTATGGTGCTCTATTTATACTACTCTGAGGTCGGTACTGGGCTGAGCGTCAGTTGCACGTAGGTAAGATGGTTATGCTTGTCTTCCACACCAAGACGGAGCTTCAGAGGCCGCCAAGTGGGGCCGGCCGGCCTCCCCTAGGCCGGTCGGCCTAGGGATGTGGCCGCGTGGCCACCGTCTTTGCAAGGATGCTCTGGATCCTCTCTGGAGGTCGGTAGTGGTTGCGTAGCTCCAACGGCGACAGTTAGAGGCCGGCCGGCCGGCCTCTCCTAGGCCGGCCGGCCTGGCTCTGACTAGGCTCAGGCTCGCGTTGCACCGACTTGTTGCTCTCTAGGCCTACAGTGCTTCTCAGGTTGGGTTGGGCTCTGGTTCTTCGGTTAGTCACTGATTTTGATCTCAACTTTACTTGGTTCAGGCCTTTCGGCCTTATCTTGTGAAATTTGCAGAACCCATCTTGATATGACTTGCTCTTGGGCTCAGGTGGCTCTTCACGAAGTTTGATGGCAAAATGTGGTAGGGGTAGGCCGGCCAGCCGGGCCTAGGCCGGCCGGCCTGGGGTTTTCCCCAATTTGGCCCAAATTCGCAGGTGTTGATCCTAACTTCAAATAAGCATCAAAGCTTGTGGAACTTGTTAATATTAGTAAAAATCATAAAAATACAGTTCCAAAAGTATGAAATCTGAAGAAATGTTGGTGGTAAAATTTTTCGAAATCGACCGCCAACAATCTCCAACCTGCAGCGTCCTCTCCTGTATGCGCATCTCGTGGTACCTGCATAAAGTTTGTTGGTAGCGAGCCGATCGGTGTAGCATGGCTAGCCTTGCTTCCTCCAAAACTTCCATGGCATCCCTCTGGGCTTCGGCTGCCATTTTTGGGTCAAAAGCTTTGACTCTTGGCGCACCGTAATCCAGATCGGAAGGCAGCACGGCCTCGGAGCCGTATTTTAGGAAGAAAGGTGTTAGTCCTGTGGACCGGTTAAGTGTGGTTCGCAAGCTCCAGAGCACTGCCGGCAGTTCTTCCACCCAACGACCCGCGAACTTTTTGAGCATGTCAAAAATGCGCGGTTTGAGCCCATGGAGGATTAGACCGTTAGCTCTTTCTAGTTGCCCGTTTGTGCGCGGGTGTCCGACCGATGCCCAGTCGATCCGGATCCCGTATCCTTCTGCAAACTCTTGGAAGTAGTGACCTGTGAAATTGGTCCCATTGTCGGTGATGATGGAATTGGGCACACCGAATCTATAGACGATGTCCAGGAAGAACTTGATGGCCTCCTTGGAGTCGATAGTTGTTATCGGTTTTGCCTCTATCCATTTTGTGAACTTGTCGATTGCAACAAGCAAGTGGGTGAACCCTCCTGGTGCCTTCTTGAGTGGCCCGACCATATCTAGACCCCATATGGCGAATGGCCATGTTATGGGAATGGTCTAAAGGGCTTGGGGCAAGTGGGTTTGTTTGGCGTAGAACTGGCAGCCTTTGCATGCGCGGACGATTTCTTGTGCGTTGCGCTGTGCTGTTGGCCAGTAAAATCCTTGTCGGAAAGCTTTTCCAACCAGGGAGCGTGGCGCAGCATGGTGTCCACAGATCCTGGCGTGTATCTCGAGAAGGAGCTCCTTGCCCTAGGCAATGGGGATGCACTTGATGAGAATGCCAGTTTCTGAGGGGCTGTGTTTGTAGAGTTCGTCGTCGATTACAGCGAAGGTTTTTGCACATCAGGCTATCCGGTGGGCTGCATTGCGATCCTTCGGGAGGACTTCATGAACAAGATAAGCCAGTAGGTCGGCTCTCCAATCTGCGGTGTCTGTCTACATTGGGTCGGATTGTCCCGAAGCGAGACAGGTTGGCCTCCCGAGTACCTGGTCGGGGGCTGGGTCGGAGGGAGTATGCTCTGTTTTCTCTGCATGCTCTATTTCCCCTATTTTCGTCTTATCTGCGGCCGGCTGCTTCTCTCGCGCCGACGGCGCGTTCAAGTCGTTGATGAAAACGCCACTGGGTGCTGGCTTGCGCTCGGCGGCCATCTTTGTGGGAGTGTCCACGTCGGGGTTTTGTTTCCGTGGGATGTGGTGGAGCTCCAGACTCCGAAATCTCCCTTCTAGCTTACGGACATCCTGGCAATATGCGTCCATGAGAGGGCTCTCACAGTTAGAGTTCTTCATGACCTGGTCGACTAAGAGCTTGGAGTCGCCGTAGACGTACAGGCGGGTTGCCCCGATGTCGATGGCTATGCGGAGGCCACTAATGAGTGCCTCATACTCTGCTACGTTGTTGGATGCAGGAAAGCGGAGGTGGACTGCGTACTGGAATGACCCCGGCCCCCGCGTCGGGTCCCATGACCCACCCGTCGAAGTAGAGAGTCTAGTACTCGTGAGAGATTTCTGGGGTCGGGGCTTGGACTTCTGTCCACTCGGCGATGAAGTCGGCCAGGGCCTGAGACTTTATCGCCATGCGTGGCAAGAACTTGACGTCGTAGCCCATCAGCTCGACTGCCCACTTGGAGATCCACCCTACGGCATCGCAATTGCGAACGACTTCTCCAAGTGGGAACGAGATGACGACCGGCACCTAGGTGACGACCGGCACCTAGGTGACGACCGGCACCTCGTGCTCGGTGAAGTAGTGTTGCAACTTCTTGGCCGCCATGATGTCGGCATATAGGAGCTTTTGTGTCTGCGGGTACTGCAACTTGTTGTCGGTCAGTACCTCGCTGACAAAGTACACAGGATGTTGGACCTTGAAGGCGTGCCCTTGCTCTTCCCTTTCAACCACCAAGGCGGCGCTGACCACATGGTTAGTGGCTGCCAAGTAAAGCAAAAGGGGTTCGCAGGGATCCGGTGCCACTATCACTGGTGGAGAGGATAAGAGAGCCTTTAGGCGGTCGAGGGCCGCCTGTGCCTCCTCCGTCCAGACAAAGGTGTCGGATTTCTTGAGGAGTTTGTATAGCGGCAAACCTCGCTCTCCTAGCCGGGCGATATACTGGCTGAGCGCGGCCAGGCATCCAGTTAGCCTCTAGACGCCCTTAATGCCGCGGATGGGCCCCATGTTGGTGATGGCCATGAATTTGTCGCGGTTGGCTTCGATGCCACGCTCGGACACCATGTATCTGAGTAGTTTGCCCTTTGGCATACCGAACATCCATTTCTCGGGGTTTAGTTTGATGTTGAACCTCTTGAGATTTGTGAACGTGGTGCTCAGGGTGGCGATCAGGTCATCCGCGCGCGGTGTCTTGATGACGATGTCGTCAATGCAAACCGCGACCGTCACCCGAGGCGGACCAGGCCGGTCGGGGTTGATCGGTAGGTTGATCTGGTCGGAAAAACAGGTTTGCATGCATTGCTAGTATGTTGCCCCTGCATTCTTGAGACCGAACGGCATTGACATGTAATAGTACGAGCCAAACGACGTGATGAAGGATGGCGCGAGCTGGTCGGATTCCTTCATTGCTATCTAGTGGTAGCCCGAGTATGCGTCTAGAAAGGACAAGATTTCGCATCCAGAGGTGGAGTGGATTATCTAATCTATCCTAGGCAAAGGAAAAGAGTCTTTGGGGCATGCCTTGTTCAGGATGGTGTAATCGACACACATCCTCCATTGACTAGTTTTCTTTTTTACAAGGACTGGGTTAGAGAGCCTGTCGGAGTGGTAGACTTCTTTGATGAAGCCAGCAGCTAATAGCTTAGCTATCTCCTCTCCTATGGCCCTGTGCTTCTCGTCGTCGAAGCGGCGCAGTCGTTGCTGGACGAGCTTGGATCCCGGCAAAATGCGGAGCTCATGCTCGGCGACCTCCCTTGGGATGCCGGCATGTCGGACAGCTTCCAGGCAAAAGTGTCCTTGTTGGCACGGAGGAAGTCGACGAGCGCGTGTTCCTATTTGGCCGACAGCTGGGAGCCGACCCGCATCGTCTTGGTTGGGTCGGCGTCGTCGACCGCGACCGACTTGGTCTCATCGATTGAGACAAAGGCCGGTGCCTGGCTTGGCTTTCTAGGGTTAGGACGGCACTTGGGAGTGGTGGCGCAAAGCAGGCCGAGTTCGCCGCAGTGGTGGCGAGGTCAAAGTACTCGCGGCTGCTGACGTAGGCCTGCTCGAAGGTGCCGCTGACTGTGATGACCCTGTTCGGGCCCGACAGCTTGAGCATGAGGTAGGAGTAGTTGGGCACCGCCATGAACTTGGCGTAGGTAGGGCGCCCGAGAATGGTGTGGTATACCCTGTTCCAGTCCACCACCTCGAACGTGAGGGTCTCGGTGCGGAATTTGGTTTTGCTGCCAAACGTGACCGGCAAGTCGATGTTGCCGATCGGGTATGCCTTCATGCCCGGCAAGATGCCGTAGAAGGGGAAGATGGATTCCTGCAAGCAGGCTCGCGGGATTCCCATGGCTTCCAGGGTGTCCATGTAGAGGATGTTTGTTGACGCGAGATGATCACACACAAAGCCTAGGAGCCCCATACGCCAAGCCCGAACTGCACTGATTTGAACCAAGGCGTCCCAGTCAATTTGACCTGTAAATTGACAAGGAAACAGCAAACTATAAAATTCAAGAGTGTATCAGGTAGATTTCCGAATCACTCTTACGCAGGGTATCGGCAAGGGCCTGCCGATACAGAAGACGATAAAAGATCGGGTGTGATGAGCGTGTAATAAAAGCGATCTACTACGGATCGGCAATAAGCTGCCGATGCCGATGAGCAACTAGACGGCTTGATCTGAAGCCAACACGTGCTGAGTAACAATGTACAAACCCACGAATGTATGGATCTGGACAAAGCTAAGCTTATGATTCAATCTAATCGGCTTTACAAGGTTTATCGTGATAAACAAGGAGCTTACAGCCGATTATACAGATCACTAAGCTGGGTAGTTTGTGAATTAATCCAAATGAGAAAACAGCGATGCGCCCAGAGATCAAAGCTTAGATGAATCGATAAATTTTGGATAGATCTGAACGAAGAGACAGCGATGCGCCCGGAAGCTAAAGCTCAGATTTACTCAGTAAACAAAAACTTACCAGCAAACCAAGTCACTCGAATGTGAGACATCCTTGATCAGCTTGAAAGAGCTCGCGGAAAGAAAAAAGATGGCGAAGTCGCCGACGAGAAAGTAAATTGCAAATAGTAAAGTTTGTTTGTTTGGATGTGTATCAATCTTTACAATAGTCCAGGGGCTCATATTTATACCCCACGCTAACACAGTCCTAGCTGATTACGGCAAAGCATTGATTCTATCTAAAGAAACTTATTTTAATAAACAAAAAACATCGCCTTCCAAACCGAGACTGTCCCGTATTGAAACTTGCATAGAAAATGCTAAGACGTTTAATCGGCATCAAACGTGCCCGATCCTCACCTTCCGTATACCATCATTATTTTCAACCAGGCATTCCTCCTTCTCACCGATCCTTTGACACATGCCAAAAAATGGTGTCAACACATGGCCCCCAGTTTCTGAGTGAAATATCTTTTTGCTCCAGAATTATTTTCTAATTATAATCATTTCCGTCAAACGGTTGCCTCAAAAGCGCTTCATGCCGTTGCAACTATCAATCCAGAATTCCGACTCTTGAGGTTGGGTCACCTTATAAAATACGTCAGGTTACCCTTCCCCTTTCTCTTCTCTGCAACTCCTCGCACTTGGGACATCTTCCTCTCTACTCAAGAACTCATCTGCGCAGCTGCCTGCGAACGGCGCATCTTCCCCGAACACCCAAGGCTTCTCCCAAGTTCTGCGAATGGCTTCCATTTCCAAGATCCCCCAGGTATGACGACCCTTATTCTCTCCTGTGCGGCTATTTCAATCTGCGACCTATGATTGTTCTTGATTTTCCCCTTTTTCGCCATCATTTCTAGGCCCTTAGGAATTCGATCTTCATTCCTCTGTCCGAGCAACCTAGCATGGTCTGCCTAGGTCCCATGGGAAACCCAGATCCAACTAGTATAATCAATCTGGAAACCGGCAGAATCCCGCTTGAGGCCTCAAACATGACATCAGATTGGTCCCTCGCCTTCAGATCTTGGCCAAATGTTACTCCTGGGTGGAGAAATTGGTTCCGCAGAGTAGCAGGCAGTCATAGAGCCACCTGGGAGCAATATGATATCAGCCAATGTCTCAATTTATCTTTGTCTGAAATGGTTAAGAACGAGCCGATGCTCATATTGGCTTCCTTCTTTTGGTCTGATGCCATCAACGCCTTCTTGTTTGGTCATGGCCCAATGACCCCAACCTTGCTAGATGTCATGATGCTGACTGGCCTGAATATCACTGCCTCCGATAGAGCTTTTAATTTCCTGGACCCAGCCTCTTTTAAGATAAAGACCAGAGCCATCGGCGGCTGGAACGGATATGTTACTGAGAACATAAAGACCGGCTTAGTGTCAGTCAGGGAACACACCGCTTTCCTCAACATGTGGCTAGAAAAATTCATCTTCTGCACCAAAACAGTAGGCCCAACCAACAACACCCTGAAGATGACTGAAACTTTGGCTAGTGGAAATCCGGTACCCCTTGGCAAACACCTTCTAGGATCAGTCTACCACCTTCTCCATCAAGTATCGGCCAAATTAAGGGCCGATCAGTCAATCTCCAACTTGGGAGGCCCCTGGTGGTTCATCCAGTTATGGCTGAACATGTATATGCATAAGACCATGGGTATCAGACTGTCAGAAATGTCCTTCCCATCTGAAGACTTTGATGAAGATGAAGATCCGGTCACTCGCCGTTGCACATCTTTTGGCGAAGCAGCCATTATGATTGCCAATGATCCCAATGTATTTGTCAAAACTGATTTCTTCAAGTGTTTCTATAATGGTTTTATTGAGAACTCTACTGATGAGGACACCACGAGTACGTCTACACCAGCAGCACCTTCTCCAGCGCCTCCACCCCAGGCGCCACCTTCTGGGCCAATCACTCGGGCCCGTGCAAGAGAACTGAACTTCGTCATGCTACCGAAAAATGAAGGCCCAGAAGAATAGAAGCTGGCCCAATAGGAGGCCCAACCTTCGCAACCCTAGGCATGAACAGTACCGCGGGTACTGTAGCGCGCCGTCCCTCCTGGCCGCCAGGGGCTGCGTCCCCTATTTAGATAGACTCCTCTTTTATTTTCAGACTTGAGTTTTGTTTTACATCTAGCTTTAGCTACTCTGGAACACACGCAAATCAGCGTTGTCCTCGTGTATTCAGAACTCCACCTTCGAGTGATAATCAGATTGCTCGCATCTTTTTCTTGTTCGTTATTCGATTGCGGACAGGAAACGATCTTCGTGATCAGGCTGATCTTGCATCAACAAGGTCGGTAACCACAGGAAGTTGGTTCAGCGATTGCATTGGCGCTTCGGGCTCGCTCGTCGTAGTCGGATCGTGAGGGTCATCTTCCACCAAGTCGAATTCATCCCCACTCACCGAAAGATCGGGCACTCCGGCTCTATCAAGTGGTATCAGGTTTCCAGGTTGATCGGTGAGTTTATCTAGTGTTCTTCCCTTTCCTACAGTCCACAAAACCAAAAAAAAAATTATTATTATCAGGTTAGATCCTTGTCCCAGCACCCTTTTGAGCCTTGCACTTTCTTTCAATAATTTGCATTGTTGAATTTGTGTGCTTACGCGTTCAATTGTTGCTGGTTACTTTGTGTTCTATCCTTGTTTTCTTTTCGTCTAACCCTAGCGCCGCCACCATCTCTCTGCCCCTGATCGCCCTCCCCTGCCTTGTGTGTTTGGCAAGTCAAAAAAAAAGGAAAGAGAGAAACACAACCGCGTGCGTGATTTCTGGTCGCGCCTCTCACGCGCCGACGCCCCCCCACCCTTTCTTTTTTGTTTCGGATCACACCTCCCTGTCCACCGGTTGTGTATTTCTTTTAGCAAGTTTAAAACAAAAAAAAGGGGTTTGCCTAATCCTGATCGACTTCAATTGAGAAAGTTTTGGTCGCCTTGGCAGTCCTACCATACAAAGGGACGTCCGGATCTTCTTGTTACCGGAATACCCCTACCTTTCCTGAAAAGTGTGTGTGGTAACTTGCTCATTTGTATTCCTTTGCTCATATAATCAGTTTGTGAGTTTCTCCGAAAAAAAACAGAAACGAAAAAAATAGGGAAACAGAAAGGAGGTTACCTCATTTGGGCGCATCACGCAGGACGCCCAGGTGTGAGCACCTGCTGCTCCTTGTTCTTCCCTCTTGTGTTTTTCCTTTGCCCCATACCCTTGCTCAACTTTTGCACCTTGTTTCCAGCAGCTTTGATTACGTGTTTGGCACTATAATTCAACCTTGCATTATTGTTTGATTGTGCTAACACTTGAAGTGAGTGCAGCCTACCCAGAACTCCACATAGTTCTACGACAAGCAGACTTTGTTCCTCCTGGCAATCGCTCCTCCAATCTTTCGCCGGTTCTACCTGTTTGTTGCAGCTCACCCCTGTGTGCTTGGTAAGAACGGATAAGAATTTGATAACAGCACTACTGTGAGCGCCTTGTGAACCGTTACACCCTTGTTGTCGTAGGCTTTGTTTTTGTGTTTGCGCTAACTATGGCAGGAGACGAAGGCACGAAGGATGAAAAACTGCAGGACATGCGGACACGAGTTGATGCACTGGCCGCGGACATGAAGACGATGCATGAACGGCTTGACTCAACGATCACGTCATCGACCGAGAGGTTCGATCAGTTCGACCTCGCTCAGATGGCTGCTAAGACCACGCTCGACACCATCATGGCACGGTTCGACACATTGTCCACATCGATCATAGAGTTGCAGAAAGATTATGGCGGTGACACGGAACAGGAAGAGGGTACTCGCAGCGGTCGTGCCCGCCGTGTGGTACGTCATCAACATAATGACTCATTTGCTAAGATTAAATTTAAAATTCCGTCCTTTAATGGCAAATATGATCCTGCTGCATATCTTGATTGGGAACTAGAGGTCGACCAGAAATTTTCATGCCATGATATTCCTGTTAATTCTCAAGTTAAAGCTGCTATTAGTGAATTTACTGATTTTGCTTTAATTTGGTGGCGTGAATATAAACAAAAACATCCCACTCCCACCACTTGGACTCAATTAAAAGCTGCCATGCGACACAGATTTGTCCCTTCATATTATGCACGAGATTTGCTTGAAAAAATGCAGTGCTTTCGACAAGGTAAACAGTCTATCGAGGACTATTATCAGGAGTTACAAAAAGGTATGATTCGTTGTGGTTTGTTTGAGACAGACGACGCTGCTATGGCTCATTTTCGTGGTGGTTTGAACCGCGAAATTCAGGACATACTTGATTATAAAGAATATTCTGATATGACCACATTGTTTGCATATGCTTGCAAAGCTGAACGTGAAGTGCAGGGACGCCGTTCGAAGACATATCCTAACTCTTTTGCAGGAAGAAGCCCGGCAACCAGCTTAGCGCCTGCTCTACCTGCGTCATCCACGACTAGCAGTACACCACGCGAGGGGTCGGCAAAACCTGCAGCACCTTCTCCCACAGGCGCTGTTCCTTCCACATGACGTACACGGGATATTCAGTGCCATCGTTGCAAAGGATTTGGGCACATGATTCGGGACTGCCCAAACAAGCGTACCTTGCTTATCCGTGACAATGGTGAGTACTCTTCTGAAAGTGATTCCGAAGAAACTCGACATGCTATGCTTGCCACTGACCATGCAGCTAATGAGGAGGTACATGTCACCCCGGGTGATGCAATAGGTATGAAAATCTTGTTGTGCAGTGTGTTCTTAGTACACAGGTCGCCCAGCCCGAGAAAAATCAGCGACACACTCTGTTCCATACAAAGGGCGTTGTGCAGGAGCAGTCGATTCGCATCATCATCGACAGCGGCAGCTGCAACAACTTGGCGAGTACCGTGCTGGTCGAGAAGTTGTCATTACCAACTCGTAAGCATCCGAATCCATATCACATTCAGTGGCTTAATGATGGTGGAAAAAGTAGAGTAACACGGTCGGTGCGTGTCCCTTTCTCCATGGGTGCTTATTCTGATTTTGTCGATTGTGATGTTATTCCCATGGAAGCATGCTCTTTGTTACTTGGTAGACCTTGGCAATACGATATTGATAGCTTGCATCATGGTCGTTCGAATCATTATTCTTTCATGTTTAAGGGTCAGAAAATAATTATACATCAAATGACACCTGAACAAATTGTTAAAGATGATCTTGCTCGAGCTGCTAGGAATGCTAAACAACTTGAACCATCACCATCGCCCTCTAATTCTGAAATCAAGTTGAATGCTCCTGTTTTACTTGCTACACATGCTGATTTTGATGATCTCCGCGATGCTCATTTGCCCTGCTATGCACTTGTATGTTCTAGTGTGCTCGTTTCACTCGATGATGCACCGTCTTTGGATATTCCCCCTGTGGTTGCTAACCTTTTGCAGGAGTACGCTGATGTCTTTCCCAAGGATTTGCCACCGGGTCTTCCACCACTCCGTGGTATTGAGCACAAGATTGATCTCATTCCAGGCGCACAGCTTCCGAACCGCGCACCATTGTAACACCCTAATTTAAATTTCAGCATTTTTTAATAAATTAAATTGGCTTTATTTAATTTTCTAAGGTTTATTGTGTTTAGTTGGCATTTAATCTAATTTTTGTTCCTTAATTAATTAAAATTTATCATAGGTTTAAATTTTTGGTTACATTCATGTTGGTGCATAATTTTATTTGAGTGTGGTTTGAATTCAAATTCAAATTTGAATTCAAACTTTGTTTGAATTAGAAATAGAAAAGGAGAAGAGTAGGAAAAAGAAAACCCAAACCCACAACCAAAATCCAAGACCCAACCCAGCCCAAATCTCTTCCCGCTCGGCCCAGGCGAACTTCGCGCGGCCCAGCTTCCCTCCTCCCGCGCTCGGCCCGCGAGACCCAAGGCCCAGCGCAGCAGGCCATCTCCCCCGCTCGCGCAGCAGCCCGTCACCCCGCGTCACCCCGCACGGGCCCGCCCGCCAGCGTGCGCCCGCTCCCCCTCGCTGCCCCGTCTGGCCCACACGTCATAGCCGCCTCCTTCCTCCCGCAGCGCCCGCCCGTGATCTCCGGCGAAGTTCACGCCGGCTTCCCAACCGCGGGCACGCACGCCAAGGCCGCCGCCGCCCTATAAGTAGCCCGCGCCGCACCCCCCCTGCTCCCCCATCCGCAGCCGCCTCCCCACAAACCCTAGCGCCGCCGCCTCCGCGCTGCTCTGTCTCACCGCGCCCCTGCTCCGCCGTGAGCCCACTGCTCCGCTGCAACTCGAGCACCCACAACCCCCGCATTTGCTCCGCTGAAGAACCACGAAGCTCTCCGAATCCTCGGCGTCGGCCCTAGGTCGCTACACCGCCGGAATCGCGCCGAGCCCCAACTCCGGTAAGCTCTGAGCGCCGAGCAATTTCCCCGCCGCCGGCACGTTTCAGCCCTCTCTGACCCTCGGTTGTGTTCACATCTCAACGTCACACCTTCCCGTGGAGCCCAGACGACCGGAAGATCTCCGCAGCGCCCGGTCCGCGACCACCGCGCCATCGACGCCGCCGGAGTTCGACGCCAACCTCCCAGCGGGTCTTCCCTGCTCGACACAACCCCTCGGTGAGCCTCAGTACCCAATCCTCCTCCTTTTGCGCTAGTGCCCGTAGGCCAGAACCTGTCCTGGGCGCCGGTACGCCGCACGCCGGCGAGGTCCGCCCCTCAGCGCCTCCGCCTCCATCGCATCCCCGCTCCAAAGCCGCCCCGAGGCCAGAAAATGCCACGGGTGGATCACGCACGACGCGTAGGTCCTCCCCGACTCAATCCCTCTCTGTTTTGAGCCCGGGAACACCATTTCGGTGAAGTCCGGCGGTGCTCCGCCGCGGACACCGCACACCGGCGACCCCGCACCACCGCAGCCCTCGCCTCGCGTCCTGAGCCACCGGATCTGCATCGGACGGCTGAGATCTGATGGGGCCGAGGTCAAACAGACCACAAAACGGTCAGCGCCAGTAGATTTTTCTGAAGAGCCCCTCCCTTTCTTAGATATCAACCCGCGGTCCTTTTCTTTTGAAAAGTAATTACGGATCGGCCCAAAACTTTGCACAGAGCCCCCTGACCTTTTTAAAAATAGAACCCGCCGTCCTTTGCTGCCGTTTTTACGAGTTAGCCCCTGGATCTAACCTTTATTTACATCCAGGCCCTCGGTTTTAGCAGAAAAGCCCCTGAAACTTCAGTTTTCTTACAAATAAGCCCCTGCACCTTGTTTTTAGCCCAGAAAATGCGTTTTAGCTCCGTTTTTAGCGTTCTTTATGTCCACGCGATCGTTGTAACGCGTAGAATAGTTCTAGAGTAGTTTTGTGCGCTGTTTTCATGTATTGTTGTACTGTTCTTAGTTTTTGTTAATGTTTGTTTGTATGCTTATTTTTCGTGCATTGTTTTGGCCATGTGTTCGTGAGTAGACGTTGATCCATCTGAGGAGCCCCAGTACCAGTACCAGGAGCAGCCTTCTTCCGAGCACTTTGAGCAGCAGCAGGAGCAGTACGAGGAAGGCAAGTATAACATGAACAACCTATCACTTTAATTACAATTTCATACTGCATTTTAATACTGTATGCCTTTAAGGATTTCCTGGCCACTTTATATCCTTTATATATACCTTTGGGTTGCATTTTGGTTAGTTGTGCTAGGTTGCTGCGCTATAACACACTTTGGTCCTTTTTAATTAATTTGATTAATGGTTTACTTGAATTTAATTCTGAGAGTGGCACTCTGTGTGGCTTGAGTGGCTCACTTCTCGTTAAAACTGGTTTTGTTAGAAACATGGTTTAGGGGGCCAGCACGGTGCTTACTGCCTGGTTGGCCACTCTCCATAAGGACCGGTTCATAGAGCGACAACCTGGGACAACAGCGCTACCACAAGGCTAGAATGGGATAGACTTGGCGTAATAATTAGATCTTTTTGGTTTGGAGTAACTTACCTGCGGGGCAAGAGTAGTAAGCTTCAATGGTCCCTGCTCCTCCGGCTTGGTCTGTGCTTGGATTGCGCTCCTGTGCTTGTACCCCCGGAGGTGGGCCCCATCGTCGCCGACCTAACTCTCGCGGTTACGCCTTACCAACGAGATTCTTTTTAAAGGCCTCGTAGTGAGTCGCTGGCCATCTCACCTAAGGAAGTGTGATGAACAACTGGCGTAGCTCACGACTTGTGAGTAAAGATGTGCAACCTCTGCAGAGTGTAAAACTGGTATACTAGCCGTGCTCACGGTTATGAGCGGCCCAGATCCTCCTTTTGATTAGTGAAGTTATCTCCTTCCGACGAGGGAGGTGCTTCTCGGGGTTACCTTGGTGGCTTGGTTTTGGTTTGGTTCTCAGTAGTAGTATAATTAATTCTGATTAATTACTATGTAACTGGGTCAATGGTAATTCATCAACTCGTAGTAAATAGCTTTAATAAAATTTTGCCAACACTTAAAAGCTAATGCAGTTGAGTCAGCCAGCCTAGAGCCTCATAGTTTGTGTTATACTTGTTGAGTACAAGTTGTGTACTCACTCTTGCCTCTTCTCTACTTTTTCCTCTTGTTTACGCTACTGCTGCTCAGTTCCTGCCGACACGAGGGAGTTCGTCCAGCGCTACCAGGACTACGAGGACTTCTAGGTGCTTCGTCTCCCAGTCGACGTCCCTGTGGCGCCCTGCTTCAGCTTCGGAGAGCTTTATTCGTATTTTGTACTTCGCTTCCGCTGTATCAGACATTTTGTCAATATTGTAATAAATAACATTCGTATTCGCTTTATTATGTCTTTTTACGTGATATGTGCTATGATATACTGTTCATTCTGTTGTATATACGTGTGACTTGATCCTGACACGTATATGATTGCTCGGTTTATGTTCTTTTATAAACCGGGTGTTACAGAGTGGTATCAGAGCCGTATCGACTGTAGGACGAAGCCTAGATAGAACTGGTCGAGTTTTAGGACTTCTTCTCTCCAATCCTTGGTTGCTGAAACTATTTTACTATTATACCCCTTGACTTCTATGACTTTTTACCCTTCTTGCCTTGATTTCTCTCTCTGAAGAATAGTTTCGTAGATTTTGGCCTGAATCAGTAATCTGACCACCATGAGCATAGCTAGGTGACCTTTTTATAATAATACGATAGCACGTTCCGCGACGCGTTGTGTTAGTCGAGTCTTTTGCTAAAACTCGGCTAAGTCGTGAAAATTGTCTGCTTGTTATTATGCTACATGTTTGATTTGGATTTTTGGAATGATTGCATAGTTTTGTAGTATAAATTTGTTTAAAGAAAATCACTCAGATGTTAAAGTTAACTAATTCATAAAATGAGTTAGATCGTTGGGGGTAAAACAGTCAACTCTATCCTGTCTACTTTATCATGGCTGAGTCTTTGTCCGCAAAGAGTTATCATATCCATCTGAGTTTATTCCTGCAATATCCTTACTCGTGAAATCTTTTGTTCAAATCAGATGGTGAACACCAGGAGCACCGGTTCCGCTTCTGGCCAGCAGCAGGGTCAGAACAACCAGGGTACCGGGATCCCGATGCCTCCACCCTTGACTCCGGAGCAGTACTTCCAGCTCCAGATGCAGATGATGGCTACCCTGAACAACACTGTTCAGGCTCTTCAGCACGCTCACACTCAGCCTCCGCCTCCTCCACCGCTGCAGCCTCGCGACAGGCGTGCTGAGTTCCTGAGGGGTCACCCGCCGACGTTCTCTCACACGTCCGACCCTCTTCAGGCTGACGACTGGCTCCGTGCAGTGGAGCGTCAGCTGGACATCGCCCAGTGCGATGATCGTGAGCACGTCTTGTACGCAGCAGGACAGCTGCAAGGGGCAGCTTTGGACTGGTGGGAGTCCCACCCAGTTCACGACCGCGAGGCTCTCACTTGGCTCCAGTTCAGGGAGCGTTTCCGCAGCCACAACGTCCCCGCGGGCGTTATGAAGATGAAACAGAAGGAGTTCCTTGCACTGAAGCAGGTAATCTTAAATATAATCATTCAGCGGTTTCTTTTGAGCTAATGCCCCCTTGTTCTATCCTTATGAATCTTGAGTTAATCTTCCGATATCTATCTGTCTTTGTGAATTCAGGGGACTATGTCGGTCACGGAGTATCGTGATCGCTTTCTTCAGCTGGCTCGCTACGCCCCTGCCGAGGTTGCGGATGACCGCAAGAAGCAGGAGCACTTCATGGAGGGTCTTGAGGACTACCTCCAGTACGCGCTGCTCAACCTCCGCTTCGACGACTTCAACCATCTGGTTGACAGTGCGCTCAACACTGAGCGTAAGCACTTGGAGATGGAGGACAAGAAGAGGAAGGTTGTCCCCGTTGCTTCCGGCAGCAACACTCGTCCACGACTCCAGCCGCCTCAGCCGTACCAGCAGCAGTACCGGCCTCCTCAGCAGTACCAGCAGAGGCCACCGCAGCAGTACCCGCCTCGACAGCAGTAGGCAGGTCAGGGCCCGAGGTTACCGGCACCTCCGGCTCGTGCTCCACCGGCTCCACCGGCACCGCAGGCTCCACGTCCGGCAGCTCCTACCGGACAGCAGGCTCAGGGACCTCCTCGCACCTACTTTCACTGCGGCCAGCCGGGGCACTACGCCAACGCTTGCCCCCGGAAGGCGCAGGCGGGACAGCAGGGGCGCCCAGCTCAGCCCAGGGCGCCAGCACAGGGCAGAGTGAACCACGTGACGGCCGAGTCAGCGGCCGAGGCTCCCAACGTGGTTATTGGTACGTTCATGGTTAATTCATATCCAGCTACAGTGCTTTTTGATACTGGTGCTACGCATTCCTTCATTACTCAGTCTTTTGTCGAGCATCATGGTATTCATACTAGCACATTAAAGAGGTGCCTGTTAGTATCTTCACCGGGAGGACAGTTGAGGTCTCACACTTACTGCCCGAGAGTCAGTGTTTCTTTGAGGGGAGTAGAGTTCTGTACTGATCTGATGGTGCTAGACACCAAGGGCATTGATGTCATTCTGGGAATGGAGACTCTGGCCAAATGGGGAGTTCGGATAGATTGTGCTCAGAGGACAGTCTTGCTATCAGCTTCCAGTGGCCAAGAGGTTGTTATCAGTGCAGTAGAGCCTTCTGGATTTCTTCATCAGATGGAGGCTAGACCCACGGACGGTATTCGCGTGGTGTCTGAATTTCCGGATGTCTTTCCGGATGATTTGCCAGGTATGCCGCCTGAACGCGCCATTGAGTTTTGTATTGATCTCTTGCCTGGCACAGCTCCTATTGCAAAGCGGCCCTACCGTATGGCACCTATAGAGCATGAAGAAGTTAAGAAGACTATTGATGAGTTGCTAGCCAAGGGCTATATCCGTCGCAGCTTCTCTCCTTGGGCTTTTCCATTGTTGCTGGTAGATAAGAAGGATGGCTCGAAGAGGATGTGTGTGGATTATCGTGAGCTGAATGCAGTCACTATCAAGAACAAGCATCCACTGCCCCGTATTGAGGATCTCTTTGATTTGCTTCGAGGTGCTCGTATATTCTCGAAGATTGATCTTCGTTCGGGTTATTTTCAGCTGAGGATCCGTCCTGTGGATATTCCGAAGACGGCATTCACCTGCAAGTACGGGCTTTATGAGTATACAGTCATGTCCTTCGGCTTGACTAATGCCCCGGCTTTCTTCATGCATCTGATGAACATGGTCTTCATGGATTATCTGGATGTCTTCGTGGTGATTTTCATTGATGATATTCTGATCTTCTCCAAGACAGAAGAAGAGCATGAGGAGCATTTGAGGCTCGTGTTGCAGAGATTGAGAGAGCACCAGCTGTATGCCAAGTTCAGCAAGTGCGAGTTCTGGATTGACGAGGTTCCATTCCTCGGTCATGTTATCTCTCAGGGAGGCATTGCTGTTGATCCGAGCAAGGTGAAGGATGTGCTCGAGTGGGAGACACCGCAGACAGTGAAGGAAGTCAGATCTTTCCTGGGCTTAGCTGGATATTATCGGAGGTTCATTGAGAATTTCTCCAAGATCGCGAAGCCGTTGACTTCTTTGCTAGAGAAGAATGTGGCTTTCGTATGGACTGATGAGCGTCAGATGGCCTTTGATGAGCTGAAGAAAAGGTTGACTACGGCGCCAGTCCTGACTCTGCCAGACCAGACGGAGAGGTTCACGGTGTATTGTGATGCTTCGAAGGATGGTCTTGGGTGTGTTCTGATGCAGGAGGGCAGAGTGATAGCTTATGCTTCACGGCAGTTACGTCGGCATGAGCTGAATTATCCTACTCATGATCTTGAGTTAGCCGCAGTTGTGCATGCTCTGAAGATTTGGAGGCATTACTTGTATGGGCAGCGGTGTGATATCTACACTGATCACAAGAGCCTCAAGTATATTTTCACGCAGAATGAGCTGAACATGCGGCAGAGAAGATGGCTAGAGTTGGTCAAGGACTATGATCTGGAGATTCACTATCATCCGGGCAAGGCCAATGTTGTAGCAGATGCTTTGAGCAGAAGGAGTTATGTCAACATGGCCATTGCTTTCCAGATGCCTCCAGAGTTATGCGAGGAGTTCGAGCAGTTGAGTCTGGGCTTCTTGCATCATACTTCCAGTGCAGCATTCGAGGCAGTACCGACTCTAGAGTCAGAGATCAGGCAGCATCAGAAAGATGATGAGAAGCTGCAGGAGATTCATGAGTTGCTCAAAAAGGGCAAGGCTCCTCATTTCAGAGAGGATGATCAGGGTACCTTGTGGTACAAGAACCGGATCTGTGTGCCAGATGTGCATGATCTCCGGAAGTTGATTCTGAGTGAGGCCCATGATACAGCTTACTCTATTCATCCGGGCAGCACGAAGATGTATTATGATCTGAAGGAACATTTCTGGTGGTATGGGATGAAGCGTTCAGTGGCAGAGTACGTGGCTATTTGTGACACCTGTCAGCGTGTCAAGGCTGAGCATCAGAGGCCAGCAGGTCTATTGCAGCCTTTGAAGATTCCAGAGTGGAAATGGGAGGAAATCACTATGGACTTCATTGTTGGATTGCCTCGTACTCAGAAAGGGTACAACTCCATTTGGGTAGTAGTGGATCGACTGACGAAAGTTGCTCACTTCATACCAGTGAACACTACCTACTCCGGTGCTAGACTTGCAGAGTTGTACATCTCTCGGATTGTCTGCTTGCATGGTGTGCCCAAGAAGATCATATCTGATAGAGGGTCTCAGTTCACTTCTCGGTTCTGGGAGCAGCTCCATGATTCGTTGGATACGAAGCTGCGCTTCAGTACGGCTTATCACCCTCAGACAGATGGGCAGACAGAGAGAACCAACCAAGTGTTGGAGGATATGCTGAGAGCTTGTGCTATTCAGTATGGTACTAGTTGGGATAAGTGCCTGTCATTTGCTGAGTTCTCATATAACAACAGCTATCAGGCCAGTCTGAAGAAGTCACCCTTCGAGGCATTGTATGGCAGAAAGTGCAGGACTCCTCTCTATTGGGATCAGATCGGTGAGAAGCAGCTCTTTGGCCCTGAGATCATAGATGATGCAGAGCAGATGGTTCAGGCTGTGCGAGAAAATCTGAGGATTGCACAGAGCAGACAGAAGAGCTATGCAGATGGCAAACGGTGAGACCTGACTTTCAGCATCGGTGATTATGTGTATCTGAAGGTGTCTCCGATGAGAGGAATCCGCAGATTTAATGTCAAAGGGAAGTTAGCACCTCGTTATGTGGGGCCATTCAAGGTGCTAGAGCGGAAAGGCGAAGTTGCTTATCGCCTGGAGTTACCTCTCAGCCTCTCAGGAGTTCATGATGTCTTCCATATATCTCAGCTGAAGAGGTGTTTGCGAGTACCCGAGGAGCAGGCACCCCTGGATGGAGTCGATGTCCAGGAGGATCTGACTTATACTGAGCATCCGGTGAAGATTTTGGAGACATCAGAGAGGGTTACTCGGAACAAGCGCATCAGGATGTGCCGAGTTCAGTGGAGTCATCACAGTGAAGCTGAGGCTACATGGGAGCGAGAAGATGAGTTGAAGAAGACATATCCAGATCTCTTTGCTAGCCAGCCCAGCTAAATCTCGGGACGAGATTTCTTTAAGGGGGTAGGGTCTGTAACACCCTAATTTAAATTTCAGCATTTTTTAATAAATTAAATTGGCTTTATTTAATTTTCTAAGGTTTATTGTGTTTAGTTGGCATTTAATCTAATTTTTGTTCCTTAATTAATTAAAATTTATCATAGGTTTAAATTTTTGGTTACATTCATGTTGGTGCATAATTTTATTTGAGTGTGGTTTGAATTCAAATTCAAATTTGAATTCAAACTTTGTTTGAATTAGAAATAGAAAAGGAGAAGAGTAGGAAAAAGAAAACCCAAACCCACAACCAAAATCCAAGACCCAACCCAGCCCAAATCTCTTCCCGCTCGGCCCAGGCGAACTTCGCGCGGCCCAGCTTCCCTCCTCCCGCGCTCGGCCCGCGAGACCCAAGGCCCAGCGCAGCAGGCCATCTCCCCCGCTCGCGCAGCAGCCCGTCACCCCGCGTCACCCCGCACGGGCCCGCCCGCCAGCGTGCGCCCGCTCCCCCTCGCTGCCCCGTCTGGCCCACACGTCATAGCCGCCTCCTTCCTCCCGCAGCGCCCGCCCGTGATCTCCGGCGAAGTTCACGCCGGCTTCCCAACCGCGGGCACGCACGCCAAGGCCGCCGCCGCCCTATAAGTAGCCCGCGCCGCACCCCCCCTGCTCCCCCATCCGCAGCCGCCTCCCCACAAACCCTAGCGCCGCCGCCTCCGCGCTGCTCTGTCTCACCGCGCCCCTGCTCCGCCGTGAGCCCACTGCTCCGCTGCAACTCGAGCACCCACAACCCCCGCATTTGCTCCGCTGAAGAACCACGAAGCTCTCCGAATCCTCGGCGTCGGCCCTAGGTCGCTACACCGCCGGAATCGCGCCGAGCCCCAACTCCGGTAAGCTCTGAGCGCCGAGCAATTTCCCCGCCGCCGGCACGTTTCAGCCCTCTCTGACCCTCGGTTGTGTTCACATCTCAACGTCACACCTTCCCGTGGAGCCCAGACGACCGGAAGATCTCCGCAGCGCCCGGTCCGCGACCACCGCGCCATTGACGCCGCCGGAGTTCGACGCCAACCTCCCAGCGGGTCTTCCCTGCTCGACACAACCCCTCGGTGAGCCTCAGTACCCAATCCTCCTCCTTTTGCGCTAGTGCCCGTAGGCCAGAACCTGTCCTGGGCGCCGGTACGCCGCACGCCGGCGAGGTCCGCCCCTCAGCGCCTCCGCCTCCATCGCATCCCCGCTCCAAAGCCGCCCCGAGGCCAGAAAATGCCACGGGTGGATCACGCACGACGCGTAGGTCCTCCCCGACTCAATCCCTCTCTGTTTTGAGCCCGGGAACACCATTTCGGTGAAGTCCGGCGGTGCTCCGCCGCGGACACCGCACACCGGCGACCCCGCACCACCGCAGCCCTCGCCTCGCGTCCTGAGCCACCGGATCTGCATCGGACGGCTGAGATCTGATGGGGCCGAGGTCAAACAGACCACAAAACGGTCAGCGCCAGTAGATTTTTCTGAAGAGCCCCTCCCTTTCTTAGATATCAACCCGCGGTCCTTTTCTTTTGAAAAGTAATTACGGATCGGCCCAAAACTTTGCACAGAGCCCCCTGACCTTTTTAAAAATAGAACCCGCCGTCCTTTGCTGCCGTTTTTACGAGTTAGCCCCTGGATCTAACCTTTATTTACATCCAGGCCCTCGGTTTTAGCAGAAAAGCCCCTGAAACTTCAGTTTTCTTACAAATAAGCCCCTGCACCTTGTTTTTAGCCCAGAAAATGCGTTTTAGCTCCGTTTTTAGCGTTCTTTATGTCCACGCGATCGTTGTAACGCGTAGAATAGTTCTAGAGTAGTTTTGTGCGCTGTTTTCATGTATTGTTGTACTGTTCTTAGTTTTTGTTAATGTTTGTTTGTATGCTTATTTTTCGTGCATTGTTTTGGCCATGTGTTCGTGAGTAGACGTTGATCCATCTGAGGAGCCCCAGTACCAGTACCAGGAGCAGCCTTCTTCCGAGCACTTTGAGCAGCAGCAGGAGCAGTACGAGGAAGGCAAGTATAACATGAACAACCTATCACTTTAATTACAATTTCATACTGCATTTTAATACTGTATGCCTTTAAGGATTTCCTGGCCACTTTATATCCTTTATATATACCTTTGGGTTGCATTTTGGTTAGTTGTGCTAGGTTGCTGCGCTATAACACACTTTGGTCCTTTTTAATTAATTTGATTAATGGTTTACTTGAATTTAATTCTGAGAGTGGCACTCTGTGTGGCTTGAGTGGCTCACTTCTCGTTAAAACTGGTTTTGTTAGAAACATGGTTTAGGGGGCCAGCACGGTGCTTACTGCCTGGTTGGCCACTCTCCATAAGGACCGGTTCATAGAGCGACAACCTGGGACAACAGCGCTACCACAAGGCTAGAATGGGATAGACTTGGCGTAATAATTAGATCTTTTTGGTTTGGAGTAACTTACCTGCGGGGCAAGAGTAGTAAGCTTCAATGGTCCCTGCTCCTCCGGCTTGGTCTGTGCTTGGATTGCGCTCCTGTGCTTGTACCCCCGGAGGTGGGCCCCATTGTCGCCGACCTAACTCTCGCGGTTACGCCTTACCAACGAGATTCTTTTTAAAGGCCTCGTAGTGAGTCGCTGGCCATCTCACCTAAGGAAGTGTGATGAACAACTGGCGTAGCTCACGACTTGTGGGTAAAGATGTGCAACCTCTGCAGAGTGTAAAACTGGTATACTAGCCGTGCTCACGGTTATGAGCGGCCCAGATCCTCCTTTTGATTAGTGAAGTTATCTCCTTCCGACGAGGGAGGTGCTTCTCGGGGTTACCTTGGTGGCTTGGTTTTGGTTTGGTTCTCAGTAGTAGTATAATTAATTCTGATTAATTACTATGTAACTGGGTCAATGGTAATTCATCAACTCGTAGTAAATAGCTTTAATAAAATTTTGCCAACACTTAAAAGCTAATGCAGTTGAGTCAGCCAGCCTAGAGCCTCATAGTTTGTGTTATACTTGTTGAGTACAAGTTGTGTACTCACTCTTGCCTCTTCTCTACTTTTTCCTCTTGTTTACGCTACTGCTGCTCAGTTCCTGCCGACACGAGGGAGTTCGTCCAGCGCTACCAGGACTACGAGGACTTCTAGGTGCTTCGTCTCCCAGTCGACGTCCCTGTGGCGCCCTGCTTCAGCTTCGGAGAGCTTTATTCGTATTTTGTACTTCGCTTCCGCTGTATCAGACATTTTGTCAATATTGTAATAAATAACATTCGTATTCGCTTTATTATGTCTTTTTACGTGATATGTGCTATGATATACTGTTCATTCTGTTGTATATACGTGTGACTTGATCCTGGCACGTATATGATTGCTCGGTTTATGTTCTTTTATAAACCGGGTGTTACAACCGTACCGTACAAATCCGGATGAGACGAAGGAGATCCAGCGCCAGGTACAGGCGTTGCTCGACAAGGGTTACATCCGTGAGTCTCTTAGCCCTTGCTCAGTTCCTGTGTTACTTGTTCCAAAGAAAGATGGATCATGGCGTATGTGTGTAGACTATCGTGCTATTAATAACATCACCATTCGTTATCGATATCCTATACCACGCCTTGATGATATGCTAGATGAGCTTAGTGGTGCCATTATTTTCACTAAGATTGATTTGCGTAGTGGTTACCACCAGATTAGAATGAAACTGGGTGATGAATGGAAAACGACTTTTAAAACGAAATTTGGGTTATATGAATGGTTGGTTATGCCGTTTGGATTGACTAATGCTCCCAGTACCTTTATGCGCTTAATGAATGAAGTTCTAAGGCCTTTCATAGGATTGTTCGTTGTTGTCTATTTTGATGATATCCTGATTTACAGCAAGTCTATGCAAGAACATTTAGAACATCTGCGTGCTGTTTTTGATGCGTTGCGTGCTGCTCACTTGTTTGGCAACATAGAAAAATGCATCTTTTGCACACGTGTTTCGTTTCTTGGCTATGTTGTTACTCCACAGGGCATTGAGGTGGACAGCAGCAAGATCGATGCCATTCGGGAATGGCCTACACCGACGATGGTCACACAGATTCGGATCTTTCTTGGACTTGCAGGATTCTACCGTCGGTTTGTCCGTGATTTCAGCTCCATTGCAGCCCCTTTGCACGAGCTTACAAAGAAAGGTGCGCCATTTGCTTGGGGCGACTCGCAGGAGGTAGCGTTCAACACTTTGAAAGATAAGTTAACACATGCTCCCCTCTTGCAATTGCCTGATTTTAACAAAGTGTTTGAGCTTGAATGTGATGCTAGCGGTATTGGGCTAGGTGCTGTTTTGTTACAAGAAGGAAAACCGGTTGCTTATTTTAGTGAGAAATTAAACGGTGCTAGTCTGAGATATTCTACTTATGATAAGGAGCTTTATGCTTTAGTTCGCACTTTGCAAACATGGCAGCACTATCTTTGGCATCGCGAGTTTATAATCCATTCTGATCATGAGGCTTTGAAACATATTCGTACCCAAACAAATCTGAACCGTCGTCATGCAAATTGGGTAGAATTCATTGATTCCTTTCCTTACATCATTAAACACAAGAACGGGAAGGAAAATGTCATTGCCGATGCTTTGTCTCGTAGATATACCATGCTCTCACAGCTAGATTTTAAAATTTTTGGCTTGCAAATTGTGAAAGATCAATATGTCAACGATGCTGATTTTAAAGATATCTTAGCTCATTGTATGAATGGCAAACCATGGGGCAAATTTCACATGCAGGATGGGTTCCTGTTTCGCGCTAACAAGCTGTGTGTTCCAGCAAGCTCGATTCGTCTTTTGTTGTTACAGGAAGCACACGGAGGCGGTCTCATGGGCCACTTTGGCGTCTACAAGACGCATGAGGTGCTGGCCGCCCACTTCTTTTGGTCCCGGATGCGCCGTGATGTCGAGCGCCTTGTTGCCCGCTGCACTACTTGTCAGAAAGCTAAGTCACGACTGAATAACCATGGTTTGTATATGCCTTTGCCTGTCCCTACTTCCCCTTGGCTTGATATTTCTATGGACTTTGTTTTGGGATTGCCTAGAACTAAGAAGGGGAGGGATAGCATTTTCGTGGTTGTTGATAGATTCTCCAAAATGGCTCATTTTATACCATGTCATAAGATTGATGATGCTAGCAGTGTTGCTGAATTGTTCTTTCGAGAGATTATTCGTTTGCATGGTATTCCGAATACAATAGTCTTTGATCGTGATGCTAAGTTTCTCAGTCATTTTTGGAGATCTCTTTGGAATAAATTGGGAACTAAATTGCTGTTTAGCACAACTTGCAACCCTCAAACTGATGGACAAACTGAGGTGGTCAATAGAACTTTATCAACCATGCTTAGGGCTGTTTTAGACAAAATTTTGAGACGTTGGGAGGATTGTTTGCCTCATATTGAATTTGCGTACAATCGTGCAACGCATTCTTCTACAAAGATGTGCCCTTTTCAGATTGTTTATGGCTACATTCCTCGGGCGCTTATTGATTTGTTTTCGCTTGATGCTGAGGACGCCCCACATATAGATGATGTTGCACATGTTGAACACATGCTTAACCTCCATGAACAAACACAACAAAACATTGCTGCTACTAATGCTAAGTATCAGGTTGCTGGTAGTAAAGGAAGAAAACATGTTACTTTTGAACCAGGTGATATGGTTTGGTTGCATTTGCGAAAGGATCGTTTTCCTACTTTGCGTCATTCTAAATTGATGCCTCGTGCTGCTGGTCCTTTTAAGGTGCTAACCAAGATTAATGATAATGCTTATATCCTTGACCTGCCTGCGGAGTTTGGTGTTTCCACTAGTTTTAATGTTGCAGATTTGAAACTATATGCGGGCGAGGATGAGGAGTTGCCGTCGAGGACGACTTCAGTTCAAGAAGGGGAGGATGATGAGGACACAATGAGTACGTCTACACCAGCAGCACCTTCTCCAGCGCCTCCACCCCAGGCGCCACCTTCTAGGCCAATCACTCGGGCCCGTGCAAGAGAACTGAACTTCGTCATGCTACTGAAGAATGAAGGCCCAGAAGAATAGAAGCTGGCCCAATAGGAGGCCCAACCTTCGCAACCCTAGGCGTGAACAGTACCCGCGGGTACTGTAGCGCACCGTCCCTCCTGGCCGCCAGGAGCTGTGTCCCCTATTTAGATAGACTCCTCTTTTATTTTCAGACTTGAGTTTTGTTTTACATCTAGCTTTAGCTACTCTGGAACACGTGCAAATCAGCGCTGTCCTCGTGTATTCAGAACTCCACCTTCGAGTGATAATCAGATTGCTCGCATCTTTTTCTTGTTCGTTCTTTGATTGCGGACAGGAAACGATCTTCGTGATCAGGCTGATCTTGCATCAACAAGGTCGGTAACCACAGGAAGTTGGTTCAGCGATTGCATTGGCGCTTCGGGCTCGCTCGTCGTAGTCGGATCGTGAGGGTCATCTTCCACCAAGTCGAATTCATCCCCACTCACCGAAAGATCGGGCACTCCGGCTCTATCATCTACCATCTGGTTTGTATACCATGATGACAACAAAGAGTATGAAAATCCCTTTAAGTTCAGTCTTGATTCTTAGAGAGATGATAATGGAGCCACAAACATCATGAGAGAGATTATATCCCCAAGAATTCTGCCTGCCAACTTTACCTCTGGAAAAAGTGCAATCGTCTACGAATTCTGTTACCCTTCAGTGGTAGCCAGGCAACTAGGGTTCGTTCAAGTAACGCCCCTTCTCTACTTTGCTGATAAAGTGCAGGCGAGAAACCCAATCGGCACCGCTCTTACATATAATCGGCTGAAGAACTTGGAGCCTGTCATTGATATGACTCAGCTAGCCGATTGGCAAGTAGCACCGCTTACTACCATACCCTTCGTACAATGGTGGTCAGAACGGCAAGAGCATCTCTTCTGTGGATCACTGAGGATTTATTGCATTGCCCTAGATGAAAATTACCAGGGTGTCGATGATGAGGTAAACACAGAAACTTCCCTTGTTGCATTTTTACATTATACTGCTTTTCTGTATTCTGACAATCCTTCTCATCAGGTTGATAGCACTCCACTCCCAACAATCAGTAGAAGCGGACAGTCGATCAGATATGCTCCACCAACTGACTACCCTCTCATCGGCTATGATGCACCAACCCTTGCTGATGTTGCTGCTGGTAAGAAGTGTAAGATAACCAGCACCAAGAAAGCAATTCAAAAGACCCCAGGCTCTTCCAGTCGAATTCTGACCATTGCATCAGCACCAGATGCCGATGTTCCAACAGACGGCACTCCTCCTCGCTCAGAAGGTAATAAACAACTTTTATTCCTTTTACTGACTATAATGCGTCTCTTACTGACCTCAGTATTCGGCATCATTCAGACATAGCTGCCGAAGACACAGACGAAGAAGACGTCTAGGAAATTATCTATCATACATCCCCAATAGTCCAGGTACTTAGCTTGTTTATTTATTATCTTCCGACAAATTTTTGACACTTGCACTATCATATCAGATTCAACACCTTCCTTCTAAGAGGGCCAGAACAACTGCTTCACCAATTCAGCAAACATCAAGTGTTGTGCAAGAGTTGTCGATCATTCCACAAGATGCTCTTCCTAACTCCAGTGTTCCAGTATTGCCACTCGCATCTTCTTCTGCACCGATTACTAATGAAGTTCCACGAATTCAAGTAAGATATTTCATCCTTTTAAGAAATTCAAAAAGAGATCATCTAACTAACATCTCCTTCTCCCTAACTAGGCACAAGATAGTCCAGACAACAGTCGGTTTTCTTTCCAACTTGGAACCACCGGTGCAGAAGATGAAGTCACATCCTCAGCAGAATCGGCTTTGCTATCTAAAGAAACCAAGGTTAAACTCCAATAAATTCTGCAACTGCTGAACCAAGATATAGGCCAATTAGTTCACAATCCTGAGCCGATTCGTATCATCCTGAAGTCTCTGAAAGGCACTCTCCCTAAATCTTTGGAAGAAGCACTGCATCCTGCTGCTTACATTGAAAGCCATCAGATCTCCGTTCTAAAAGCCCAGAAGTGTCTCTCTGATTGGCTTCACCAAGAGCAAATGATCAAACAAATAGATGACCTGAAGAATCTTGTGGAAACAACCCGCGGGAAGATTGCTTCTCTTACCCAGTCCAAGGCAGCTATGGAGCAATCTAAAAGAGATCTGGAAGCCAAACATGAGCGCCTTATCAAGGAACTGCAACAAGTAAACCAGGAAATTGCCGATGTGGATAACAAATTATCCCAGCTTCCAACGGCTCTTCAGCAACTTGAAGCAGAGAAACAAGAACAAGCCCGCCAGACCTATCGACTCCACAAGAGCATCAAAACAGTACCATGTTCTGCTGAGGCTGACATCCAAGAGATCCAGATTGCTGATGACATCCGTCTGCGCGCGATCTCTGTAATCCAGAATGCCCTGGGACCTTTGTGAATTGTCACTCATTCTTTCGTGATGGAAAAACATTAATCTGATGTACTGTAAACAAATGCTTAATTTACAATCTCTGCCTCTGCTCAATACATCACTTTTCATTTTGGATTTTTATTGCCCTAAGGTCGATACAAAATTATATCAGCCATCCATAGCTAATGTTATCACAATATCACTGGCTTTCCTTTATGTTTTCTGTTCTAAAGGCGACACTTACTATGTCTGCTATACTACAATCTAGCCGATGTTTGTATCATCAGCTTTTACAATGTCATCTAAGATTCATCTGTAGATCCAATCACTGAACTTGATGATATCTCATAATCGGCAATTTTCAGAAACTCTGCTTCCCATGCTTGGCCTGAAAAGCATTTTACTCTTTCATAACTCTCCTCACAAGCTTCTACCGATGCAATACTGAATGATGAATCAACAGCAACAACTTCAACAACATCACCGATCCACTGTATAAGGCATTGATGCATAGTAGATGGTATGCAACAATTGGCATGAATCCAATCTCTCCCCAACAGCAAACTGTATGATCCCTTCCCATTGATAACAAAGAAAGTAGTAGGAAGAATCTTACTGCCGATGGTCAAATCAACGCACAATGCCCCAACTGCCGGAGATACGACTCCTTCAAAATCTTTGAGCATCATATCTGTCTTAGTCAGATCTTCACTACCTTTTCCAAGCTTGCGTAACATGGCATAAGGCATTATATTCACTGCCGCTCCTCCATCCACCAGCATCTTCGTGACAGGTTTACCATCAACATATCCTTTCAAGAACAGAGCCTTGAGATGTTTGCGTTTTTCATCCTCTGGTTTCTCAAAAGTAGATGGTATAGGTTCTAAATTTAGCTGAGCCATAGCTTCTTCTAAGTCTTGCTCTTCACAATCATTATCTGGAGCCATGAACTCGATAGGTAGCATGAAGACCATATTAATAGGTGCAGCCGATGACCCTGATGGTTGCCCTTCATCAGCCTTTGGCTTGACACACCAAACCTAATATCTGACTCCCCTTCTGGGAGCTTCTCTTCTTTCCTCTTCCTCTAGTGCCTCTGTCTGATGTAGTCTCTGAACTCGTCTCTTCTGAGATCTGATCAAGCCTCCCGGGCACCATCGAGGCCAATCAATGTCACCATGAACAGGCTCTCTTTCCGGATCTCTATGGTGCGGGTGCTCATCACGAACTTGAGCAGCAGCGGCTTGTTCAACTCGCTCATCGGCAGAAATCCTTCCTCCTGCAGGATCACGTAGCATGGTCCTGCCCCCCAGCTGATCATGCACTAAAACCCTACCCCCCAGCCGATCATGTACAGAGATGCGTCTATCATCACCTCTCTCTCTAATGATCGGCCATTGAGGCCTCTGGTCGAAACGTGGCTTCATGTACGACCGGTCTTCATGATAGAAACCGTTGCACTCTGTACAATTATCCACCGTCAGCAGAGCCAACCCTTCTTCCCAACAGTATACAAAGAAAGGACACTTCCAATGCCCTTCACGTCGTCGTGCAGATTCTTCTCGGTACTGTCTTCTTTCTTGATCACGCTGGAATTTGTTCAACAGCTTCTGAGACGTGACCTTCTTCTTGGGCGCCACTGATTCATCTTTCTGTTGTGGCCCTTTATCTTTGGCTTCATCGGCCGTTATTTGTGCTTTAGGATCAACAGCACCAGATTCCTTGGCCGATTGTGATGTGAGCATCTCTGTTTGTAAAGAATTACCCTTCTTTCCAACATCTACCATGTTTGCTGGAAAGGGATGCCCATCAATCTTCATCGACTTTTTGGGTGTCTCAAACTTGAGCCTATCCTGTTCTATAGCCGATTGTATCTGTGGACGAAACACTTTGCACTCAATAGTGTCATGAGATGTTGCATTGTGCCACCTGCAGTACTTGATATTCTTCAACTCTTGATCTGTCGGGATCTTATGATATGGCTTCAGCTTAATCTGCCCCTCTGACAGCAACAGGTCGAAGATCTTGTCAGCTTTGGTAATATCAAACCCATACTTCTCGAGTTCTTTGTTACCGAAAGGACATGAGATCGGCTTCTTATTGTTCTGAACCCATTCAGCCGATCCCACCATCTGATCATTGTCTGAATTAGAAGAATCTGAGCAGTAAATAAAATTGACTTTCTTCTAAAAGTTACTTCTCTTCTGCTCATACGGTCTTGCATCCCTTGTCATCCTGTTGGCCATCTGACTGATGCTGTAGAACTCCTGAGAAGCATATTTCTCCTTGATATGTAGCAGGAGCCCTTGAAAGGCAACCTCTGCTAGCTGCTGATCAGATAGAAACAGACTAAAGCACCGGTTCTTGACATCTCTGAACCTCTGAATAAAAGCAGCGACTGATTCATCGTTTCTTTGCCTCAGATTGGTCAGATCGGTCAGCTTCATCTCTTCAACGCCAGAGTAGAAGAACTAGTGGAATTGCTTCTCCAGATCGGCCCAGTATATAATAGAGTTGGCTGGCAACGTAGTGAATCATGTAAAGGCCGATCCAGACAAAGACATAGAAAACAAACGCACTTTTAATGTGTCGTGTTGAGCCGCTTCTCCACATTGTACAATGAATCTGTTGATATGTTCCACAGTGGAGACTTCCCCCTGTCTAGAAAACTTGGTGAAATCTGGAAGCTTGTACTTGTGGGGCAATGGCAGCTGATCATAAGTAGCTGGATATGGGGTTCTGTACATCTGATTCTGCTGCTTTGGCTTCAAACCAAACAGATCTCTCATCAGCTCAGCAATCTTGGACGCCCAGTCAATCTGCTGACTACTAGTTGATGCCACCTGCGGTGTGGGCGGAGTCAACGGCAAGGCTGCCGATGCTGGCTGGACGTTTGGTGTGGTCATCGGCTGAGCGGCCGATGTAGTTTGTGTGACTTGCTGAGGGGATTGATTGGATGGTGATTGGTAAAGTGCCATCTCATTGCTATGATTGCTCTGTGTTGCCCTCTGACCAGGCTGACACTATATAATATTAGGTACATTGGGCACATCCACATAGTGCAAGCTGCCAGTCGCAAGATCATGGAAAGCCCATGTGACTCCATTCGCGTGAGGAAATCTATTTGTCAGGACTTCTGTAGGAGACTTGGGCCGTAGCATCATCGCCAAATAATGTTGTTGAGGTGTCGGCCATGGGGCCGACACGTTGCTTGGGCTTGCTGGCGAAGGTACTGACGTAGGTGTAACCGCTGGTTGTGACACTAGTGTGGTATCTTGAGGCTGAGTCGGCTGTGGAGCCGATGCGCTGACCTGCTGATTCATCGGCTGAGAAGCCGATGTACTTGGCTGCTTTGATGGAGATGGGATCATGAATTCCGGAGGCATACCAAATTCAATAGTTGGATCCCAACCAGCTGGGTATCCTGACATAAAACTTCCTTGTGTATATGTAGCCATCGGCGTAGAATTGGTGTACACAGGAGGGATCTGAGTTGATGCTACAGTACTAATCGGCTATGCATCTATGATACCCTCATTAGCCGGAGCTTGACGATGGATCTGTGACGTTCCAGTAGCCGATCCAGTAGGAGAGAAGACCATCTGACTACCCTGGTAATAAGCCGGTCCCACAAAGCCAGGTGTCCTTCTATCTTGTAGCGTCTTGAGCAAAGCATTGTGGATGTGGTTGGCCATGAGTGGAGCATGATTTATGAAAGCATGTCCAATCGCCTGATTCATCTGATGAATCCTCCTTCTGTGACTCTTCATGTGATACAAAAGTGGGAAAATCAAATTTCTTGATTACCTCTCCACTTCTGTTGGTGCTGAAGGATAAAAGGCACCGCTGCTCAAAAGCATCTGTAATTGCTTTAAGTTCCGCCTTGTGTTCTTCCTTCAACTTTTTCTTATCAATCGGGATCGGGTTCTGTCCAGACACCTCTGCCTTCTCCGACAACTTGATGTTTCTTGTCCCACCAGGCATGCCAAAAGATGTGTTGACGCGAGATGATCACACACCATGCCCAAGAGCCCCGTATGCCAAGCCCGGACTGCACTGATTTGAACCAAGGTATGCCAGTCAATTTGACCTGTAAATTGACAAAAAAACAGCAAACCATCAAATTCAAGAGTGTATCGGCTGGATTTTCAAATCACTCTTACGCAGGGTATCGGAAAGGGCCTGCCAATACAGAAGACGACAAAAGATCGGGTGTGATGAGCGTGTAATAAAAGCAATCTACTACGGATCGGCAATAAGCTACCGATGCTGATAAGCAACTAAACGGCTAGATCTGAAGCTGACACATGCCGAGTAACAATGTATAAACCCACGAATGTATGGATCTGGACAAAGCTAAGCTTATGATTCAATCTAATCGGCTTTACAAGGTTTATCGTGCTAAACAAGGAGCTTACAGCCGATTAAACAGATCACTAAGCTGGGTAGTTTGTGAATTAATCCAAATGAGAAAACAGCGATGCGCCCAGAGATCAAAGCTTAGATGAATCGATAAATTTTGGATAGATCTGAACGAAGCGACAGCGATGCGCCCGGAAGCTAAAGCTCAAATTTACTCAGTAAACGAAAATTTACCAGCAAACCAAGTCACTCGAATGTGAGACATCCTTGATCAGCTTGAAAGAGCTCGCGGAAAGAAAAAAGATGGCGAAGTCGCCGACGAGAAAGTAAATTGCAAATAGTAAAGTTTGTTTGTTTGGATGTGTATCAATCTTTACAATAGTCCCGGGGCTCATATTTATACCCCACGCTAACACAGTCCTAGCCGATTACGGCAAAGCATTGATTCTATCTAAAGAAACTTATTTTAATAAACAAAAAACACTGCCTTCCAAACCAAGACTGTCCCGTATCGAAACTTGCCTAGAAAATGCTAAGACATTTAATCGGCATCAAATGTGCCCGATCCTCACCTTCCGCATACCATCATTATTTTCAACCTGGCATTCCACCTTCTCACTAATCCTTTGACACATGTCAAAAAATGGTGTCAACAATGTTGAGGCTACTCGCCCCGTCCATCAACACCTTGGACAGGCTCATGTTGCTGACGACGGGGTCGACGAAGAGAGGATAGCTTCCAGGCTGAGGAATGCTGACCGGATGGTCATCCTGATCAAAAATGATGGGCATGGACGCCCACTTCAACTTTCTAGGAATGGAACTTGTGGCAGCACATACCTCGCGGAACCGACCCTTCTGCAGTCGCCTGGAGCACTCGTCCTCTAGGCCGCCAATGATCACCAAGCACCGGTCCACGTCCGGGAACTCTCCTTCCGCCTTCTTCCCTTTGTCCTGGTCAGTGTCGAGCCGCTTGTCGCGGCCATCGCCATCGGTCTTGGCTATCCTGCGGAGGAGACGCTTCATCACATCACAATCTTTGAACTTGTGGTTCACCGAATAGCCATGGTTGGTGCATGGCTTCTCCAGGAGCTGGTTGAAGTAGTCATTTCTTGGCAGGCGCTTATCCTGGCGCTCGGCCGCTGCGACCTTGCCGGGGGCGGGAGGTCGGTGGTTCTTCTTGTTCTTCCTGTCGTCACGGCTCGAGGAAGGCCGGTCGCGGTCATGTCGCTTCACCTTTGCCGCGTGCTAGTCGCGCTCGAAGACGGCCCTGACCGCCTCCTCGCCAGAGGCGTGGTTGGTGGCGATCCCCAAGAGCTCGTGCGTGGTGCGCGGCTTTTGGCACCCTAGTTTGTGAATAAGGGTCTTGCAATGCGTCCCGCTGAGGAACGCGCCGATGACGTCGGCATCGACGACGCTTGGCAGTGAGTTGCATTGCTTGGAAAAGCGCCGGATGTAGTCACGCAATGACTCGCCGGGCTCCTGCTTGCAGTTCTTGAGGTCCCAAGAGTTGCCAGGACGTACGTACGTGCCTTGAAAGTTTCCAATGAACACTTTCCGGAGATCTGCCCAGCTGCCGATGGAATCGGCGGGCAAGAAATCCAACCAGGCACGGATGTTCTCTCCCAGGCATATAGGGAGGTACTGGATGATGAAGCGGTCGTCGTTTGCTCCTCTAGCCCAGCATGCAAGCTGATAGTCCTCCAGCCACACGCCGGGGTTCGTATCCCCAGTATACTTCACGACGATCGCCGGCGGTCAGAAGCGTTGGGAGAAAGGCGCCCCCCCCGGATCGCTCTGGAGAAGGCGTTTGGCCGGTGGGGTCAGGGCTCGGACTCCGGTCGCGATCCACATCAGGGTCGCAGGGGCGTCCCCCACACCGGAGCGGTGAGCGCTCCGGGTTGGGCGCGTATGCCCGCACGTCTTCCGCTCGAGAGGCCGCGCGGTCGACGTCGGCGTGGTGCCTCGCCTACTGTTGATGGTTGTTAAGTGCGAAATATGACCATCAACTATACTCATTTAAGAAGGAAAACTATACCTCTTACTTGCATATTTGTATCACTAACCTAGCTCCATAGTTGTTTTCGAGAATTTATGATTTCAGGAGCACAAGTCTGGAATATGACGAAAACACGACGAATACGCAGACAGAAGTCGCAGACCCACAAACCAGACCAAACCGACCAACCAAGCCCCGGCACCGACCATCTGACATTAGGACCCACGGAGTAGTGAACCAGAGAAGGTCAGTGGGAAAAGGTGCCAATGGGGGGTCGACCGACCCCACCTGTCTGCCTCTCCCATTAATTTTTGGCGGGAAGCTTGATCTTATCCTCCCAATGCCGATTTGGCATGTTTCCATGTTTAGAGATGGCGGGAACCGACCTCTCAAGCTACAAAAGGGGCCTCCCACCACTCTCTCCAACACACCACTTGGAAGCCTCTCTCTCTACACTCTCTTGTGACTTGTACTCCTTAGGATAGTGGAGCTAGGCTAGTACTTCATCTCCTTAGCGAATCCAGTCGTCCTCGGGGTCGGCGAGCAATCCTCGGCCTCTGGTATGGCTTTGTATTCCGACTTTCTTTATGCTAATCATTTAGAGTTCATTCTTGGTTATCTTGCTATGTTCGTAGCTTGTTTAGCCTTGATCAGTGCTTATCCAAGTTATAGTAGTTGCATGCTTGGACCAGATGATCTGGGTAAGAATATCGGTTCGTTGTGCTTTCGGGCTTGCCATAGCATCTTCAAGGCCCCGTTGCTAGGAACTAACCACTCCTAGTGGCGACGCTAAGAAATGCCAACACCTGCTGCCGGCCTCGGATCACGCTGTGCACGTCGTAGTTGGGACCGATGCGGTTGTGAATCGGTGGCCTCCACGGGAGAGGAGCGGATGCCGCCACTGGGGCTGGTGTGCCGCCCACGTCGGCCCGCGGCGCAGGTGGGGTGCGCTGCACTTCGGATGGCTCCCGCCCACCGTGGTTCGCGCCGCCAGCGGGACACGAGGCAGCGGCCTGCCGGTGGTGTAGCGAGGAGCTCTTCGCCTGCTGGACGGCGGCGAATTTCACTAGGTTTCTCACCTCACGGTGAAGGTCCCTTTGGGCCGGATCCTCCAGCTCTAGCAGTGTCTGCAGGAGGATCGCGGCCGCTACGATGTTCTGTCCGGCACGGAACTCTTGCGGGAGTTGCATGCGGGCGTCGTTGATGATGTCGTGGTTGACCCTGACTGCGCGCCGACGCGGGGAGACCGCGGGGTTTATCCCTTTTGACCCAGAGGGGGCCCGCGGGGGCTGTTCCACGGGCGGAGGCGTCTGTTGGCGATGGATGAGATCTTCATCGTGGGCCTGCGCGTTGGCGAGCGCGTGCTCTCGGTGGTCCACTAGGGTGTGCGTCTGCTCGGACGGCACCCCCTCCGGCGGCGGGTCGCCGTCGGACATGATGCACATGCGCGGTGGTGCGGACGTCCCCTCCAGGTGGCTGTGCCCCGTGCTAGAGGAATCACTTAGAGGATCCTCGAAGCACAAGAGGTCGTGGTCAGAGTCGGGGTAGCTCTCTGTCATGCCCACAAACTGTGACGTGGGCTAGAACCCTTGGGCGGCCTTGCGCACCTCCCGAGCGTAGACGCTCGTGGTGTTGCGTAATCCGAATGGGAGTCGCTCTGAGACCGAGCGGGGTGTCAAGAGCGGAGGCCCGCCCGCGAGTTGTCGAGAGATGTTGGCCAAAGAGAAGAGGACCAGGTTGACGTCCTCGATGGCGGGGTTGGAGAACATCATGAGCGCGATGCGGCAGAGCACCGCACGGGTTGGCTGTGATGGCCTGTGCTTCTTGATGCGCCAGTGAACTGATCGCCGACGCCTCAGGTTGCGAGGCTTGGGAGGAGGAGAAGGCTCCTCTGTGGCCGCCGGAGCGGTTTCCTCCTCATGGAGGTGTAGTGCACCGAGCTGGTCGGTAACGAACTCTAGGCTTCCGAACTGAAAGGTCTGCGAAGGCAGGAATGGTGGAGGCGCCCACAATGCATCGCGGGGGATCGTGGGAAACTCTAGGGAGCCGAAACGGATCGTCTCGCCGCGGCTCACTGCCGGAGCGGTGAATGGGGTGATCGAAACCATCCGATCGCCGAAGCAGTGAATGCACAAAGTGCTCCCCACGGACGGCGCCAAAACTGTCCCTGTGGGAAATGGGCGACTACAAAACTACTCGATTGCTCATTGGTTGTGCGCTTGATCGGATATGGTCTAGCATGCAAAGACTCGAGAATTTAGACTGGTTCAGGCCTGAAATGCCCTATGTCCAGTATGGGGGGTGGTGTTCTCGCTCTATTGCTCTTGAGCCCGGGTGCTCAAAGTTTAGAGGGGAGCTTACAAGCTAGTCAAGCAGTGTCGAACCCGTGGGAGTCCAACCCTTTCCGACGTGGGGGCTTTCCCTTTTATAGTCCAAGGTGAGGCCCCCATTTACAAATATCTAGCGCTGTGTCTTGGCATCGTCGGGGTGCGATTCGTCCTTGTCAGTCGTCGGGGCCCACTCGGTTGGTTGGGAGTGGGCAGGTTTGATCCTAGCGATCTTCTAGGGCAAGGGATGATCCTGGCGATCTTCTTGGGTGACGCGTTCCCCCGGCGCTGTCCCATCCTAGCTCAGTCGGGGCGGCATGAACACTCGGATGGTCGCTCGGGGCTCTCCTCCGGTCTCGTCCGCCGGAGCCTACATCCCTTGTCCACGGGGCTATCTCACGCCTCCCTTGCGTAGCTCTTGTCAGCCGGACGGTGCACCTGGTGAGGGGTGTCTTACCGAGGGCAGGCAGCGTCTGCGGCGCTGTCCCCTTGTCAGGGAGTCCTGCTGGCTGAGCCCTTGTCGCAAGATAAGGAGGACTGGCGTCTTGGGGCCTGCACAGAACTTATCTTGACCGGCATGCCTGTCAGGGGGCGCGGCGTTCTTGGAGCGCACATCCCGGATCATCGGCATGGCTCTGACCCAGGGCGCTAGGTCGGGGGGCCGCCACGTGTCCCGGGAGGTCGGGCTCCCGGACTTGTTGGCTTAGCAGTGAAGGCAGCTCCCAGCGACGATTAGTGGGCCGTCCCGTCCTCGGCCCAGTAAGTTCACTGGGCATCCCTTCACATGAGTCAGGCCTGTCAGGAATCCTGGGTTTACTCCCTCGTCAAGTTCTAAGAATCTTTGTCATTTGAACAATTTAATAGATTCAAGCAGGTCCCATCTTTTTACCATAAGCCTAATACTCTACTAGGATTAACATATCCAAAAATCAAGTTCATCCAGTGAGCAAAACTACCTGAACATACAAGAGGTGTTTATTCTATTCTTTTTCATAGATTAAAATGTGGATGGATACTGAAGATTTGCATGTAACAAAACTGGTAGACTTCATTGTAATAGTTCCAGAACATTTGAGTTTGCATTTTTACAATTTTTCTGTGATTTCTTATGCATTTTTGAAGTTCACTGCAAAACTCAGAGAAACTTGCAATTAGCCCCTTAAACAAAAAAGAAAAATTACAACCGGGTCCTTTGCCGGCCTTCTCCACAGCCGCACCTTGCCGGTGGTGTTCTGCTAGGCAAGGCTTACCGGTGCTGCAATTGGGAGGCACACGGGGTAGAGGAGTTCGAGAGCTACCTACCAATACCGGTGTTCAGGGTTGGGATGGTCGGAATCGATGTCGCTGGCGTGAATGGCGGCAGTGGTGTTCGGGTCGCCGGCATTGTGGCTGAAGGAGGGCTCGGGGTAGTCGAACGTCGAGCACACGAGCACCGTGAGAGCGCGAGGAAGTTGTTGGGGTAGCTGTCGTGCTCGATTGCTGCCGGAATCGGCCGGTCCACGGCGAGCCTTGAGCTCGCCGGCGGCAACGCGATTGGGCGGCGGCGCTTGGGTGGCTTCAGGTGGGGTTCTGGGCATGTGTGAGATTCACTGGAGCTAGGAAAGGCTGCTGGTGAGGTCGGATGGGGGAATGTGGGTTGGGGATTGCCTGTCCGTGCGAGCTCGAGCTTGCCGGCGATGGTGGACGGTGGAGGAAGGGGGAAATCGAGAGGGTCGCGCGACGGCGGGGGTTCTAGTCCTATTTATAGGCTGGAGGGCTTAGAGGCGAAGCAAAAGAGGTCTAGGGGAGGTCGGACTAGGCCAGGAGCGCTCAACGGTGAGGTGGCGGCCGGAGAAGCGGCGCTGCGCATGCCGGGGCGGCGGTGCGAGTGCTCAAGTGTCCAGGGACACGTGTGTGCACGAGGAAACGCCAAGGGGCCATCCAGGTGTCCCTGACGGGCCCTCCTGGGTCCAGTTGGTCGCGGGCGCGCCGTGGACGAGGTCCACCGGCGGCGTACGGGCGGGCGGCGGCGAAACAGAGAGGGAGATGGAGATAGGGACCAGTTTGTGATTTCCAAGAAGTTTAGGGACCATTCTGTAAACTAAAATTATCTCTATCTTCCTGGGCTCAAATGAAAAAGTCTTGAATACCAAACTTGTGTAACTTTTCAAGATCTATAACTTTTGTTTTAGGAAAATTTTATTTGAAGTCCACATTTTGAACTATTTTATAATTCCAAACTTGCAATAAAGGGCTTTGATTTTTATTTGATTTTTGATGGGATTTGGCTGAAACTTGAATTCAGCACATGTCATTTAAGGTACCAACTACAACCCAAACTTATTTTTGTGCATATTTTTAAATAGGATTTGAGTATGTTATTAACATTTTTACTCTCACATTCCATGTTCCAAATATGTAGTTTGAATTTTATTTGACCTTTTCTTTCTCAATTAAATTTCCGAAACACCTTCTATAATTTATTTGGGTTAAATGAATTGGCTCTTAGTACACAGACACCAGAGGTGTCACAGCCTACCCCCTTAAAAAGAATCTCACCCCGAGATTGGTTGATTGGAATTGGGGACAGGGAATAAGATACCTGAGGTGAAGCTAAGAAAACCCGGATATTGTCGGTTGAGATACTCTTCTGTTTCCCAGGTGGCTTCTTCTTCAGTGTGATGAGACCACTGAATTTTATACATTTTTACCACCTTTCGATGAGTACCTCTCTCTTTTTGATCCAAGATTCTCAGTGGATATTCAGCATAAGAGAGATCGGGTTCCACCAATATTTTCCGTTGATCGATGATTTCGGTTGGAACTCGGACACATTTCTTGAGTTGAGATATGTGGAAAACATCATGGATGGCTGCGAGTCGCGAAGGAAGTCGCAGTTGATAAGCCATGGGTCCACATTTTCGATAATCTCATATGGTCCGACATAGCGAGGTGCTAACTTGCCTTTGACTCCGAAACATTGAACGCCTCGAGTTGGTGAAACTCGTTAATACACATGATCACCAACGCTGAATTTCAAAGGTTTCCTCTGCTTGTCAAAATAACTCTTTTGCCGAGAATAGGCTGCTCGGAGATTTGCTTGTATCACTCTCACTTTCTCCTTAGCCTCGACAACTAATTCGGGTCCAAATATTTTGCGTTCTCCAGTCTGGGACCAACTCAAAGGAGTTTGACACCATCGACCATACAAGGCCTCGGATGGTGCCATCTTCAGACTGGCCTGATAGTTGTTGTTATAGGAGAATTCAGCCAAGGCCAAGCATTTGTCCCAATTCTTGTCATAATGGATGACACACGCTCGAAGCATGTCTTCGAGAATTTGATTTACCCTTTTGGTTTGTCTGTCAGTTTGTGGATGGTAAGCTGAGCTTTGAATTAATTTAGTTTCGAGAGCCTCTTGGAGCGGCTCCCAAAACCGTCCACAAATTGAGTACGACAATCTGAGATAATGGTTTTACGTACACCGTGCAGACAGACAATTCGATCGATATAGATTTCAGCATATTTCTTGGCCCGATATTCAGTATGCACCAGAATAAAATGGGCTGTCTTTGTAAGCCTATCGACAATAACCCAAATAGAGTCATGATGTTGAGAGGTATTGGGTAAGCCCACAATAAAATCCATACTGATATCTTCCCATTTCCAGGATGGAATTGGCAGAGGTTGGAGAGTTCCAGCAACTTTCAAGTGACTAGCTTTCACTCTCTGACATGTGTCACACTCTGCGACATATTTAGCAATTTCTCTCTTCATGCGAGTCCACCAGAAATTTTGTCTGAGATCTTGGTACATCTTGGTGCTACCCGGATGAATGAAAAATTTAGAGAGATGTGCTTCATCCAAAATTTGTTTCCCCAGCTCATGATTTTTGGAAACGACTAGGCGATCCTCGAACCACAAGATTCCTTTATGGTCCACACGGAAACACTTATATTTATTTTCGTCTTCTATTACTTTTTGTTTGATGATTCCGACACTCTTGTCATGCAACTGTGCCATGATGACTTGGTCATGAAGTGTCGGTTCCACAGAAATATGAGTCAGCGAGCCCTGAGGAATGATTTCCAATTTCAGCCTTTGCATTTCAGCACACATTGTGTCGTTATACGACTCCACTGAAAGGCAATTGCAGTGAACCTTGCGACTTAGCGCATCGGCTACGACATTGGCTTTGCCCGGATGATAATGAACTTCCAGGTCATAATCTTTGATTAATTCCAGTCATCTTCGTTGCCTCATATTCAGCTCACTTTGAGTGAAGATGTATTTGAGACTCTTATGGTCGGTGTAGATATTGCAATGAGTGCCCATAAGATAATGTTTCCAAATCTTGAGAGCATGAATAACTGATGCTAGCTCAAGATCATGCGTGGGATAATTTAGCTCGTGTAGCCGAAGAGCTCGGGAAGTATAGGCAATAATCCGATTGTCTTGCATTAGAACACAGCCAAGACCAGTACCCGATGCATCACAGTAAACATCGTAGGACTTTCTGTTGTCAGGTTAAGCTAAGACCGGTGCGGTGGTTAGATGTCCTCTCAATGTATGGAATGCTTCATCACACTTCACATCCCATTTAAACTTGACATCCTTCTTTAGTAGTTCCGTCATGGGCTTTGCAATTCCGGAGAAGTCCGGGATAAATCTGCGGTAATATCCTGCCAAGCCAAGGAAACTGCGAATCTAATGAACTGAAGTAGGAGGTTTCCGGTCCATCACTTCTTGTACCTTGCTGGGGTCAACTGAGATGCCTTCACTGGAATAGTGTGACCCAAAAATTTGACTGTGTCCAGCCAGAATTCGCACTTAGAGAATTTCGCGTGCAGCTAATGATCTCAGAGGCGTTGAAGAACAATGCGCAGATGTTGTTCATGTTCGGCCTCATTCTTGGAATAAATCAGAATGTCATCGATGAAAACCACGACGAACTTGTCAAGTTCCGGCATAAATACTGAATTCATGAGATACAGGAAATAAGTGGAAGCGTTTGTTAGACCGAAAGACATAACCAAATATTCATATAGACCATATCTGGTTGAGAATGCGGTCTTGGGAATATCACAAGGTCGGATTTTAATTTGGTGATACCCCGAACGAAGATCAGTCTTGGAGATCTTTGCTCCAGCCAATTGATCGAACAGTACGTCAATGCGGGGAAGTGGGTATTTATTTTTTATGGTTACCGCATTGAGAGGCCGGTAGTCAACACACAACCTCAGACTGTCATCCTTTTTCTTTACAAATAATGCTGGACAGCCCCAAGGTGAAGCACTTGGGCGAATAAAACCCTTGTCCAGAAGTTCTTGCAATTGGATTTTCAGCTCTGCCAGCTCTTTATGCGGCATTCAGTATGCCCTTTTTGAAATAGGCGCTCTACCAGGCTGTAATTCAATGACAAATTCGATATCCCGTTCTGGTGGCATACCAGGCAAATCATCTGGAAAAACATCTGCATACTCACGGACTACGGGAATATCTTCGATATGAATATCTTTCATGGCATAAGCACAAGAGTTGTTGAATTGGTGATGAGGTAAATGTACGACCGAATGACCATGAGTAGGAGAATTGATTTCAACAGCTCGGGAAGAGATATCTAACAATACCCAATGTCTATTCATCCATTCCATTCCTAGAATAACATCCATTCCCTCTAGTGGTAGTAGGATTAAATCGGTGGGAATTGTTTTACTACCCAACTTAAGTGGTACCAGTCTGCTAAGTTGATTAGATGCTATTTTACCGCCAGGAGTGGATATCATGTAAGAGCCTTTAGTGTGACAAAAATCTAACCCAACTTTTGCTCCAAATTTAGAACTAACGAAGCTATGAGATGCACCGGAATAGAATAAGATAGTTAAGGGGTGATGGTTTATAGAGAATGTATTCGACATAATTGGTGCCCCCTCTGGAAGATCAGCTAAATTGGTGAAGTTAAGTCGGCCTTGCCTGACTTGAACGGTTTGTTTCTTGTCCTTGTTCTGAACATTTCTGCGAGAAGCCTGCCCCGAAGATTGTCCCGCCTGAGGGCACATCTTTGCAAAGTGATTCGGGCTCCCGCATTTGAAATAGCGGTTGTTGTTGTCGGGCGGGCGGCTTGCTGAAAATTTGGCCTAGGGCCGATCTGCTGCTGCTACGGTGGTGCATAGCGAGCATGCTGAGGTGGCACAAACCGAGCATGCTGAGGTGGCACAAACCGAGCCTGCTGCTGCTGCTGCTGCTGTGGAGGCCGAATGACCAAACGCCCTGGCTGAGGGGCCTTCTGAGAGGGTGCAGCTGGAGTGTTCTGCACAATGCGATACCTCGGTGCAGAGACACTCGAGGGTCCAGCAGGTGCCTTGCGCTTCTTTTCAGCACGATGGGCTGAAATGAGATCCTCCTGAGTGATGGCCAAATTCACCAGATCATTAAAAGAGTCCGCATGGACAAGATTAAGCCTCTCCTGCAACATGGTACTGAGGCCTCGACGGAAGCATTCATGCTTCTTAGCATCGGTATCCGCATGATGACCAGCATACTGCAATACAGTTCGAGTGCCCTGAGTTAAAGCCAAGAATTCATTGAGTTTCCGATCAAGAAGACCAGCCGGAATATGATGAGCCCGAAAAGCATTCTTGAACTCATTCCAATTAACCACATGATCAGGCGGTAGCATTCCATGGTAATGATCCCACCACATACGAGCTGATCCGCGAAGGTGCTGCGCGGCATATCGAGTCTTGTTCGCTTCGGAACAAGGAACAGACAGCAAAGAAAACTTGGATTCGATTGTGCGAATCCAAACATCCGCATCCAGTGGCTCATCCACTTTGGTGAATAGCGGGGGCTGTGTACTGATGAGCGTGATGCCCACCTCACTGCTGCTGCTGAGCTTGCACTAGCTGACGCAAGATTTCAGTTTGAGCGGCTAGAACTTCCGCGATGCCCGGTGGTGAAGGAGGTGGGGGTGGATTGCCATTCTCTCTGGCTCCAAAACCACTGAGACTACCTCGAGTTGACCCGACCATCTGAAACGTGAGTAGTTTGCATTAGGCTCAACATTTTCATCATTTCAATGGAAACATACAACTCAAGACATGAATGGATGAATATGAATTGCATAAATCGCGTCACACAGAAAACCATCGATACAAAAAAGCGCATAACTGGAGTTCTGTGCATGATATGGACTTGAAATTTTTACAGGAGACAGATAATTTCGTAAGCTACAACTTTGGTAGTCAATGCAAAGTCATATTCCCAGAGTAAGTTAGTCGAAAAAAATCAATTACTACTCCTCTGGTTTTCTGGTTTTACAGAAAACAGAGCCTCTGTATTTTGTGTATATCTCCTACTGTACAAGTTCGTTTGAGCTGAAATTTGGTGATAATTTAGATGATGAAATTTGGAACAACTTTGGTATTTAACTCAATAGCTAATTCGGAAAGCAAGTAAGGATAAAAATTCGAACTAGCTGCCGCGTTCAGCTTCTCACAGTCTGCCAACACTTCACATAAGTAGCATTAGAGGTTCATTACATCCATCACCTTCTCACTTCTACTTGGTTACTTCTAACATCATTACTATTGGTTACTCAACTCTGAGTTAGCCTAGTAGCCCATGATCCAAAATTTAGGCTACACTAAAGTTGGGAACAGCGCCTCGGTCTACAAGTTGACCGACGCCTCGCTCACTGCGGGAGAGTGAGTCTCGACCGGCGCGGGCTGTGGCGCCTGCTCCTCAAAGTCCATCTCCGAAACACCCTGGATCTCCTGGCGCTCGTCCTCAACATCCACCTGCATCTCGCTGGGTGGTGCGTGAAGAGCATCCTGCATCCGGTGGAGCTGTCCCTGGGCGTCGTCGAGGTCAACCTGAAGGTCGTGGAACTGGTCCTCGAGGAAGTGGAGAGTGGTGTCATGGTCCATCACCGTGTCCTGAAGCTCCTAGACCTGGCTCTCGAGCTGGGTGATCAGAGCACCCCTGCTCTCAAGCTCGTCGCTGGCCTCACGAAGCTGCTCGTCTCTCAGCTGGACGGTCAGGTGTAGAGCCTGAGCCTGGTCAACAAGCTGAGCGGTGGCCTGACTCTGGAAGGTCTGGAGACGGTAGAGTGTGTCCAAGCACAAGGCAGTCGTCCGGAGTGCCCCGAAGGGGTCGAGGGTCACAACCGTGTCCAAGTTGGCCATCCTATCACGCCAAAGGGGGTCGGCAGGGTCGTGTGCGGGGAACAACCTGAACGCGAATAGAACAACCTCCAACGGGTGCAGAGAGTAGAAAGCAATCATCGCCCTCATAGCTGTGGTCTCCCAAGTGTCCAGTAAGCAGTGGCCGATCACCTGGGTCACGATCGGCTCCCACCCATTGAGTGGGTGCTGCGGGATCACCATCATAACACTGCAGCGGCGCACCCCGCTCTCCACAAAGTCGTGGCCCTCGTTGAGCGGTGGCTGGGGGTAACAGACTGCACTCAAGAGCTCCCAGAGATGGCAAGGAAGTCCGTCCTAGTGCAAACAAGCTGAGTGCACGTGCCCCTGCTCGTCGATCACCACCAGCTCGTCCATCTGTCCCAACAAAAGACCCATGGATCAGCTGATAGTCAAACAAGGAATGGCTGATTCTGGACAGTTAAAGAAATTGAACAAAACGATAGATAAAATGCTCTGAAAATTCTCAAAAAATTACAGAATATGCCTAGGGTAGTTAGGAACATTTCATCTAGTCAACACTAAGGCCAATTCAGATCCTAGGAAAGTGATATGCTCAGAGTTTCGAAGTGATGTCAAACCAGAAATCAGTTTGTCCAGAGAGGGTGTAATTTGATCATATCTACCAAACCAGTTGACCATGATAATTCAAAATTTTATAATAAGTTCTTCATCAAGTTACCTACAACTTTCATGTTGTACGATTTTTCAAATGAGCAACCTAAGATGGCCGAAAAATTCAGTTTAGACAGACTGCTCCAAATTGACAGATTTGTAGAAGGTTACTATAAATTCGAAAACACTAAGGTAGGAGGCTTCAAAAATTCTCAAATTTTTACAGTAGTTTGGTAATTTATGTAGTTACATTTCATCTCACAGATAAAACTTTATTTGAGGAGACATTCATATTTTAAAAATTCGAGGGGACCAACATTTCCAGAATTCACAGATTGACTAGATTATCCTTAGGACTGTGTTTTAAACTTTTCGATTACGATTTCTTTCAAATGTTTCTCTGCTGAAGATTTGAGGATGAATGAAGATCCTAATCGTCCTCACCAAAGAAAATAATCGCCAAGTAACCTTGGTCTTACACAGTTAGTTTGCGGTGGCGTACATATTACGTCTCTCGCTATATAACTACTCGATATAGCTAACTTAACCTAGGATTCGGTTTCGAGTTAGCATACCTGCAGAAAATTGACAGTATATAAAATGAACCTTCCGTGCCAGCACTCACGAAAATGTTCCCATACATTATCGATCACTATAGAACCGGCATCCATACAACTACCGATGTATGGACAATGTTTAACATACATCATCGAAACAACGTATTGACTGAGTACTGTCTTTGACGGGGAATTGAATTCCAATTTCAAACTATTACTCCCCATATAATCAACCAAGGTTGGTATATGGGCAGCAGCTCAAGTAGGCCGTTGCTTGAGCTCCAGCGTTCGGTTCGCATCACTGACGGGAAGGTCAGATTCCCTCAGCTGACTGAGCAAGCATACCTCCGCGGTGACGATGTAGTTGCATAATTTAAATTGCAGAATTTAAATACTAAAAAGTAAAGTGCTGGAAGTTAGCCATACAATATAAGCCACCTGATTATACCCATAAGATCCCCTAGGGCATTACTATAACACCCCTGGTGTTAATCTTGTACATTAGCCGCTAAGCATCGCTTAATCATGATCATTAGTTTAAGCTTTGTCATTAGTGGTAATGGTGCATGCATAATTATATTTTGAATTCATGTCATCACATGCATTCAAGTTTAATTATGTTTGCAAACCAACAGTCAAAATCCAGTCCAATCTCTGTCTGAACCCCTCTTTGCGCTGAGTCTAAAATCAGCTTTGATCTTCTTTTGACCCAATTTTATCTCTCAAATCGTTGACCAAAACAACTTTTATCCAATACCAATGTTGTAGATCTTTTCTTCCTCCACAACTTTTATTTTGGCCAAAGTTCAAGTTGCTGTGTGAAAATTTTAGTTTTGGGCGCTCCAAAATTGAATCTGTTTCACCCCAAAACCTGAAGGTTCCGGGTTTGGAAACCGAAAGTTCCGGTTTTGCTCTGTTTCACCTACTTCGGCTCCCATATCGGTGACTGTGCCGCCGGCGACGCCACGCGTCGGCCGTCATGGCGAACCTCGCCCTCTGTGCGCGTTGCCCTTATCCTTCGCATTCTCTGGAGGCTTCTCGTCCCCGTCCCTTTCTTCCTTTTCGAGCTCGAGCTGAGCCAGGTCGACACGAGAAGAGCTCGTCGCCGGTGTCGCTCCGGCCACCTCTCGCCGCTGTTTCTCGATTCCGCACGCCTAAACCCTCCTCGCCTCGCCCGGCACCCACGCCGCACCTCCCCAAGCTCGTTCGAGCCGTTTCCCGGCCGAATCGATTATCCAACCGCCGGCCGCCATTGTTGCCCTCACCGGAGCTCCGCCCCTCACGCCGAGCCCCACCTCCGGTCCTCCTCCATTCGATTCAAGTGTTTGGTGTGCTTCGCTGCCGCGGTTAGCCCGCCACCGCTACCCTCCCTTCATGGGTCGCCTTGGCGCGGCCCTGCGCGATGCCTCCACGCGCTGCGGCCTGGCCAGCCTGTGCTGGCCATTCAGCTGCCCCGCCCTACCACCGGCTGGCCTCGCCGCCAGCGAGGGCAGCGCACCACACGCCGGCCATGGCCTTGGCCTGGCTGTCCCCTGTATTTGCCCCCAAAACCGGAACTGCTGGTTTTGGAACCCGGAGGTTCCGGTTTCCAGTTAAATTCCAGTTTCAGTTTTGTGTACTGATCTTGTAAAATGCATAATAAATAGCAGAAAAATGTAAAAAATGCAAACTAAATTTTGTTGAGTTGTTTAGATCAAGGTCTTCAGAGGAAAAATACTCATGCTTGTGAAATGTCAATTTTACCCCTGCTAAATTTTGGTTTGTGTTTAAGAATATTTATTTAATACTGGTTGTTCTATTGCTCTAAAAATTATGAAATTTATGCAGTAGCTTACCCTTTACGTGTGTAGTTCACTGAAAAGTTTTCAAGTACATAGCCTATATGCATGTTTGTGGATCTATTGTTGTCCAGTTTATTTTGCTAGGGCAAGAATAAATATTTTCTTTTTGCTATATAGTTAATAATTTTTTCTTGCATGTGATATCATTGTACCTTCGTGCTTGTAAGTTTTGTGGCTTTATTATTGTCTGCAAGTTAAGTTCTTGTGCGTGTTTCGCTCATAGCCGCAGTTTTCCTTTTTGTGTTACCAAATAATCTTCTTTCGGTAATATTATTGCATCATGAGCACTTATATCATTTCATTGTACCATTTTAATTATTGCATGGCATCCTTTTTCATACGTGTAGACGCTGCAAATGAAGCTGTCTACGAGCTAGTTGCTGAGCCAGTCTAGGAGCCACCAGCTGGAGAGCAGCAGATCGAGGAAGCCGTTGAGCAAGCTCCGGAAGACGTTGCTAACCCCGCTGACTTGCAAGGCAAGCCCCGGAGCATAACCCTTACTTTAAACTTATAAAGTGTTATTAAATTATGTACTTGTGCATTAAGTTTCTACGAGTTGTATGGAACCCTAGATGCATAATCCCTAGATTACTCCAGTGTCTCTACTAGTATGTGCAGGATGATAGCACTGCTACGCGTAAAGAAGATTCGGTAGAAGACGAGTGATTTCCTATCACCTGCGAGATATAGGGTTGTTATTTCAGAAGGTTATGGGAAAAGAGTACTGTATGATTGAAAGTGGGGAACGGTTGGAGGAAAGTTGGACATGACTATGGAATAAAGGAAAAACCGAGACTCCACCTGTGTCGATTGTGAACCGTACCGTTGTTGGCACTATTGATCGAGGATTGAACAGTACTAACCACATGCCGGGAGTAGGAGGTAGTCGAAACCGGTAAGCTAAGTACCTAAATTGCGTCGAACTCTGATTCTCGACCTGCGGTGCTGGGTAGGGATGACGGATGGTGAAGTCGTCCACGGGTTCATCGGGTGTTCGCACGTGCGGGGCTCATCATCCAGGTGCTGGCGGGCTTGATTCAGGCTTCGGGGTAATCGTGGGAACGGTTGCTCAGTGTGACTCGACGGGGTCACACTTGGCGTGTGAGTGAGGTCCACCTTGCAAGGTTAAATCGGATCGATTCGCCATGACTCGCGGATATGAGAACCTTGATCTCTCTGTCACATCGTAGTAAAGAAGTGGAATGAGACTGGAATGGAAATGTTGAGTTGTATGTTACTAAAAGATAATATGATCAACCATGTATGCTCTAGAGAAATAGGCGAACCTAGTTTGTAGCTGTCAAATCAATTGGAGCTAAAATATTGAAAGTAAGGATTCAGTATTAGTAGCTTTTCCGCAAAACAACTCCAGAGCCAAAGAGCTTTGCATGTCTAGTTAATGGGCTAAGTATACCCATAGATGGGTAAGTCTTGCTGAGTATTAGAGTACTCAGGGTTTGGTTGTACCCCTCTTCTGAGCAAGCTGTGTTCCGGAAGACTTCGAGGAGATCTGCGCGTCTTGGAGTGGTCAGCCTCTTCCTCCGGGTTGGACTGTTGAGTGGGTTCCGTCTTCTCCATGAAGTATGGGCAGATTGGCCACACATCAGTGGGCAAGATGTGAAGCTCGACATTTGTCGTTGATGGTAGTTATCGTATTGTATTTTGGGTCTCTGTTTTAAACTCTGTTTTACTTCCGCTGTGTTGAACTCTGAGATTTGGATTGTAAACCCTGGATTGTAAAACTTTGTTGTAAATTATTTCTGAAGCTTGTGTTAAACTCTGTTTGTAAATTAATTTGAACTCTGCTTTTGCTTGTAATCACCTGTGCTCGTCTTTTGTCGAGAGTTCCCATGTAATCGATCCTGGTTACAGCAGGCAGTTTGGGTGTACTGGTTGAGTGCAGAAGCTGTGGTTTAAGCTTAAGTTGTTAATTATTGCACTCGATCAGTATTATTTGGACTATTCTGTGACAGTTGGTATCAGAGCTAATTGCACTGGGGGGTGATTACTTGAGTGCGTAACTGCAAAAATTTTGGGTTTTTCGAAAAGTTGACGCTAGATGCGCTAAGAAATAGGATAGATAGTTCGTATGCCCTAATTATGTGATATAAGTTTGGAGGCATCTAAGTATCTATTTCATTCCAGCATTTACTTCTCGTTAAACCTTACTTTTGTGCACAACTCTTATTCTGTAACGATGCACCTACGCTGAGGTAAGCAAGGTGAGTATTATGATAGTCCTTAGAATAGCCCACGTGTTTCATACGTGCGCGGGTCCCGTATGTTGAGCATACGAGGAGGTGATAAGGCTCAATTCAGACGAGCCTGTCGCTATCTGCCGCCTGATATGGAGTGTGGATTTCTTACCGTGTGATTGTGATTACGGCCATCTCGTAAGGCAATGTTACGAGGTAAAGACTCGTTATGCAGTTGGTTATAACCGTGTACCTTGGGGAACGTGTACCCTTGGGTGTCCCGTAAGGCGATTTGTACGAGAAGTGAATACGTTGCTTCGGTAACGTATGCAGCGCTGCCCATTCAGCGTCGAATGTTTGGGTGCCGTCTCTATAGTGGATGGTAATGTATGGGTGAATATGTGGGAAACTGCATATGCGTTACCCGTGTGGTGTAGGACACATGGGGGCCGTTCGTGTGTGCTGGCACGAAGGGTCCAGAAATGGATATTTATCTCTTGTTGTCCTGGTTGGTCTGCAGGAACACTAACTACGTTAAGCGCATTATGAATCCTTGACCGTAGGAACGACTAATATATATATATATATATATATATATATATATATATATATATATATATATATATATATATATATATATATATAGGGAGAGTATGTAATTGTGCTACTAGCCGTTTTCGTATACCATATTTGGTACTTGCTTGGGTGAGAAACGATAGAACGTGCATGCATCTGGCATATTTGAGTTGGTTGATCGCCTTGTTGTTAATTGTTGCGCTTCATAAAAATTTATTTGTGTTGTGTTACTAAAAATTTATTCTTTTTCTAGTCAAAACTGGAGACTTACATCAGCGCTATGTTTTCTTACAGATGGCTAACTTCACGCACGTAATCGTGGATACCGAGGGTTGGGCACACTACAGTGCCCTTCACATCGGCCATTTTCCTCGTCTGCTGTGGCAGATGCTCAGGGCGTTTGACTACACCGAGCCCCCATAGTATTCGGGACACGAGTCTAGCTTGCTGGGCACTGAGCGCTGTCAGATGATAGTGAAGATTCCTACTTGCCCCGCTCGCTTTGAATGGGACTCATGGCAAATCACTGTCTATGGTAGGAAACTGGCAGACTCCTGGGAGATCGCTGCTAGGAAGGCCATTGAGGAGTTCTCTGAGAAGCATAATGCTGAGGCTATGGATACTCCCTACAGTGTGATTCCTTTGAAGGATGAGATCACTCAGGCTTATGCAGATTGAGTGAACCGCAACCTGAATTACATGATGCCCGACTACAACATCAGGACAGCCCTCTCTTTCAGCTAATCCTCTGCGTTGATCAACATGTATGAGCAGCTTCGTGACGAGAATGTGATATGTAGGAGCAAACCTCGAGATGCGCACATTCATGAGCAAAACATGATGGGCGCTCAGGACAAGATCAAGACCCTGAAGGCCAAGTCCAGAGCTAGAAAGATATGGATTTAGGAGTTGCATGAGGAGCTGGAGAACAGGACTCAGATGGTGCAGCACTTGGAGGGGCAGCTTCAGCAGGCCCATGAGTTGATTGAGGATGTCTAGGCTCAGGTGCAGGCAGTGGTAGATATGGAGGTGATGGAGGCCGAGGAAGATATGGAGGAGGATGCAGAAGAAGAAGAAGACCCGGAGGATATTGAGGGAGTGTCCGGAGTTGAGTCTGGACCTGGGACACCGTGAGGACTTAGCCAGAAGATGAAATTTCTCCCCTTGTGATAGCCTAACTTTTGCGCAGTTTGGTAGGATGGCTAGTGTGACGCATTAGGCTAACCCTGGGTAGAGGAATTCTTTTTTGACTCAGTGACTTTGAGTCATGTAGGATAACCCCTTCGCTAATGATAGTGTGTTGTTTGGGTAGTGTACGAACCCTTTTCTAATGCTAGTATGGAGTTGTAGTAGGGTGTGGTAATGTAACGAACTGCATCAGCTTAAGCAGCGTGGCTGCTTAATGTAAAATTTCTCTTGTAATGATCCTCATGTTAATGTGTGAAAATTTCGGTTATGAGCAAGCCTTTGGATGTCTGTGAATCTGCATTTTTGTTGAGCAATGTTGAGTATTACCTACTTTAGGGCTACTTCGGACCGGATATGTAACATGTATAACTGCAAGATTGTAGCCAGCCGAGTACTCAATCTGCTATTTAAATTTGGATATATGTGGTTGTAATGGAAACAAGTATTTTTACTCTCTTGGGGAACCATATCGTGAGGGGAATAAATCATGCTGTGTGTTCATATTAATTATGCACATTCTTTATTGCATGGATTATTCCTAATAGCGAAATGGCTAACCAAGGGATGGTGCTTTTACAGATGGGCGATAACAATGCTGCTAACCATGGAAATGGAGATCACGGAGCACCACCACCGCCACCTCTCTCCTTGGCTCAGACTATTGCGGCCCTTATCGCTGACCGCAATAAGCAGACCGAATTGATGAGGCAATTGGTGCAAAACAATGCTAGCAGAGGTCGACAAGCACCACCAGTAGAAACTGACTATGTCGGTTTTCTGGCCACCCAACTACCTCTGTTTCACAAGGCAGATGATCCCCTTGAGGCAGATGCTTGGATTCGCACCATCGAGGACAAGTTCAGCTTCCTCAATTGCACAGAAGTGAACAAGGCTGCCTTTGCATCGCAGCAATTGAGAGGCCCAGCAAAGATATGGTGGGTTAATCATAAAGCATTACTCCCTCCCAATACAGAACTCACTTGGAATGAGTTTGTGGTAGCATTCAAAGCCCATCATATCCCTACTAGTCTGATGAGAAGGAAGATGGCAGAGTTCCTAGCATTGAAGCAAGTAAACAATATTGTTCTGCAGTATGCTCAAACCTTTAATCAGTTGTCTCAGTATGGTGGTTTCCATGTGGATAGTGACGAAAAGAGGCAGGATTGCTTCCGGAGGGGACTGAACACCAAACTGCAAAACAAACTGGCCCTAACTACTTGTGCCAACTTTACAGAACCGGTTAATAAGGCCATTACTCAAGAAGATGCTACCTTAGCTCACAAGGCCGACAAAAAGAGGAAGGCACCTATTGGATCTTCCAACAGTGCACCCCAGAGGTACAAGGTAGTACAGACAGGAAATCAGCAAGCTCCACGACGCCCTATGCAGCCAGGCCGTTGGGTCGCTAGGCCGCCACAGCAGCAGTCGTGGGTACCACGTCTCCCAGCGCCGCAGCAAGGACAGAGGCCACCAATGCAGCAAGTTACACGCACTAATAACTATCCCTGTTTCAACTATGGACATCCTGGGCATTTGGCTCGTGATTGTCATCTACCACACAAGCAGTTTAACTATAAGCCTCTCGCACCAGTTCCAACTGCCAGTACACAGGATCACAAGAAGAAAGCTGCACGTATCAAAACTGGTCATGTGAACTACACTGCACTGGAAGATGTTACTGACGGTACTCAAGTGATGACGGGTATGTTTTCCGTTAACCAGCGCCCTGTTGTTGTGTTATTTGATTCCAGAGCATCTCATACATTTATCAGTGAAGCATGTGTAGCACAGCTCAACTTACAAGTAACATACACAAAAAGACCATATATTATTCATGCACCGGGTGCACAGTTAAACGCCAGTCAATGTGTTTCGGGCGTATTCCTTGACCTAGGTGGAAAAAAAATTCGAACCACTCCCATTATTCTTCCAAACCGAGGAATAGATATCATTCTCAGAATGAATTGGATGGAAGAACATCGTGTTACCCTTGATACTTCATCTCGCATTGTCCGAATCAATTCTTCCACACATGGTATTTTGGATATTCATCTCTCTAAGCATGAACTACCCATCAATGCAATCTATCACCTTAAAGGAAAAGGCTTAGCGGAAATTCCGGTGGTCAGTGAGTATCCTGATGTGCTTCCAGAAGAATTACCAGGTATGCCTCCCGATCGACATGTGGAGTTCGTGATTGAACTACAGCCTAGTACAGCACCTATATCTCAACGACCATTTAGAATGACTCCTAGTGAGTTGGCTGAATTGAAAATCCAGTTGCAAGAATTACTAGATAAGGGTTTCATCCGACCAAGTACTTCACCGTGGAGTTGTCCAGCCTTGTTCGTGAAAAAGAAAGATCATGGGTTAAGATTGTGTGTAGACTATCGACCCTTGAATGCAGTCACCATTAAAAACAAGTATCCTCTCCCTCGCATTGATCTCCTTTTTTATCAATTAGCCAGTGCCAAGTTCTTCTCGAAAATAGATCTTCAATCTGGTTATCAGCAAATCAAAATCCGGCCATCAGATATACCAAAAACAGCATTTTCTACTCGTTATGGTCTTTATGAGTACTTGGTTATGTCCTTTGGGTTAACCAATGCTCTAGCTTATTTCATGTACCTCATGAATTCAGTATTCATGCCAGAGTTGGATAAATTTGTTGTGGTATTCATTGATGATATCCTAATCTACTCCAAGACAGAGGAAGAACATGCTTAGCATCTTCATATAGTACTTCAGCGTCTCAGGGAACATCAGCTATATGCTAAACTCAGCAAGTGTGAATTTTGGCTAAAGGAAGTTCCATTTCTAGGTTATGTTATCACGACTGAGGGTATCTCTGTTGATCCCAGTAAAGTACAGGATGTACTGAACTGGAAGACTCCAACCTCAGTGGCTGAAATCCGAAGTTTCTTAGGTTTAGTGGGTTATTACCGTCGATTCATACCAGAATTCTCTCGGATTGCTAAACCTATGACTGAACTTCTCAAGAAAGGTACCAAATTTCATTGGAGTGACCAATGTGAGCAAGCTTTCCGGAAGTTAAGAACTCTACTTACATCAGCACCAATCCTAGCCCAACCAGATACAACAAAACCATTCGATGTCTATTGTGATGCTTCAGGCACCGGAATTGGTTGTGTTCTGATGCAAGAGAATCGAGTGATAGCTTATGCTTCTCGATCACTCAAGCATCACGAAGAGAACTATCCTATACATGATCTTGACCTAGCAGCCGTAGTCCATGCCTTAAAGATTTGGCGACATTATCTTATGGGTACAAGGTGTAACATCTATACAGATCATAAGAGTCTGAAGAATCTCTTCACTCAAGCTGATCTGAATATGCGTCAAAGACGATGGCTCGAGTTGATTAAGGATTATGAACTCGAAGTATACTACCACCCAAGAAAAGCAAATGTGGTTGCAGATGCATTAAGTCGCAAGGATCACTGTCATTGCCTCTCTGCTACATCCTTAAGTGAGTCTATTTGCTTTGAAATGGAAAAATTGAACTTGAGCATTGTACCACATGGCACATTGGCCCATCTAGAACTCACTCCTACTCTTTGTGATCTAATCATTGAAGCACAAAAGAAAGATAAAGGAGTAAAATAAATTCAGAGAAGATTATCAGAAGGAGATCTGCAAGTAAGTTGTTTCCACCAAGATAATCAGAATGTATTATGGTTTAATAATCGAATAGTGGTACCTAAGGATTTTGAGCTCCGAAAGCAAATTCTTGATGAAGCTCAAACTTCCCGACTATCCATCCATCCTGGTAGCAACAAGATGTACCAAGACCTGAAACAACGATTTTGGTGGACTAGGATGAAAAGAGAGATTGCCAAGTATGTGTCTGAATGTGACATCTGTCGAAGGGTTAAAGCTAGTCATCTTAGACCGGCGGGAACTCTTCAGCCCTTGAGTATTCCTGAATGGAAATGGGAAGACATCAGTATGGATTTCATTGTCGGTTTACCTCGAACTCAAAAGGGTTATGATTCTATCTGGGTTATTGTAGACCGCCTTACCAAATTAGCACATTTTCTTCCAGTTAAAACTATCTATCGGGCAAAGAAGTATGCCGAGTTGTACATGGATCGTATACTGTGTTTGCATGGGGTGCCAAAGACCATCACATCCGATCGTGGGACCCAATTCGTTGCTCGCTTTTGGGAGCAATCACATGCTTGTTTGGGGACCCATCTTATTCGCAGCTCTGCATATCATCCTCAAACAGATGGCCAAACGGAGAGAGTAAATCAGATTGTAGAGGATATGATCCGTGCCTGTGTCTTAGCTTACCCACAGAAATGGGATGAATGTTTGCCATTAGCGGAATTTTCTTATAATAATAGCTACCAAGAAAGCATCAGAATGGCACCATTGTTGACGCTTCTTAAAGCGCCAATTTATGTACCGCAAGCGCACGGATCGTGTAGCTTTTCCCTTAGAGTATTCCCCCAAGGTTTATCAATCCACGGAACAAGTGTATTACTATGCTTAACTAAGCACTAATGATGTTGGTAAAAGATCTATATTGAGTGTATGAGTGTGAAATAGATCTAATCTAACTAATCTAATCTAATCTAGACTAGTGAGCAATGATAGATGTGTGCACAAGATATGAAGAGCATTTGTCCATAGGGTCTAGGATCACTAGAGATGTAATCGCCAAGCAACGAAGAACAAATCTAATCTACCAAAGGTGTGTTCCAAGATCAAAACCTTTCCCTCCCGCATACTGTCACTACACGAGGATAATCGGTAACGAATCAACAAGAACATGATAGTTGATGTAATCTAAGTAAACCATGCAAGAGCAAAGCAAACCCAAAGCCACGTCGCGAACTATTAGGCATCAAAGCATCATCAACAAGAATCGTGATAGATCAATCTCATAAAGGATTCGGCAATTACAACTCAAGATCTCCTTACAACCCCATGAACAAATGAGGACTTTTACCCCATGAAGCTAAGCGAAGAGTAGTCGATCATGGTGACAAAATCTCCGGCAAGGGATGGATCCCTTGCTGTCCTCCAACTTGCAGCGGCGCCGAGGTACGATGAGGCCTCCGGTGTCGCCTTTCTCTTGTGTCTAACTCGAATGTATCTCTGGATGCTCTTCTTTGCGATCTGCGATCTCCCTGGATCCTCCAGCGATCCCCCTCTTTGACGGCGGCTTCGGGGTATTTATAGCCAGATATGGTCAGTGGTTTTGGTAAAACATAGATTAGGGTTGACGCATACTTCGCGCTGAAGAAAACCGAGATCAATTGGACTCCGAAAAGGGCTAGGCCGGCCAGCCCAAGGACTCCAAGCCGGCCGGCCTGGGCCTTTTCTGGCCCCTTTCGGTCCCATCTTTTGCGTGTTGATTCTTCCTTTTATTCCTCATCTTAGCCCAGTTGTAACCATGCGTCAAAACATCTCCAAAAATGTCCAAATTCCTGTCAAAATGCAACATGCTCCAAAATCCAGGACAAAATCGAAAACGGTCAAGTTCAGGTGCCAAGTGGCGGGTTAGTACATAAATCATCCCGAAGAATTTACCAAAACAACTCCTAATTGTATAATAAAATGGGTACTTAAGGAGCGCCAACATTCCCCCCATGCTTAGCTTTTGCTCGTCCTCGAGCAAATCAAATCATCAAATCCTTCCATGGGTTGCTCAAGAGTTCTCGAACTGCAAAATTTACTTATGCAAACAAGTCTAACAATATTTCTTCAAACAAAGGTCAGAGGAGCAGCGAGGATAATCATATCATGGGTGTTTAAAAACTCATCCAATATTACTCCACAACTCTTACCTTTAGCTGGCAACTCGAATATCGACAACACTTGCTTTTCTTGCCATCCTCGGAGGTTTTTCTCTTCTTTTTTTTATTTATGAAAAAAAATACCCTGCAACAAAGGTTAGACCAAAAATTCTTGCACAAGTTCTTTCATGTCTCTCGATATAAGTGGCTATCCAATTTTTATTTTGCAAGCTCTCATCTCCCAAAAGTCTCTCAAGTATAAAGTGGGGCTATAGGTTAGGCTTAGCAAAGTATATATGTATATTGTCAAATTATGAAAACCTTATAATGATTGCTTACCTTCCGAGCCAATGATCATGAGAGTTTCTCCATAGTATAAAGGGTTCAAGGGTAAGAAGATTTAGAATGGTGGACATGTGCGAAGGCATACAAAAAGATTGACTTCAAGGCACAAGCATCGTCCTCGTTGTCGGATTGCACATGGTTGGAATTGAGGATATTGTTCTCAAACAACAAGGTGATATCTCTTTGCACTTCTCTAACCATAGAATCCCTTCATTTATATTTTTTTTTCTTCTCTTCTCATACATTTTTTTATATTCTCTTTCTTCTTCTCTTTTTTTTCTCCCGAATTTTCTCTCTCTGTTCTGACCCTTTTCATAGGACACTTTCTATAAAACATAGATAGGCAAATCTATGAAGTGTCTCCCTAAATTTTTGGAGCCCGAACCGAGACCAGAGAGGCCTAGGCCGGCCGGCTCAAGAGGTGTAGGCCGGCCGGCCTGGGGCTTTCCCAGGTCGGATTCGGTCCGTCATTCCAGTACTCCTTCCTTTTTTCATCCCAAAATTATGTTTTATACAAATCATGCGCAGAAACAGAATGTATCCTCACAATTGGGTTGTGGTCAAGGAAGATGATAATAAACAAGATAATCTCGGGTTCAGGTTTTGGAATCCGGTAGATTTCATGAGTTGTTCCAATGAGGAATTCTCATTACCGAATATTGACGTGGCTAGCAACTCACTCTCACACATGCGAAAAATAAAGCACACAATGCTAGACTATGACTCTCACACATGCGAAAAATAAAGCACACAACACACGACGAACTTTCGAGTAAAAAAAGACCAAAATTCAATCTACGAGTCGTCACACCTTCCCCCCCATGCTTAGATTATGCGGCGTCCTCGTCGCAATGATATAAAAGACGGGTGTGACACTCGTCGGTGTTCTCAACGGCACCTCGAGCAATTGCATCTTGGACGCCCTCCTCCTTGCTTTTGTAGATCTCCGACCATCCCGAATAACTTCCTTATGTTGCGGACAATGAAGTTGTAGTCTCTCTCAACCAAGCTCTCGATGTCGTCCATCCTTCGATCCATTGCCATGATTCGATCGTGACACCTAACGATGGTGGTACGGAGATGCGCGATTTCATTGCGGCACTTGAAACAGCACCCGAAGTGATGCCTGCCGCGGTTGGCGCTGTCGTCTTTGGGTTCGTCGTCGTCCTTCTTCTTCTTGCCGCTATCACCTCCGGAGGGGTCGTCTTCCTCCCTTCTCTCCTCTTCGGCCCACCCCGGCCAATCATCATCGTAGTCACGACCGGTGGTGCCCCATGAACCAGGGCTCATGATGCTCTCCCAATCGCTGTTCCCCGAATAATCCTTCGGCTCCGGTGTGTGCTCGATGTAGTTCTTTCTTTTGACTCCCAGGAGGCGCAAGGAACGCCTAGGCACGGGTGGCTTTTTGTCTTGTCGCTTCTCGCCTTCGTCTTCATCGCTGTTGATGACGACGACCACCCTTTGGGCTTGAGCTAGCCTCTCGTTGTACCATTGACGGCCCTTCCCTCCGACGCTCATCCTTGCTTGAGTATTGAATTTCTTCGGAGGGGCTTTCGCTTCACATCGCTTTGCTTCGACAAGGAGGGGCTGCGCACCGGTTGCCGAGATGGGGCTAGGTGTCTTTGGCATGGGGGTGTCAGCGTCCAACCCCTCTCCTCGATCTCCATTGCTGCAATCATGGCTCTTGCGCTCGCTGGACCGGCCATTGTCGAAGTCTCTCACGAGGTGGTGGTGTAGATTGAAAAGTATGAGAGAATAGATCTGCCCCACCCCTCTATTTATATCCCGAAAAGACTTGGACGAGAAGTCCAAAATTTCTTCGGTTTTGGTATGCGAAATCTATAAGGCACAGGTTTGAAATTTCCTTATCTCGCACCTACCAAAAATTGAGACCGATTCGCACACGAAGAGGCTTAGGCCGGCCGGCCTAGGGGTGTTGGGCCGGCCGGCCCAGGGGGTTTTTCAGCCCCCTGGACTCCAAATTTTTTCGAGGTGCTCACCAACAAATTAGAAGCCTATGTTTTACTCAAAGTTCGTCCAGAATAGAAATAAAACTATGAAAATAAAATCTAAAAGAGAATATTTACAAACATACCTTGCTTAACGTCGTTAGGCTTGACGTTCCGGTTCCTCCTCCATGGTGTATATGTCGATGTAATGAAGGGGCACGATGTCGGGCTCCAAGAATACCTTTAGTCGCTGTCCGTTCACCACATATTGGTCGCCTTTCGCATCCATGATTGTCACCGCTCCCGTGGGTGAAACCGAGTGTACGACGTATGGTCCATCCCATTTGCTTTGTAATTTTCCTTTGCCGAAGAGTTTGAATCTTGAATTGTAGAGTAGGACCTTGTCTCCTTCTTTGAATTCCTTGTTTTGTAATCGCTTGTCGTACCATCTCTTCATCCTTTCTTTGTAAATTGATGCACTATTGTACGCTTTCAATCTTAACTTCTCCAATTCGCTTATTTGGATTCTCCTTTTAATCCCAGCGGCTTCCGCATCAAAGTTCATTTCCTTCATCGCCCAATACGCCTTATGTTCTAGCTCAACCGGCAAGTGGCATGTTTTTCCATAAACAAATTGATAAGGAGTCATACCAATCGGGGTTTTGTGTGCCGTACGATATGCCCATAGTGCATCATCTAGTCTCTTCGACCAATCTTTTCCTCCTTTTACCACGGTCTTCTTTAAAATGTCCTTCAATTGCTTGTTCGAAGTTTCCGCTTGTCCGTTTGTTTGGGGGTGATAAGCCGTGGACACTCTATGTTCAATTCCCAATTTCTTCAAGTATTTACCAAAGTCTTTGCCCGTGAAGTGTGTTCCTCCATCGCTTATCAAGATTCTCGGGACGCCATATCATGGGAAGATTACCGATTTAATCATGTTTATGGACTCCTCCGTTGATGCCTTCCGACATGGCATAGCTTCAACCCACTTTGAAACATAATCCACCATCACCAATATATGCTCAAACCCATGTGAGTTCACAAATGGTCCCATGAAATCGATTCCCCAGACATCAAATAGATCTATTTGCAAATTGTAGTTCAATGGCATGGCATTCCTTTGCGAGATATTCCCCGTCCTTTGGCATTCTGAACAAGTAGAAACAAATCTTTTCGCATCTTCATGCATCTCGGGCCAATAGAATCCACTAGCCCATACCTTAGCTTGAGTTCTAAAGTGCCCATAATGTCCTCCATATCCCGACGGGTGACACTTCCTTAGAACTTCTTCACGTTCCTCCCTTGATATGCATCTTCTGAGGACTCCATCTTCTCCATATCTATATAAGTATGGTGGATCCCAATAGTATTTTCTTCTTTTCGCGATCACTCTTTTCTTTGCATTCTTGTCCAAGTGATCCAAGGGCATCCCTTTTATTGCCCTTATTATTTCATTCATCCAACTATCTTTGTCGATAATTCTATATAGGTGATCATCTCTCATTTGATCCTCGATAGGTTTTTTCCATCATCTCCATGGTTCATCCTTGATAGGTGGTCGGCCACAACATTTTCTGCCCCTTTCTTGTCCCTTATCTCCACATCGAATTCTTGTAGCAATAGGATCCATCGAATCAAGCTTGGTTTAGCATCTTTCTTGGACAAGAGATACTTGATTGCTGCATGGTCGGTATAAACTATCACCTTTGAATTTACTATGTATGATCTGAATTTTGCGAAGGCGAATACCACGGCAAGCAATTCTTTTTCCGTTGTTGCATAATTAACCTAGGCTTCATTGAGAGTCTTGCTTGCGTAGTAGATAGTATTTACCTTCCCCTCTTTCCTTTGTCCAAGAACAGCTCCTACGGCGTAGTCGCTTGCATCACACATGATTTCAAAAGGTAGATTCCAATCCGGAGGTTGCATGATAGGAGCACTTATGAGGGATTGCTTGAGTGTTCGAAAGGCATGAAGACAATCACTATCAAAGATGTATTCCACATCTTTTTGGAGAAGTTGTGTCAACGGCTTGGTAATTTTTGAAAAATCCTTTATGAACCTCCTATAGAATCCGGCATGACCGAGGAAACTCCTCAAAGACTTGATGTCCGTAGGTGGTGGCAACTTCTCCACGGTTTCTATTTTTGCTCTGTCCACCTCTATCCCTCTCTCGGAGATAACATGACCGAGAACAATTCCTTCTTTCACCATAAAATGACACTTCTCCCAATTAAGCACAAGATCAACCTCTCCACATCTTTTAAGAACTTTCTCCAAATTTGCCAAGCAATTATCAAAGCTAGTACCATGCAATGAGAAATCATCCATGAATACCTCCATAATCTCTTCTATGAAATCTGAAAATATAGCCATCATGCACCTTTGAAAAGAAGCGGGCGCATTGCACAACCCAAAAGGCATCCTCCGATATGCAAAAGTTCCATATGGGCAAGTAAATGTGGTCTTATGTTGATCATCTGGATGAATAGGTATTTGGAAGAATCCCGAGTATCCATCAAGGTAACAAAAGTGTGAATGCTTTGCCAACCTTTCTAGCATCTCGTCAATGAATGGTAGTGGAAAATGATCCTTCCTCGTTGCCTTATTCAATTTTCTATAATCGATGCACATCCTCCATCCCGTAATGGTTATTTGCGGTATCAATTGCTCCTTCTCATTTTTCACATCCGTGAGTTCTCCTTTCTTCGGAACGCAATGCACGGGGCTTACCCATTCACTATGTGGTACGGGGTATATTATTCCGGCATTCAACAATTTGATAACCTCCTTCTTCACCACATCACGCATAGCATGGCTCAACCTTCTTTGATGCTCTACCACCGGCTTGTATTGCTCCTCGAGTTGTATACGATGTGTGCAAAAAGCGGGGCTAATACCTTTCAAGTCTTTAATCGAGTAGCCGATCACCTTTTTGTGCTTCTTCAATAAATTCAGCAACTTCTCCGTCTCTTCCAGACTCAATTCATCGCTAATAATCACCGGAAAAGTCCTGCCATCTCCCAAAAATTCGTATTTCAATCCGTTGGGGAGTGGCTTCATCTCAACATCGGGCACACCATCCTCTTCTTGATCTAACTCTCCAATGTCTTCAAATTTTTCTTCCTCCAAATTCCCGTGTTGCGGCTTCAACTCTTCCATCGTTTCCACTAGCTCTCCGTCTTGATCATCTTGAGTGTCTCCATTCTCCAAAGCGCGTTGGAGAGGATCCCTGAAAGAATCAATGGAACGAATGCTCTCTACCTCTTCGTTATCAAGAGGTACAGGTGAAGCAAAAGACGGTTTTGAATGAAATTCGAATGTGCGCTTCTCTCCATCTAGATCAAAAGTGACAATCCCTTTTCCAACATCTAGAACAACATTTACTAATTTGAGAAAGGGTTTTCCAAGGATTATGCCTTCATGCTCATCATCACTAGCATTAATCACAAAAAAGTCGGTAGGAATTTTTTTACCCGCTATGGCAACATTTAGACTTCTAAGCACTCCTAGCGGTTTGATTAATCTACCATCTCACATGATCAATTTAATGATTGTGGCATCTAGGTTTGATGTTTCGTTAAAAAGCTCAACGTAAACCTTGGAACTCAGCACACTAACATGGGCGCCAACGTCACATAAAACATTGCAACATTCTATTCCTTCTATCATGCAATCAACACGAGGTGTGGATGATGGGTTACCTTCGCCTTGATCGCTTCCAATCGCCTATACTTGGGCTACGTGCGCGTAGGGTGATGATTCCGAGTTCACTCCTAGGGTCCTTTTGATCTCTAGCACTTCGTCCAAGTCAATCTCTTCCTCTTTTTCTTCAAAAAGTTTCCGAATAATATCACCAGCCGATTCCTTGCCAAATGTATATCCCGTCTGATTATCCGGCGGGAAGTCTTCCGCTATCACCTTCGCCATTCCTCGCTGATTTGGATGCGGTCTTGCTTTGTCGAACAATCTTCCAAAGTCAATTGGTATCCAATCCAATTGCTCGAATTCCCTTAGCGATTTGGCGGTGCCCATGGTTCTTCCTTTCTTTTCTGGGTTGTCTTTTGTTGCACTCCGGATCGATGCTTCTTCATCGTGGTTTGTCTCTATGACTTTCCCATGCTTCGGTTGTTCTTCCTTCACTTCCGATGCCTCTTTTCTAAAAATTCTAGCAAGCACCCGCACTTGAGATTCTTCCTCGGAGCTTGCCGAACATCATTTTTCCCAATCTCTTCGCATGGCCGCACCCTTGCTGATTTTTTGTAGGAGTTGGGCGGCTTCCGTGAGTGTTTTCTCCATGAGATCTCCTCCTGCACACATTTGAACAAATTGCATGCACTCGAGGGTTAGGGAAAAATAAAAAGTATGCAAGAGTACTTCACCGGAAAATCCGAGCTTCGGTCCTTGTTCAATCAATCCATTGAATCTATCCCATGCTTGATCTATCCCTTCTTCTTCTCCTTGCGCGAAGTTGATCACTTGCTTCCAAATATGTTGAACCTTGCTTAGCGGAAAGAACCACTCGCAAAATTTCTTCACCAAGTCATCCCAATTTCCTTTTACCTCGAAGGATGCAAGTGCAAACCATCTTCTCGCTTCTTCCGCAAGTGAGTATGGGAAAAGATTCCATCTAAACTAAGCTAGCAGAACTCCATCTTGTTGTACCGTGTTGCATAGCATTGTGAACCACTTGATATGTCTATATGGGTTGTCCATCTCATCTCATCTAAAGGGGTTTTCCGCCGCCATCTTGATGATTTGAGGCTTGATCTTGTACTTGGTGGCTCGCAACACCGAATCTGATTTTTGCATGTCGAAGTCCTCCGATCGCGGGCTTGCATAATCCCTTAGTGATTTTTCTCCTTCCTCCATATGTTGAATGAGATGGACCATCTAGACAATCAAAACAAAAACAAAAAAACAAAAATTTTCAAGGGAAAAGGTTAGGTGTTAGTAACCAACAAAATTAATACAAAGTTAAACATAGCAAAATCGATTGTTCCCCGGCAATGGCGCTAGAAAAGCTTGTTGACGCTTCTTAAAGCGCCAATTTACGTACCGCAAGCGCACGGATCGTGTAGCTTTTCCCTTAGAGTATTCCCCCAAGGTTTATCAATCCACAGAATAAGTGTATTACTATGCTTAACTAAGCGCTAATGATGTTGGTAAAAGATCTATATTGAGTGTATGAGTGTGAAATAGATCTAATCTAACCAATCTAATCTAATCTAGACTAGTGAGCAATGATAGATGTGTGCACAAGATATGAAGAGCATTTGTCCATAGGGTCTAGGATCACTAGAGATGTAATCGCCAAGCAACGAAGAACAGATCTAATCTACCAAAGGTGTGTTCCAAGATCAAAACCTTTCCCTCCCGCATACTGTCACTACACGAGGATAATCGGTAACGAATCAACAAGAACACGATAGTTGATGTAATCTAAGTAAACCATGCAAGAGCAAAGCAAACCCAAAGCCAAGTCGCGAACTATTAGGCATCAAAGCATCATCAACAAGAATCGTGATAGATCAATCTCATAAAGGATTCGGCAATTACAACTCAAGATCTCCTTACAACCCCATGAACAAATGAGGACTTTACCCCATGAAGCTAAGCGAAGTGTAGTCGATCATGGTGACGAAATATCCGGCAAGGGATGGATCCCTTGCTGTCCTCCAACTTGCAGCGGCGCCGAGGGACGATGAGGCCTCCGGTGTCGCCTTTCTCTTGTGTCTAACTCGAATGTATCTCTGGATGCTCTTCTCTACGATCTGCAATCTCCCTGGATCCTCCCGCGATCCCCCTCTTTGACGGCGGCTTTGGGGTATTTATAGGCAGATATGGTCGGTGGTTTTGGTAAAACATAGATTAGGGTTGACACATACTTCGCGCTGAAGAAAACCGAGATCAATTGGACTCCGAAAAGGGCTAGGCCGGCCGGCCCAAGGACTCCAGGCCGGCCGGCCTGGGCCTTTTCTGGCCCCTTTCGGTCCCATCTTTTGCGTGTTGATTCTTCCTTTTATTCCTCATCTTAGCCCAGTTGTAACCATGCGTCAAAACATCTCCAAAAGAGTCCAAATTCCTGTCAAAATGCAACATGCTCCAAAATCCAGGACAAAATCGAAAACGGTCAAGTTCGGGTGCCAAGTGGCGGGTTAGTACATAAATCATCCCGAAGAATTTACCAAAACAACTCCTAATTGTATAATAAAATGGGTACTTAAGGAGCGCCAACAACCATTCAAAGCATTATACGGTCGTCGATGTCGGACACCTCTGAATTGGTCAGAGGCAGGGGAAAGAACTATATTTGGACCCGATATGGTTCAAGAAGCTGAAGAGCAAGTCCGTCTTATTCAAGAAAATTTGAAAATTGCGCAGTCTCGGCAGAAGAGTTACGCTGATAAAAGAAGTAGTCCACTTGCCTTTGAAGTCGGCGATCACGTCTATCTGAAAGTATCACCTTGGAAAGGCGTGCAAAGATTTGGAGTAAAAGGAAAGCTACATCCCCGCTACATTAGTCCATATCCAATCGTGGAGAGATGTGGTCCTGTAGCTTACCGGTTGAATCTTCCAGCAAAATTTTCGGCAATTCATAACATCTTCCATGTATTACAACTGAAGAAATGTCTGAGAATTCCAACTGAAGCTATTGATAGTGATACAATTCAGTTAGAATCTGATCTCACTTATGTTGAGCGTCCAATCAAGATACTTGATCGCAAGGACCGTATTACTCATCGTACTACCATCAAATTTGATAAGGTTTAGTGGACTCATCATTCAGAAGAGGAAGCTACTTAGGAAAAAGAAGAATTTCTAAAGTCCAAGTATCCAGAGTTTCTACGCACGCATCAAGGTATTTGCCCTTGAACTTTCCACCGTAATTCTATCGTCCTGAATCTCGGGACGAGATTCTTTTTAGGGGGGAAGGTTGTAACACCCCTGGTGTTAATCTTGTACATTAGCCGCTAAGCATCGATTAATCATGATCATTAGTTTAAGCTTTGTCATTAGTGGTAATGGTGCATGCATAATTATATTTTGAATTCATGTCATCACATGCATTCAAGTTTAATTATGTTTGCGCAATTTCTGCTAATTACAAACCAGCAGTCAAAATCCAGTCCAATCTCTGTCTGAACCCCTCTTTGCTCTGAGTCTAAAATCAGCTTTGATCTTCTTTTGACCCAATTTTATCTCTCAAATCGTTGACCAAACCAACTTTTATCCAATACCAATATTGTAGATCTTTTCTTTCTCTACAACTTTTATTTTGGCCAAAGTTCAAGTTGCTGTGCGAAAATTTTAGTTTTGGGCGCTCCAAAATTGAATCTGTTTTGCCCCAAAACCCGCAGGTTCCAGGTTTGGAAACCGGAAGTTCCGGTTTTGCTCTGTTTCACCTACTTCAGCGCCCATACCGGCGACTGTGCCACCGGCGACGCCATGCGTCGTTCGTCACGGCGAACCTCGCCCTCTGTGCGCATTGCCCTTATCCTTCGCATGCTCTGGAGGCTTCTCATCCCCGTCCCTTTCTTCCTTTCCGAGCTCGAGCTGAGCCAGGTCGACACGAGCAGAGCTCGTCGCTCCATTAACCTCTCGCCGCCGTGTCTCGATTCCGCGCGCCTAAACCCTCCTCGCCTCACCCTGCACAAACGCCGCACCTCCCTGAGCTCGTTCGAGCCATTTCCCGGCCGAATCGGCTATCCAACCGCCGGCCGCCATTGTTGCCCTCACCGGAGCTCCACCCCTCACGCCGAGCCCCACCTCCGGTCCTCCACCGTTCGATTCAAGTGTGCGGTGAGCTTCGCTGCGTCCCTTTTTTACTCCCCAGCATATTTCCCCTTTCCTCCCGGCACTGCCGTCGTCGGAACGCGGCCTCGCCGCCGCGGTTAGCCCGCCACCGCTACCCTCCCTTCACGGGTCGCCTTGGCGCGGCCCTGCGTGATGCCTCCACGCGCTGCGGCTCGGCCTGCCTGTGCTAGCCGTTCAGCTGCCCCGCCCCACCACCGGCCGGCGTCGTCGCCGGCTAGGGTGGCGCGCCACGCGCCGGTCATGGCCTTGGCCTGGCTGCCCCCTGTTTTTGCCCCCAAAACCGGAACTGCTGGTTTTGGAACCCGGAGGTTCCGGTTTCCAGTTAAATTCCAGTTTCAGTTTTGTGTACTGATCTTGTAAAATGCATAATAAATAGCAGAAAAATGCAAAAAATGCAAACTAAATTTTGTTGAGTTTTCTAGATCAATATCTTCAGAAAAAAATACTCATGCTTATGAAATGTCATTTTTGTCCCTGCTAAATTTTGGTTTGTTGTTAAGCTTATTTATTTAATACTGGTTGTTCTATTGCTCTAAAAATTATGAAATTTATGCAGTAGCTTACTCTTTAGGTGTGTAGTTCACTGAAAAATTTTGAGGTACATAGCCTATATGCATGTTTGTGGATCTGTTGTTGTCCAGTTTATTTTGCTAGGGCAAAAATAAATATTTTCTTTTTGCAATAAAAGTTAATAAATTTTTCTTGCATGTGATATCATTGTACCTTCGTGCTAGTAAATTTTGTGGCTTTATTCTTGTCTGCAAGTTAAGTTCTTGCGCGTGTTTCGCTCCTAGCCGCAGTTTTCCTTTTTGTGTTGCCAAATAATCTTCTTTCGGTAATATCATTGCGTCATGAGCACTTATATCATTTCATTGCACCATTTTAATTATTGCATGGCATCCTTTTTCATACGTGTAGATGCCGCGAATGAAGCTGTCTCCGAGCTAGTTGCTGAGCCGGTCCAGGAGCCACCAGTAGGAGAGCAGCAGATCGAGGAAGCCGTTGAGAAAGCTCCGGAAGATGTTGCTAACCCCGCTGACTTGCAAGGCAAGCCCCGGAGCATAACCCTTACTTTAAACTTATAAAGTGTTATTAAATTATGTACTTGTGCATTAAGTTTCTAGGAGTTGTAAGGAACCCTAGATGCATAATCCCTAGATTACTCCAGTGTCTCTACTAGTATGTGCAGGATGACAGCACTGCTACGCGTAAAGAATATTCGGTAGAAGACGGGTGATTTCCTGTCACCCGCGAGATATAGGGTTGTTATTTTAGAAGGTTACGGGAAAAGAGTACTGTATGATTAAAAGTGGAGACCGGGTGGAGGAAAGTTGGATATGACTATGGAATAAAGGAAAAACTGAGACTCCACCTTTGTCGATTGAGGACCGTACCGTTGTTGGCACTATTGATCGAAGATTGAACAGTACTAACCACATGCCGGGAGTAGGAGGTAGTTGAAACCGGTAAGCTAAGTACCTAAATTGCGTCGAACTCTGATTCTCGACCTGTGGTGCTGGGTAGGGATGACGGATGGTGAAGTTGTCCACGGGTTCACCGGGTGTTCGCACGTGTGGGGCTCATCATCCGGGTGTTGGCGGGATTGATTCAGGCTTCGGGGTAATCGTGGGAACGGTTGCTCGGTGTGACTCGACGGGGTCGCACTTGGCGTGTGAGTTAGGTCCACGTTGCAAGGTTAAATCGGATCGATTCACCGTGACTCGCGGATATGAGAACCTTGATCTCTCTGTCACATCGTAGTAAAGAAGTGGAATGAGACTGGAATGGAAATGTTGAGTTGTGTGTTACTAAAAGATAATATGATGAACCATGTATGCTCTAGAGAAATAGGCGAACCTTGTTTGTAGCTGTCAAATCAATTGGAGCTAAAATATTGAAAGTAAGGATTCAGTATTAGTAACTTTTCCGCAAAACAACTCCAGAGCCAAAGAGCTTTGCATGTCTAGTTAATGGGCTAAGTATACCCATAGACGGGTAAGTCTTGCTGAGTATTAGAGTACTCAGGGTTTGGTTGTACCCCTCTTCTGAGTAGGCTGTGTTCCGGAAGACTTCGAGGAGACTTGCGCGTCTTGGTGTGGTCAGCCTCTTCCTCCGGGTTGGACTGTCGAGTGGGTTCCGTCTTCTCCATGAAGTACGGGCAGATTGGCCTCACATCAGTGGGCAAGATGTGAAGCTCGTCTTTTGTCGTCGATGGCAGTTATCGTATTGTATTTTGGGTCTCTGCTTTAAACTCTGTTTTACTTCCGCTATGTTGAACTCTGAGATTTGGATTGTAAACCCTGGATTGTAGAACTTTGTTGTAAATTATTTCTGAAGCTTGTGTTAAACACTATTTGTAAATTAATTTGAACTCTGCTTTTGCTTGTAATCACTTGTGCTTGTCTTTTGTCGAGAGTTCCCGTGTAATCGATCCTGGTTACAGCAGGCAGTCTGGGAGTACTGGTTGAGTGCAGAAGCTGTAGTTTAAGCTTAAGTTGTTAATTATTGCACTTGATCAGTATTATTTGGACTGTTCTGTGACAATTACATTCTAGACTTGTCCTTGGAGATCCTAGACTTGTCAAAAACTTAAGTTAGTTTTGAAGTCAAGTTTTACTTTGTTGTTTAGAAAACGGCGGCCGCCATCTCTGGTAGGCTGTCGGCGAGCTCTGATACCAGCTGTGGTGGAACCACCCAAAACTACTGGGCTCGGGTGCACTGATCTCCGTTGCTAGGCAACTCTGACCCAAATTGGTACGCACCGGTAGTTCCTCGAGTCAAGCCTCGATAAAAGCCACGCTATTCCAGGATCGCACAGAAACACTCACACGAAGGTGAGCCCAGAGATTACAACACAGAACATCTCATACATCATCAGAGTTGCAGCAGAAAGTAAATTTATTACAAACTATGTTCAGAGTAGCGAAGTACTACAGAGTTCCAAACTACACAAATTATTCAAGTCTCAATATTGCAACGGAAAGATAAAATGACTACTAGCGAAACGTGTGACGCATCGATAAAGCCCGTACGAAAAGCGTCACTCAGAGGGAGGGTCATCCCACTCGACAGATTAGCCCGGAGGCAAAGTACATGGCCAAGTCAGACTCGCAATCATATCTTCGAAGTTAGTACCTGAAAACAGTGCCACAAGCAGGGCTGAGTATACTAATACACAACAAGACTTACCCGTCACCGGATATACCATAGTCTGATAAGTAGACATACAAGGCTTTTTGGTTGGTGGGTTTATTTTGCCAAAAACGCTACTAAGAGTGGATCCTTATTTTTAGATTTTAACTTTGCCATATTCTAATTGGATTAACCGTTCTAAGTTTGCATCTAACTCTACACAAACATGGTAGAGCAATCATTTAATCAACTAGCAGTATTATCATCATCATGTTCCACTTGTTACTCTATGTGACTGAAAACGTTAAGCATTCTCATGCCGTGAGAGGCGGACGATTCCAAATCGAATTTCAACCTGGCCAGGGGAACCTAACACACACGCATGGGGATCGACTTCGCTTCCGCCCACGCTACTTTTCCCCTTTCTTTCCAGTCCATGGATCCGGGACACACTCCCCGACTACAGAGTCTGACCACTCTGCACCCGTACGTCCGGACAAAAATAACACCTACTTCTACCAAGAGGGTGGCAGTCGTTCCACTCGCTGGTCCAATCAGGTACTTAAACTTACCAATTACCATATTTCTCGGCATGTGGCTAGTACTTTCAAACGCTTAACGAAATGAGCCACACACTGCGACCTTAATCAATTTCAACTACACCAGCGGGGTATCACAACTACACAACCCCGCCCGTTGTCCTTATATTTGAGCTAAGGTAAAGTCAGTCAATTCCTATATGCTCGCGAGAGGCAGGAAACCCCTCGACTTCTACCGTTCCTAATTAGCGGGGCAACTAGTCGATAAAGAGATCCGGATATCAAACATAGGTACCTAGGGATCATGCATCTAAGGTTTTCGATCAAAGCCTAGAAAACATAAATGTGCAATAGAATTATTACAACATATACAAATAGTTAGATGAATATAATGCGGAAATTAATGGGATTGTGCACCAAGGCTTGCCTTCTTGGGCACTGTCAAACTGAGAGTCCTCCGGGGCTTGGCCCTGGTCTTGGTTTACGTTAGCACAGTTAAGATTAACCTCCGATGTAGCAAGAGAATCCGCTGCAATCAGTTTGTAGTCACCGTCGGCGAGATTAAATGCGTCTATATGCAATGCAAGATTTTCATGGTTACAATAGGATAAATGATTTCTTTCCTTCGCGATAAAGTCGTAGTCCAATAAATAGTTAACTTAATGATGATCTTTGTGAGTCCATTTACTGGGCAGTCATTTATGGAGTAGTAGTTATAATTATCTATCTTCATGAATGAGTGTGTAGGTGGTTTCCATTTCTAGAATTAAAACATATTATATGTTCACAAATTCATAACAAGGAAACCTACACATGAACTAGTGATGAAAAATTTATGTAGAATAGCTCAGACAATTTAGCAACTACTGTATAAATTTCAGCATCTAACAACAAAGCATTTAAACATGAAAAATCATGCAACCAGATTAACATAGGAACTTCATAATTTTGCACAGAATGATAAGCATGGTTTCTGGTGCTACAAAATTTACAGCAACAACTAGATATTATCTACTCAGTACTGTAATTTTTCCAGATTTTATATACTCATGCATTAGGAGCTATAAAATTAACAAAGCTAACAAGCTAGCAACAAAAATAAATTCCACAGAAGGTTATACCAATGTTATGGATCTCAAATTTTACCAGAACCTAGTAATGGTTTAAAAATTCTCTAGAAAAGGTAACAAGCATTATTTCTACCAGATTAATTACTTATGCATTTAACTCTAAATGAGCTTGCATATTAATTCGAGATTCAAAATGACCAGTACTGCATGTGAAATTTTTATCACAGGAAGAATATACTCTAACTAAGAACATGTCCAAAAATCATGATCAGATATGAATTATTTCACTCAAAACAAAAATAACAAACCTAGCCATGATATATTAAGCATGATTTATAACTGAAGCAATACTTAGTAAATATGGATCAAACTTTGCAGGAATAATTCCAGGACTAAATAAAGGCTCCAGAAATAAATTTAGATTTTTCTAAGAACAATAACTATATATTGTGAATTAAGTTGATTAGACAAGCATTAAACATAATATATATCAAACTAGCTCTAACATTTCTTAAACTTATGGATTAGCAAGATTTCAGTCACATGTGCATCAAGGAAAAATTTCAAAGTTAGAGCATGTCCATGGTTTTCAGTATTAAAACAAGAAAGTTATTAGCAGTTCTAAGAATCTTTGTCATTTGAACAATTTAACAGAATCAAACAGGTCTCATCTTTTTACCTTAAGCCTAATACTCTACCAGGATTAACATATCCAAAACTCAAGTTCATCCAGTGAACAAAACTACTTGAACATACATGAGGTGTTTATTCTATTCTTTTTCATAGATTAAAATGTAGATGGATTCTGAAGATTTGTATGTAACAAAACTGGTATATTTCATTGTAATGGTTCCAGAACATTTGAGTTTGCATTTTTACGATTTTTTGTGATTCTTTATGCATTTTTGAAGTTCACTGCAAAACTTAGAGAAACTTGCACTTAGCCCCTTAACCGAAAAAGAAAAATTACAACTGGGTCCTTTGCCGGCCTTCTCCACAGCCGTACCTTGCCGGTGGTGTTATGCTAGGCAGGGCTTACCGGTGCTGCGATTGGGAGACACGCGGGGAAGAGGAGTTCGAGAGCTACCTACCAATACCAGTGTTCGGGGCTGGGATGGTCGGAATCGATGTCGCCAGCGTGGATGGCGGCAGTGGTGTTCGGGTCGCTGGCATTGTGGCTGAAGGAGGGCTCGGGGTAGTCAAACGTCGAGCGCACGAGCACTGCGAGAGCGTGAGGAAGTTGTTGGGGTAGCTATCGTGCTCGATTGCTGCCGGAATCGGCCGATCCACGGCGAGCCTTGAGCTCACCGGTGGCGGCGCGATTGGGCGGCGGCGCTTGGGTGGCTTCAGGTGGAGTTCTGGGCGTGTGTGAGCTTCACTGGAGCTAGGAGAGGATGGGGGAATGTGGGTCGGGGATGGCCTGTCCGCGCGAGCTCGAACTCGCCGGCGATGGCGGACGGTGGAGGAAGGGGGAATTCGAGAGGGTCGCGTGACGGCGGGGGTTCTGGTCCTATTTATAGGCTGGAGGGCTTAGAGGCGAAGCAAAAGAGGTCTGGGGGAGGTCGGACAGGGCCAAGAGCGCTCGCGCGGCGAGGTGGTGGCCGGAGAAGCGGCGCTGCGCATGGCGGGATGGCGGGGCAAGCGCCCAAGTGTCCAGGGACACGTGTGTGCGCGAGGAAAGGCCAAAGGGCCATCCAGGTGTCCCTGACGGGCCCTCCTGGGTCCAGTTGGTCGCGGACACGCCGTGGACGAGGTCCACTGGCGGCGTACAAGTGGGCGGCGGCGAAACAGAGAGGGAGATGGAGATAGGGACCAGTTTGTGATTTCCAAGAAGTTCAGGGACCATTATGTAAACTAAAATTATCTCTATCTTCCTGAGCTCAAATGAAAAGGTGTTGAATACCAAACTTGTGTAAATTTTCAAGATCTATAACTTTTGTTTTAGGCAAATTTTCATTCAAAGCACACATTTTGAGCTATTTTACAATTCCAAACTTGCAATAAAGGGCTTTGATTTTTATTTGATTTTTGATGGGATTTGGCTGAAACTTGAATTCAGTACATGTCATTTAAGGTACGAACTACAACCCAAACTTATTTTTGTGCATATTTTTAAATAGGATTGGAGTATGTTATTAACATTTTTACTCTCACATTTCATGTTCCAAATATGTAGTTTAAATTTTATTTGACATTTTCTTTCTGAATTAAATTTCCAAAACCCCTTCTATAATTTATTTGGGTTAAATGAATTGGCTCTTAATACACAGACACCAGAAGTGTCACACCAGATCAGCTGCCAATTTGGAGAGCAACTCCGGCTCGCAACGCCGTAGCAGCGTCGCTTCCACGGAGCACCCAGCCGGGGGTCAACCCACAGTGGTTGCGGACGAGACAGAACATTACCCAATGGATGACATCACTATGAGGACACCCTGCGAGCTCCTGTATTAGAAGAAGAAAAAGATCAAACTGGTCACGCACGGCATTGCTGAAGTGCCTGTCCAAGTTGGGATAATTCATGGTAGGCCGATTCTGGAAGGATATGCTAGGGTCATGGTCAATCGAGTCGAGCTAGGATGGGAAGACCTTGACCTCGAGATCCCTGGAGGCGATGGAGAAGAGGAACTCGGCCACGCCATGCACACATGGATCTGTTGGAACAAGCGGTACATATGATTGGCCTTTGGGATACAATTTGCCGATACACCAACTCCCGGCTCCGAGCCCGCCAAGTCACTGGCAGCCCAAAGAGGTCCCAGTCCGAGTCCTGCTCCGAGATCACCACCGGCACCACAAAGGAGTCCCAGTCCATCTCCGAGATCACCACTGGCACCACAAAAGAGTCCCAGTTCGGCTCCAAGATCTGCACCGACAGCAAAAAAGAGTCCCAGTCCGGCTCCCGATGATGCAAGGGACTCAATTGATAGCTCAGGACCTTAGGTCCCACCGTCACCACCTCCGAAGGCGAAGAAGGAGAGCGCGAAGCCTTGGGTCCCACCGCCACCGCCTCCAAAGGCGAGGAAGACCACAAAGGTCATGCCGCCTCCTAAGAAGAGGAACACCCCCAAGAAGAAGAAAGAAAAGCCTCCACCACCGAAGTTAGCATACCATATGACTTAGGAGGAATTGGAAGAAAGTGTGCGCAAGCACGTCAGAGCTCATTTCGCGCCAAAAAAAAGCCTCCACCGGTGCATCAATGGTCAGAGGCAGATAAGAAATACTTCAGATCTTTACTCCAACCGAAGTACGGAAAACCCCTATCGGACTATGACCGCCAGATCACAAAGTCCTGGGAGAAGCCAAGTAACCGTCGGCGCAACACAGTTCCCCAGCTCGGACAATAGTCCAAGCAATCGATACCCCCGCTCAAAGTGCTTTTTGAAAATGATGCAGCTACTGCTCAGTTTGTGCTGGAAAGCGGCCTCACAAAAGCTCAGCTGCTCGAAGGGGCAGAAATCGAGGTTCACCCAGGGGCAAACAATAAACCTTTCATGTTGGGGGAACCTCTTATGTGGGAAGAGTTGATTCCGATGCTACCAACTAGGATGCGTGAGTTGCATGCATGGTACCTGAAAGCAAGTGCATCAAAGGATGTAGTGTTACGTGCCCAAGTACAAGATAGGCATTTCCATCGGGGGATGGATGACATATGGATTGAATTTGAAAATCTTTATGATCTATACCATCAAGACGCTCTAGACAAATCTCTCCTCAGTGTATTTTGTATGTAAGTGAACTTCATCCTACCATTTGTATATAGTACTCTAGCTCTACTAATTATGTGTTTTCTCATCCTCCTCCTTTTTTAATCGTGTAGGATGAAGGTTCAAGAATGACTGAAAAAATGGTACTATCACGTCGGTTTCATAGACTCATATAATATACATGAGGAGAGTGTCAGGAAATGGCCTAATCGGACCGAGAACAACATACTCAGGGCCATGCATAGGCAGAATACTTGCCAATACATTCTGTTACCGTACAACTTCGAGTGAGTTCTTTATTTTTTGCCTTGACTTGACTATATATATGTGTATATATATCCAACATTTCTTATATATATGTGTGTATGAAACAGGTTCCACTGGATCCTTCTTATTATCGAGATCGATAAATGCCGAGTTCTGGTGTACGACTCCTTGAGGAAGCCAACATATTATTACCAAGACCTCATAAACATCATCCAAAGGGCATGGGCTCGCTTCCTCCAAAAATATATAGGAATCTCGTCACCATCAGCCCCGCTAGAATTCAACGCTAACTGGCATGTACGAATACATATCGCACATCTATTGTCGTTTCTTTAATCAACATAAATATTTCATAACACATCTATATATATGTATATATAGATTATGAGACAGATGCCAGGAAACAACCTACTCCTCTACTACGTATGTGAGTACATGCTGGATTTTTGCTGCCGTAGCTCGATGTCACAACACAATTTCAGAGTACATAGAACAACATTATTAACAATTACTTGCATTTAGTTCCATCTAGGTACTAATTCAAAATATTGGTGTTTGCACTTGGCAGATTTCTTGTATGGCAGAAGACCTCATCCAACCGCAGAGAATCAAAGCAATTCAAGAATCAATTTGTGGATTCCTCCTAGATGAGGTCATAAATCCAAATGGAGAATTTTATGCGGATCCTAATATAAGTGTGGGTCGAGCGGATCCAAATAAGGACATCAGCGATGATGATGAGGCGCCTAAGGACACTTAGTATCTTGTAAAAATTTGTCGGATAAAACTTATGTGCACGACGACTTGTAAATATATTATGAATCCCGAGTTCATTATTAATATATATATATATAATATTTTAAGTTTATGTAATTATAATAAATGTATTCTATTGTATGCTACATACAAATATATACGAATATGCAGACGTACAAGAATACGATATGCATACGTATACGAATACGAATTAGTTGAAACCTAAAAAATGAAAAAAAACAGAAAAGAAACCGACTGGTACTAAAGTGCTCCACCTGCCACGCCTGCGTGGCAGGCACTTTAGTACCGGTCGGTTGGCGGCCCACTTAGTACTGGTACAAATCGGGGGTTCCCGCCCGGTACAAATGAGGGATTTTCTTGCAGGGGTCAACTTGCCAACAATGCGAAAAGTGAAGACATAATACGTTGTGGCCATAAGCTAACTTGGGATCTGTTTAGAAACGCTTATAATCCGCTTAGTGGTGGGAATAAGCATAATTCCAACTAAATGCTTTGAATGTTTTTCGCTTAATTGGGAAGCTGCTCAACTGAGAATCGGAGAAACAATGTATCGGTCAATTTTCTCCGACGAGGATCCGAGCCCGCGTATATGAGAATCGAGCGGCATTTTCCTCGCCTGACCCCGCCTCTTACTACGCCGACGCTGCTGCCCTCTCCCTGTGCCGCCTCTTGCTTGCGCTACGACGGCCCTGCTTGTCCGCCCGCCCACCCTGCTGCCACGCCGTCCCTTGCTGCCGCACCCCCTGCTGCCGTGCCCCTCCCGCCGCCCTGCTGCTCAAGAAGGGGATGGAAGAAAGAGAGAAAGGAGGCATGGGGCCGGCCCGTGAAGAAGAAGAGATAAGGATCATATAGAGATGATAAAAGAAAAAAGAGTAGCAAGTAGAAAAAAAGCAGAAGTTAATAATTTTTTTGTCAAGATTTGTATACATATATAGTAATAGATTATCTAGCAAGATAAAAAACATAAAAAATTCTGCATGTATTTACAACTCATCCTAGAGCATTGACCCAAAAAATCAAGATTGTCAAACACCCGGCTTATTCAAACAATCGATTCTCTAAACAGGCTTATCACAGAATCTTGCTTCTAAGAAAAGCGAGATCCACATGCTGAAACAAAGCCTTAGTCAACCCGCCAACAATACACCGATACAAGATTGAAAAGACAATCAAATAACTAGCTCAGTTGGAATAATTGGGTTGAGTAGGGTTGTGCAGCATCGCCTGACCTCACAAAAGCTGCTAATCGACATATATTCTTAAAACTTTAAAAAATTATCACCGTAACTAAAACTCCAATAGAAGATCGTAATATAAAAAATATTATACATATTATACTAGTTTCAATAAACAAAAAAAACTTGGTTTTTATCATGAATTCACATTTCACGCCATAGAATATGATGATAAAAGGACAACATCTTGGTCTGAGCTATTTGGATAAAACAATGATAATGAAACAAAAGCACTAAATAAATTTACTTTTACGTAAATGGGAGCCCAAATGTTAGTACAAAAATAAGCTAGCTACCACCCTTGCATAGTTGCATTAGCGCGGGGCTGCTAGTTGAACAGCTAACGAATGGATGCTCCAACAGTTCGGATGCTGAAGGTCTGTCTTCAGCATTGGGTTTTACACACTGGCTTATAAAATCACGAGCATCCTCTGAAAGAATATATGGAATTGCTGGCGCTTCCCCCTTACCAATCCTGTATAGAGCTTGTGTCTGCATAACAAATAGCAAGACAAGAAGAATAGCACTAATCATACATCGAGAATTGATAAAAATACATATGCACGTTAATATAGAACTTAAAAAGTAAAAATGGGCAACTAAGATTTGCAGAAGTTAGTACAAAATGCTCACTCACCCACTCCATGTCAGGATAGGGAATTTGGCGTGTCAACATCTCTAGGACCGTGCAACCAAGACTCCATATGTCAGCTGAAGGTCCATATGTCTTTTTTGGATTGACAACCTGAAAATTTAGATTTTAGTGCTTCCATTTAGGACGATCTTACAGTGTTGGTCCAAATCGTATATGCTGTGATTCAATAACAATGGTTGCCAGCCCATTAATTTTGCATGAAACAATGCTTAAGTCTAAATCAATGAATCATCACTTAGCTACACTGAAATATTAGATCAGCTACTATAGTCTATTAACAACCAACTTGATTAGACTTAACTGGATGTTTGATATAGATCTGTAGTGACACCACTGAGGTAGGGGCGTAGGGGGGCTACTCCCTTGTACTTCAGTAACTTTAGGTCTATTACTTCAAGGTGATATTCTATACAAATTATGTAAAAAACATGGGATGAACAGACAAAATGAAAGCATGCTCTAATCTCAGTTCAGAGTTTATGGTGGTTACCTCAGGTGCCATCCAATAAACAGTTCCTTTGCATGATTTACTTGCACTGAATTTGGTGATCTGAATGGGAATTGATAAAACAATATTGTATCAGAACAAGTGGCAACACCGCAACATATAAATAAAAAGAAAAAATGTTCAAATTTGCAGATTGCAGAGCAGACCTCCTTAGCGAGTCCAAAATCTGCAAATTTGACAGATCCATTAGCATGCACCAGAATATTTGCGCATTTTATGTCGCTGCAAGATCAGATTTTAAGCTATATAACAGCATAGTATATTGATATAATTTCTGCACACTTTTCAAATCAATGTGAGAAATACAGTTATCGGGCATTGCTTTGCAAGGTTTCTTTTAAACTAAAATCTGATCAGATTTTAAGCTATACAACAGTACCATATATTGATACAGTTCTGCATACTTTTGAAATCAACGTGGACCAATACATTTTTAGGGCATTGTTTTCCAAGGTTTCTTTTAAACTAATGGGAACATAATTGCCCACCCTATACCTTGTTATCTCCAGTAATCTCACTCACAATGTGCTTAAGGTGCCCCCTCTCCCTCCCTCCCTTTCCAATGCCTAGGCGCTTGTGAGAGGAGAGGCAAGGTGAGGCGACACCATATACTGTCCTAGAAGCAGCAAAGCAACAACAGGGGAGGATGGAAGAGAGAAGGAAAAGGAAAAAAGGAGAAAAAGGGAAAAGATTGTTAAGAAACCAGTTTGTAGCGCTCAGGCACACAGATCTCAAACTGAAGAACGCAAGAGTGAAAACACACAGTAGAGAGGAAGAGCTCTCAGTATTTTCTTTCTTCACTTTCTCATGTATGTTACAATGGTGAAAGTGACCCCCTATTTATAGGGGAGAGGCTGATAGAAGAACAACTATTACAGTATATGAACATTGGACTTTCTCTTCCTCTTCATTTATTTGGCCACACCCAAAATCAACCTTTCACATACTGTAGGTTGGTTTTGGTTTACAACACTCCCCCTTGGCCAAATATATGCCATGTGTATGCCTCGTTAAAAACTCCCCCCAAAAAACCCAGTGGGAAAAAAAGAGTAGGAGAAAAGAGTACATCACATACATTGCTTATGCTGCACCTGTTGCCTCGTTAAAAACCTTGCATGAGAAAACCCAGTGGGGAAAACTCATCAAGGGAAAAAGAGTACAACGGTTGATGTTGGGTCGGTACTTCAGGACCGACATGTGATCTTTGGGATCACAATTATGGGCCATGGGTTTCAGGGTTGATCTCCCCCTGAACCCTGCAATTCTCTAAGTCGCATCATGCCAATTCCACGAACACACCTGTGGAAGCTGGAAGCCGGCAGAGACTTTGTGAATAAATCTGCCAGATTTTCACATGACTTAGTTTGCAGGATGTTTATCTCCCCACTCTTCTGGAGCTCATGGGGATAAAAGAATTTAGGAGCAATGTGCTTCGTGAGATTGCTCTTAACATAACCCATATGCATTTGTGCAACACAAGCCGCATTATCCTCATAAATAATGGTGAGGGCGTCAACAATATTCATACCACATGACTTCTGGATGTGGCCAATCATTCGACGAAGCCAAACACATTCTCGGGTGGCCTCATACAGGGCGATTATCTCTGAGTGGTTGGTCGATGTAGCAACTAGGGTCTGCTTCACAGACCGCCAGGAGATGGCAGTACCACCATAGAGAAACACAAAACTAGTCTGTGATCTGGCATTATGCGGGTCAGACATAGCCAGCATCAACATAACCCACCATAGAGGGAACCCCCTTTCTTGAATACCATAATCCAAGATCCTGAGTACCTTGTAGGTACCTGAGGATGGTTTTCACGCCAACCCAATGTCTTCTGGTGGGGGCAGAACCGTACCTAGCCAACAGGTTCACTACAAATGCAATGTCTGGCCTTGTGCAATTTGCAAGGTACATTAGTGCGCCAATAGCACTTAGGTATGGGACTTCAGGTCCCAAAATCTCCTCATCCTCTTCCTTGGGTCAGAATGGATCTTTATCCGCTTCCAATGATCGAACGACCATGGGGGTTTTCAAAGGGTGGCATTTGCCCATATTAAACCTTTCAAGTACCCTCTTTGTATAGGTGGACTGGTGTACAAAAACTCCTTCAGGGAGGTGTTCGAGCTGCAAGCCCAAACAAAACTTGGTCTTATCCAAGTCTTTCATCTCAAACTCCGTCTTGAGGTAAGCCGACGCTTCCTCAATGTCCCTTGTGGTACCGATGATATTCAAATCATCGACACAAACTGAGATGATGCAGAATCCATTAGTGGATTTTTTTTATGAACACACAGGGACAATCATCATTGTTTTTGTAATCTCTCTTCAGGAGAAAGTTACTCAATCGATTGAACCACATCCTTCCGGATTGTTTCAATCCATATAACGACCGCTCCAGGCGGACGCTGAACATTTTGCGGTTCTGATTCGGTCCAGGGATCTTGAGTCCTTCAGGGACTTCCATATATATTTCCGAATCAAGTGACCCATATAAATATGCGGTCACGACATCAATCAACTGCATTTTTAAATTCATGTTAGCTGCCATAGAGATAAGATATCGGAACGTTATGCCACTCATGACAGGAGAGTAAGTTTCATCATAATCGATGCCGGGACTCTGCGTGAACCCTTGTGCCACCTGACCATGTTCATTTCTCTTCCGGAGGAAGACCCATTTGCATCCTACAGGGATGACTTTTGGAGGTGTTCAGACTGCAGGTCCAAAAACCTCTCTTTGACAAAGCGAGCGCAATTCTGCCTCAATTGCTGCTTTCCATTTGTCCCAGTCAGAGCGCTTCCGGCACTCTATTATGGACTTTGGTTCTGGACCCGGATCCATTGAATCAGCAATTTTTGAGGCAAAATTTATGTTGACAACAGTGGTCTTTCTATTGTATGACTCTCCTGATTCCACATAATTAGTGGTGATCTCCTCATGATCATCCTCCCGCTCATCGTGATTTCCCATAACGATCGAGCTGGGGCGTTTCGATCCACCAATGCAATATTGAGCGCGCGACGCATGTGGTTTCCATCTTTAGGATGGGGTCCTTCAGGGACCAACTCGACTCCAGGTCGAGCTGCCACATCAGGGGCGTTCTCAACTCTAGGTTGAGCTTCTTCAACTGATTCTTTGAGTGATGCAAGTGGCTCAAGTACTCGCCTCTGCGGACGTCTCCGCGGGACCTTGTGTAACAGAACCGGCCAAATTAAACCGGATTAAGTGCGCTAACTATCATCTTAATGGTTAATCAAGTTGCCACGCACTTAAAACGGTGTAATCCGGTCGTCTGTCGGGTTAAGGATCGAAAAACACTGGAAGTCCCGCACGAAGACGAGCACAGATGATTACAAACAGACAAAATTTCTCGAATTTAAATTACAAAGATGAGCTTTACAAAATGAGTTTTAAAACAAATTATCAGAGTTCAATATGCAGCGAAATTTAAAGAGAAGTTTAGTTTAGAAAAACAACGATAACTACGATGACGGGAGGACGTCACATCGAGCCCACCAATGTGAATCCTGGTTAGCTCCAACCAGCAGTAGTTACCTAAAATCAGGGTGACAACAAACCCTGAGTATACTAATACTCAGCAAGGCTTACCCGACTATGGGTATACTTAGCCCATTATCTAGACATGTAAAACTTTTTGGCTCTGGAGTTCTTTTACTGAAAGGCTACTAAAAATAGGATCCTTACTTTCAATATTTTAGCTCAATTTAAGTTTATCAAGTATTAACTAGATTTGCCTAAACATCTAGAGCACGCATGGTTGATTACATTATCTTTTTAGAAAAACCATAGACATCTCATATGCTCACCTTTCCATTCTTATCTCAAACCTTTACTACGATGTGACAAAGTGACCAAGGTTCTCTTAACCGAGAGAGACGGCGAATCGATCCGATTTAACCTTGCAAGGTGGACCTAACTCACACGACACTTGCAGCCACGCCAGACCACAGATATCAACTGTTCCCATCATTACCACGACATCTGAACCACGCCTGCTAAAACCCAGGTGATGGGCCCCTCGCGGTGAACTCCCGGAGAACCCGGAGGCGGCATCCTATCCAACACCCGCCAACTCCCATGCCCAGCGTAGCAGGACGGAATTCAAATTACCATTGTAAAGCGGTACACAGCTTACCGGTTTCGACTACCTCCTACTTCCGGCATGTGGTTAGTACTGTTCAAACTCGGTCAACACTACCAACAACGGTACGGTCCTCAATCGACACAGGCGGAGGCTTACTTTCCATCCCTTTTCATATCCAGAACCAACTCATCTCTGCCCGGTCTCCATTTCTCTTTACTCATTAATTCATTCTCAATCCACATTGCCCCAAGTAACAAGATCTTAAATTTTGCGAGTGACAGGAATCACTCGACTTCTACCGAGATCCTACTTAGCAGAGCATTTCTAACGACACCTGCATACTAGTATAGACTCATAGGTACCTAGGGAGAAGCATGCATACTAGGGTTCCATACAACTCCTAAAAACGTAAATGCACAAATACTTAAATAAACATTGAATACTGAAATTAGGGTTATGCTCCGGGGCTTGCCTGAGAGTAACACTAAGCCAGTGTCCATACTAACAAGGTCTTGGGCTCTTCTGACTTTGAGCTGGGTCTTCAGTTGCTCCAGCGGGTCCTTTTCTCTTCAGGATGCGTCCACCCAACACCGTCTTATGGTTCGGTTCTGTCCGCACGTGCTCCACGTCCACACGTGGTACATCTAGCGTACCTAAATGAGATGCACCAAGGCAGATGTTTGAATTCATGGAAGTACAATAGATGATACCGCAAAAATGACAAGTAGGGCAGATACAAAGCCACGCTTGGATGGGCACGAACACGATGCAATGCAATGCGATACGATTAGGAATAAAGATATAATTGGGCAATCGTTTACCGAGTAAGCACCGCAACAAGCTCAACAGGCAAAAAGAGTTGGTGCTACAACACGAGAGTTCATTCAAGTATTTTAGCCTGAAGTGTTTCCTACTAAAAAGCATTACTAGCTTGCTTAGAAAAGGCTAATCAAGTATATAAAGCAAGAAAGAACAATTTATTTAACCAGCAAGGCACAAAAGTAAATTAAATAAAAGCAACCCATGAACTAGTTCTCAAGAGGTTAACATGATTATACAGGACTAACACAAATTGTTGAAATTAACAAGCGACCATGATTTTCCAGCATTTATTGATAACGGGAGGTAATTCAATTAACCCCAACATGACCTACAAGTTAACTTAAAACAAATCATTGCAAGCACTCACCAAAAAAAAAGGATTAGCCAAACCTGTCTAGCTAACAAGAGTTACTATACTTCACCCAGAAATGACATAACTTGATGGATTCAAACATGCAAAAAGGAAATGCTTAGCAACGCTTTTGTAAAAAGAAGCTATAGCTGGAAACTAAACAAATACAAAAACTTAAATTGCAGCCATATTTCAGTAACAAAAATTAACTGGCATGACAATATATTGGTAAAGAGTGTAACAACAATTTATTAACATTTATCGGTGACCGAAAACATTTATTTTGGCGCTAGGATGGAAATCCAACAATACTAGATCCACAAACATGCACATAGACTATGCACCTAAAAAAATTTTCAGTGGACTACACATGCAAGGAGTAAGCCACTGTGAATTTTTCATAATTTTTGGAGCAAAAGAACAACTGGTATTAAATAAACTAGATTAAACACAAACTGCATTTCTAGCAGGGGCAAAAGTGACATTTCACATGCATGATTATTTTTCCTCTGAAGGTCTCGATTTAAGTAACTCAACAAAATTTAGTTTGCATTTTTTGCATTTTTCTACGTTTTTCTACGATTTTTCCTAGCTTTCAGCCGAAATAAATAGTTTCTGGAAACAAAATAAAACAAAAGAGAGGGGGCTGACAGCCGGGGCCCACATGTAAGTGGGAGCCCAGCTCCCAGCCTCCTCTGCTTTGCGCCCGCACGCCCACGGCCATGGCCGGCGGCGGTGCCAGGCACGGCGGCGGCCGGCCAGCAGCGCGGCAAGGCCAAGCCGCGGCCAGGGCAGGCCTGCGGAGCCACGGCGCGCGCAGGGCGGGCGGCACTTGGTGTTCCAGCCGGCGCAGTGCAGGGCGGCGGAGGAGCGGGGCGCGGACGCGACCAGGGTGGCCAGCCGGCGGTGGGGCGCACGGCAGTGGCGAGCAGGCTCGCGCAGGGCGGCCCCGCGGCGTGTGCGCGGCGGCGGCGCTGCTGCGCCCCGGCGAGGGCAAGGCCGGAAAGGGAGGGGAAAAGGTTTGAGAAGCATGAGGGAAGTGCGAGGAAACTCACTGCGGGGTTCAATCGGGAGGAGAAAGGCCGTAGGATGAGGATCGACGGCGGCGCGGAGCTTCGGCGGCCAACAATGGCGGCCGCGGCGGCCCAGGGCCAATTCGGCCGGGGAAAGGCTTAAACGAGCTCGTGGATGGGTAGAAGAGGTGGAGGGTGAGGTTAATCGGCTTGGGGCACGAGTAAATCAATCGGAGCGGCGGGGTTTGACCGGAGCGGTGGACGGCGGGTGGCTGCACAACTCGGCTCGACCCGAGCTCTAGCAGAGGAAGGAGGAACGAAAATGGGGACGGCACCATGGGGATAAGCACGGGAGCGCGCGGCATCGAGGTTCATCGGCGCGACGCGTGGACACGGACGTCGAGAAGCGGCGACGGCTTCGGCGGCGTGTCGAGCAGCGAGCAGGGGAGGAGGTGGAGTGAGGACGATTCTGTAAATAGCTCGAAGTTTCAAATTCCAGTTTGTAAATTCAGTTTTTCTCCTTGTTCTTGGCCTCAAATGAAAAACTTTTGAATACGAAAGTTGTTTAAAATTTTGAGATCTTCAACTTTTGTTTTAGGCACTTTTTCATTTGAACAATGGTTTGAAAGATAAAATTTAAAACTTGGGTGCATTTGAAAATGTCCTATTCAAAGCAAAATTAAAGGTTTTCTTTAAATCTCGTGCTGAAACTTGAATTTTGGCCAAAATGAAAGTTGTAGAGGAAGAACAGTTCTACAACATTGATGTTGGGCAAAAGTTGATTTAGAACTCGGATTAGGGAGAAAAACAAGATCAAACGTAGATAAGTCGAAAGTTACTATGCGAACTCGATTAGCGCTAATAATGATGATTAGCCTCGATTAGCGATTAAGCACAATGTTAGCGTCAAAATTAACACCGGGGTGTTACACCTTGTCCTGAGCACCCGGAGGTCTCCCCCTCTTCCTAGGATTAGGGGCTGAGACTGTAGAGTTAGTAGCCTTCTGGGTACTTGAACTCTCTCCGGCGCATTTACTGCAGGTATATGCGATCTTGTCACTTTCTTATGATCAGTGAAGGCATCTGGCAGCTCATTTGCAAGATTTTGCAAATGTATAATTCTTTGAACTTCCAGTTCAGACTCACTGGTGCGTGGATCTAAGGATTGCAACCCCGTTGCATTCCATTCAATTTCCCGGCATTCTTCTGGATGCCTATCTCCCCCTAATGCTAGGAAATGGTCTTCATCGAAGACAAAATCAGCGTACCGAGCCGTATGAAGATCCCCAGTCATAGGCTCTAAATATTTGATTATGGACGGAGTCTCATAACCGACATAGATCCCCAACTTCCGGTGGGGTCCCATTGAGGTACGCTGAGGTGGTGGTATTGGCACGTACACTGCACTGCCAAATATACACAGATGGGAAATACTTGGTTCTTTTCCATGCACCAACTGTAAGGGGGATGTTTCATGATATGCAGTTGGCCTGAGTTGGATTAGTGCTGCAGCATGCAAGACTACATGGCCCCAACAACTGGTTGGTAGCCTGCAATTCTGCAACAACAGTCGTGCAATCCACTTGATCCTCTTGATCAAGGATTCAGCTAGACCATTTTGTGTGTGGACATGTGGTACTGAATGCTCTACCTTAATGCCCATGCTAAGAAATAATCATCAAAAGCTTTTGACCTGAACTCACCAGCATTATCCATCCGAATGGACTGTATGCGGTTATCAGGAAAGTTTGCTTTTAACCTGATTATTTGGGCAATAAGCTTGGAAAAGGCATGGTTTCTAGTCGACAACAGGTCCACATAGCACCATCTGGTAGATGCATCAATCAATACCATGAAGTACCTAAACAGGCCCGACAGGGGCTGAATAGGTCCACAAATGTCACCTTGTATCCTTTGAAGGAACACAGGTGACTCATTCCTAATCTTCAGGAGGGATGGTCTAGTGATTAGCTTCCCCTTTGCACATGCAGTGCAAATAAAATCTTCAGGATTAGGGAAACTATTAACACCATGGCCAACAGAATTTTTTATGATTCTTCTCATCATACTCAACCCAGGATGACCCAATCGGTCATGCCATATTCGAAATGATTCCACATTTCTGAATATGGTCTTCATTGCAACATATCCTTCAGTGGGTTTTATGTATGTGTAGTACAAACCCGATGGCGATGAAGGGAGTCTTTCCACTATTTGCTTTCGGTATCCGTCAAATTTGGTGATGAGCAGATATTCAGTACCTTGCTCAATCTCGGTTTCCATATGGAAACCATTCGAACGGATATCTTTGAAGCTCAAGAGGGTGCGCTTTGAGTCAGGATATAATAATGCATCCTTCACAAATATCTGCGTACCCATCGGGAGAACTAGTGTGGCACTTCCGGTACCCACGATATGAGCAATGCTTCCGGCAATGGTCATAATATTTCTATTTTTCTTTGTCAAAGTCTGGAAATACTTGGTTTCCCTTAGTATCGTATTATGTTAAATACATTATTAGAAAAACATAAATTTAACATAAAGCATACATTATTAGAGCAATATGACATGATTCCTAGGAAACATTACAAAAGTTTGGACCATATGCTACGTTACAAATGCTCTTCAGGAGCATATATGGCCAAACACTAATACATGTGGACATCACTATGATACTTTGGAGATCACTGCAGGTCCCCAAATATATCAAAGTCATCAAGAAGGCTCTCCTCATTTTCATCCATTTGGACGTCTTCACCGTTTGTGTCGACATTCATATCGTCACGCTTCTGAGCTTCTGGCTCAGTTGTGAAGTGGGACTCATGTTGACCTTTTCCTTTCTTGCTCTGCTGGTAAAGGTCAACCAGGTGCCTGGGGGTGCGGCACTTTCGGGACCAATGTCCCTTTGTCCCGCATCTATAGCATTCACCTTGCTCAGGAACGATGTTCCCGCCGGCCGGCAGGGCACGCGCGTCCACCTTTTCAGACCATGATTCGTCCTCTCGTCCTTGTGCCAGCCGCGCGTTCCCATACTGTGTTCCTCGGGAGGTCGCCATTTCCCATGCTGTGCCCCTGCTTCTCACGTCCTGCGTTCCCTTGTCCTGCCGCCGTGCAAGACTTCTTGCGTTCACACGCTTCCACCCGGCCGATTTCCAGGTTCCTGCGCCCCCCCCCCCCCCGTGAGGCAACAGTCATCCCTGCTTCTGCCTTTTCCCCCAGCGCTCGTCTAGTTCTTTCCGACTTCCCTGCTCCCCATCCGCCATTGCCGGCTGCCTTGCTCCACATCCACCATTGCTACCCAGAGAGGTCTTTGTCCTCAGGTAATGCCAGCTGCCGGTCGCAGATTTCACTACCGCTCATTTCCGGCGGCGGCGTCTGGACCCAGCGGCACGACCTCCGAGCTTACCGACCGCCTCCTCACCTCCCGGCTCGCCTCCCCGAGGTCTCCGTGGCCTCGAGCTTCACTGCCGCCTCCTCACGTCCACAAGCAGAGGACCCCGGCGGGTCGCAGTGGCGGAGCAGGGGCCGGCGGCGGGCCTTGTGGCGGCGCAGCGGAGCAAGGGCCCGTCCCAGGCGAGATCCACCCCAGGCCATGGAGATCCACCCCTCTCTCATGGCGGCGGCAGCCGGATTCATCCCCTTTCCTCGTCCTTCCTCCCTCCCTCTCCCATGGCGTCAACACTCCAGAACGGCGGCGGCCCCTCCTTCCCTTCCTCCCTGCATCACCGGTGGCAGCGAGGCGGAGGTGCGTCACGCCGCGGTCAGGCCGCAACGGAGTCCGCGGCGGTTTGGTGGCGCGCGGGGCTGCTACCCTCCCCGCCGACGCTGCCCTGGGGCCGCGCCGCCACCCGCCTGCTCCCTCCCCGATGGTGGCGGACGGATCCGGATGCTCGTCACCCTCCATCCTCCCTCTCCGCGGTGGAGGCGAAAAGAGGCACAGCGGCCGCCGAGATCCAGCGAGCAGGGGACCATGGCGGGAGCCGCTGCTCAGGCCGGCGCAGCCGCAACGGATGGCCATGGCGGGAGCCGCCGCCAAAGTGGAGCTCGCTGGCCATGTGCGGCGGCGGCGGCGGAGCTCGCGGGCCTCGCCCGCGTGGCCGCGGTGAATATTGCGGCCCCCACACATGCCGCGGCGGCGTTGCTCGCTGCTCCACGCCGTGGTGGAGCTTGTGGCCCTCGCACATACGTTGCGGCATCGCACGCGGCGATGATGGAACTCGGCGGCGTCGCTTGCGGCTCTCGTGCAAGCTGTCGGGGCGGCGTCTCCTCTGTAGTCCTTCGTCTCCTCCAGCCTCCAGGGTGGCGCCATGGACAGAGCAGGAGTGGCGCCAGAGGTGGAGGAGTCATGCACGCTCCACTTCTTTCCCCGCGCCGCTCTGGCCCGACAGTTCCCAGCAAGTTCACCTGTCGGTTGACTAGGATGTGGACGAGGAGCGCTGCTGGACGCCTCGCCGGATGGCCGCCGAGCTCTCGCACACTGCCTGCAGATCTTGCACGAACCCCCACCGCAGTGATGTCGACCGCGGAGCTTGCTCTGCTGGGGGAGAAGTCCAGTTTACAACCCCGAACTATCGCAGAAGTCCGATTTTCAACCTTTAACTATAAAACCGAATAACATAGGCCATTCAACTGTCAAAACCGTGCAAATTTGGACCTTGGGGTGGTTTCCAGGGTGGTTTTACATTTTTGTGAGAATTAAAATATTCAAATTTAAATTAAAATATTCATGGGTAATTAATTTTCTATCAAAAATCTGAAAAGGGTGTTAAAAGTTTTCTAAAAATGTAACCTATCTATTGTCGTGATACATCTTAGTAATTCAGATCAAAATTTTTATTTTCATAATATTTGTTTGCTTTTAGTTAAGCCTATTATTTTTTAATAACTAAGCTTCAAATAGAGCAATAATAGATATGTCACACTTTTAGAAAATTTCTAGTACTACTTTTATATTTTTCTGATTTAAAATGAATTGTATTTTATTTTTAGATCTAATTAGAATTTTAACTTTTTTAAAAAATACAAAACCATCTTCAAAACCACCCCAAGGTTCAAATTTGCACGGTTTCGATAGTTGGATGGCCTATGTTATCCGGTTTTGTAGTAGAAGGTTAAAAATTGGACTTCTGCGATAGGTCGAGGGTGTAATTCGGACTTTTCCCTCTGGGTGAGTATAGCAAAACTATTCTCTCGGTTTGTTTCCATCATCATCCAGCCATCCCTGTTTCTTTTTGCTCGTCGTCTCTTCCTACTCTGGTGAAGCCATAATTAAATCAACTTTCTTGGCCATTTGGAAAACTGTAAAACGAAAACAGATACAAAGAGATACACGAGGATGAACCTAAGGTGCTTTTTTCTTTTAATGCCACAAACATTTTCCCACCTTGCAGGTTTCAGATTTAAAGGAATTTCTATGTCTATATCGAGTCATCTGTATATCAGTGTGACTTCCTCTGTGCTTGCAGGTTTCAGCTTCTTACTGCTTCAGAGGAGCATAGATATATGGTCTTCTGTGCTTCCTTTTCGAGTCGGTGTGCTATTTGACAATGCAAAATGGCTTATCCTGATGGATCCTCAGAAGAAAAGCAGGTATCCTTTTAAGATACAGATAAACAATTGAGTCACGCTCCTTCAAGAGAATTTTTTTTTCCCATGTCAGCGTATTGTGATCCCAAAAAAAGTAAGAAAAGGGAATAATATTCTGTGCTGACCGGCCACCTCCATTTCCAATTATTGTCATATCTGTTTATAGCGGTGTGAAAGCATTGTGATATTCACATCACTTGGGGCTGTGAAAAAAATGCTATACATATGGTCTAAAGGTGGCTTATATCTTGCAGAAAGTTCAATGACAGAAAACTGCTTCATGGTTAAGAGAGCAAGTATTGCAGCTTGGCCCAACATTTATCAAGCTTAGAAAGTTATCCTCCACACGATCTGATTTATTCCCAAGGGAATTTGTCGAGGAGCTTGCAAAACTGCAGGTACTTTGCTTGTCTATATCGGTGTATTTTCCTTAATGATGTATTAGTATGTTCTTTTATTATGCTGACATGATTTGCTTGTCCGTTCCTTTCTGTCTTCATATTACGGTTTTGGTGAAACTAATCTGGTAAATGGAACAATAACTGTAAATGATACATGATGGACACAGCTTTTGTATTGGAATGACTAAGAACCAAAGGAATTTATATGAGCCATGATTTATCCCCCTTTTTTTGCAGGATAGAGTACCTGCATTCTCTCCTAGAAAGCAAAAGCTTTCATAAAGAAGGAAATGGATTGTTCCATTGATAGTGTACAAAGAATTTGAAGAGCGTCCAATAGCGGCAGCAAGTCTTCGTCAGGTGTTCAATCCTAAACATTATCAGCATCTGCATTTTTCTACCCAGTATCATTGCATACTCAGTATACCATGAACATATCATGCAATCATTTTTCTCAAAGATATTCCCTTTCCCTGATATGGTTAAATTCTGAAGAAACTAGCTCATCATGATTTAGCCCCTCTTGAAGGAAATGTGTGATTTAGGCAATCAGCCCCTCTTCACATCCGTATCTGTCCATTCCTTTGTTTATCATTGGTAACAGCCTTCACATGATGCATTCCTGTCCTATGGAAACCAACACTGACGATATTAATGGTTCTTATTTGGGAACAGTTTACTAAATTCAATGTCCTAGATGATACTTATGATGTATTTGCTGATTTATACTTCCACATTGCTTTGTGTTTTATATTCGGGTACATCGTGCAGTGCTCCATAATGGTGAACGAGTTGCAGTCGAAGTTCAGCGACCAGGCCCAAAAAAATTTACAGTTCATCTTACTTAGGTCACTGTCAAAAAGTTTTGGTGACATATACATTTGGTGATATATACAAATCGTGACACATACAAATTACCGAGGTTGGGAATGATGGGGCCTATCATGTGGAGTAGAATTGGAGCTGACACGGATAGTCACACCTCGTCATGGTTACTTCTTTTGAGCCCTACAGAGCTGTGTCCCTGCTACTGCTAATGTCTTCCTTTATAAATGATTTTCTTGAATTCATGTGAATTAAATCCTTGGCCTCAATGTTTGTGTCGCCATGGACTACTGTAAATAATATGTTTGCTTATGCTGCAATTATGTCAATTTGCAATGTTTGAGTCCTTAAAAAAGTTGTGTCTTTTTGTTTCTTTTCTTGGCCATTGTTTTACTTTCAGTATTGTCGCCTATGCTCTGAACAATCGGTCCTCATCTTATTGCTTCGACCAATAATTATACATGCTAAATACGTAAACACTGAAATTATCGGCGGCTAAATATTATGCGAATTTAGGCGCCACGCGCCTTGGCGCGCCTAATGCACTAGTAGATCTACTCATTTGGAGTCCAACAAAATTGAATTTTTTATTTTATGATTTTTTGTGATTTACTATAATTTTTCAAAGATTCAACCAAAATAAACATTAAAAAATAAAAACCGCTGCCACCACAGCCTCAATCCGCTCAGTGAGATCATGTGACCGGTATCGCGAGTTTGAAGAGTCCAAACAAACGATTTTGTTGTCTAAGGAGGAAACTCAGATTCATCCTGAAGTCCAGAAAGGTAAAAATGACTTTTTTTCCTCAAAGAATAGAAGTGGCTAACTCGTGTGTTGTGGGCCGTGTGTGATAGTGTGTTGTGGGCCGTGTGTGATAGTGTTATGGGCTCATGCGTTTCACTTGGAGTTGTTGGGCCGGATCCATATTTCCCCCTAAATAGCAAAACCGTCCGTTCAGACTCAGGCATAATTGATCCAATAAGTATGAATTTTTTATTACAGATTAAGAATATAATAGTTAGACCACCATAAAAATTTTACAGTAATTGGACTACGGAAACTATAGCTATGAATTGATTAATAAAAAGTATATATCTAAAGCTACAACAAAAACTTTATAATAAAGTATAATATATAATGTGTCCACTGCATATATCTACTAATGTGGAGTTCAACAAAATTAGATTTTCTTTTTTATGATTTTTATATGATTTACTATGATTTTTTAAAATACAGCCAAAATAAATATAAAAGAAAAGAAGGAAAACCACACAGGAAAACCACCAAGGAGGTGATATGTTTGGTATTGTGAGTAGAAGGAATCCAAACGGATAGTTTTGCTGTTTAGGGAGAAAACATAGATTTGTTCCAAAATCCAAAGAGGTAAAAAGGAGTATATACCCCACCGCTGGAGAGGGGATCGGTATGGAATAACATAATCGAACCCAATCCGTTTTCTTCTTCTTGCTCCAACCCCCCTCTTCTTCATGCTAGCCTCTTCCCCATTCTGATTCTCCACCCAAATTATCGGTTTTGTTGATTGATCTGAGCGGAACCGTAACCGTCTTATACATTTATCTAAAACAAGTTCAAATGACTGCATATTCGCAAGGACAGCACATAGGCCGTGTTTAGTTCGGTAGGGTGTAAACGCAAAAAAATTTTGCGTTTCGAATCTTCCCAATTTGAAGCACTAAATGAAATTTATTTATAAATTTTTTTGCACAGATGGGTTGTAAATCGCGAGACAAATCTAATGATGCTAATTAATCCATGATTAATCAATAATTAGCGGATGGTTACTGTAGCATCACTGTTGCAAATCATGGATTAAGTAGGCTTATTAGATTCGTCTCGCGATTTACAGCCCATCCATGCAAAAAGTTTTATAAATAGACTTCATTTAGTACTTCAAATTAGCAAGATTCCTTTTCACTCTAATGCGTTTACAGCTTTTTTGCGTTTACGGGGTGGAACTAAACACACCCATAATTTCAGAATCTGGCATATCCTACAGCTACGGCTGGAGAACACAAGCAAACGACTTGCATAGCCAGCCGTCAGACATAAATACCACTTGCAAGGAGCACGAACAGAGACCCAAAGCCCAGCAGAATAAGCAAAGCTAACTTAGACATGAATCATTTGCCCTAAGGAATTGTACAACAACCAAACAGACCTGTATGGTACCAGAAATACAGAAGCGACGGCAGCTGTTGCGATCAAAACTGAAGCATAAGGCTCGGTTCATTATTCAACTCATTGTGCCTATAATCCGTGTCACTGCTTCTTTTGAACAATTAGTTATGTCCAGGATCAGATTCTGTTTGTTGGTAAGTAATTTCCACATAAAACAAATCCCAAGTTTAGTGCCAGCAGTTAACTCTGTAATTCCTGTAACCCGCTCCTGGTTAATTTCATTTAGTGGCATATAGCATGACAAAAGACACATATGATTGCTAATCGATTACTGGCTGCAATCTCAGCCAGGACTCTAGCACTCAAAACAGTAGGCACTAGAGCAGACAAATTGACGGAAAATACATTTGCAACAAAATTGAGGGGTTCAACACACGATCGATAAATTTGCTAATTGAGATTAAAACAACAGAAAATCCGAAGCCGAAGCCCAGACACAGGATGATATTTGAGCAAAGAAAACAACCAAAAAATTAAATTTGGGATTTAAAACAAGTGAAAGAGTAAATGGGGAAGTCCTCTGCTAGCTACAAGTGCTAGTCATCTTTTCTATATAAATTTCAGTACAAGTTTCACTGAAAATTCGGATAGGCCATTCACACGAAAAAAACAAAGAAGAAACAAATAGTTAGTTGCACTTACAACAAGCGAGATGCACCGGTTGGCCAGGGTCAGGGCACCTTGTTAAAATCATGGCCCATGAAACCAGCGATAATCATTCCAGTTAACCCAACCTTGTTAAAATCATGTGTGAATAAACAGCCAGGGTATGTGTGCATTTCCATAGTAATAAATAATTTCAGTTGCAAAACAATATGGTGTTCTATTCCAGCAACCAACCTTCAAGCCAAGGACCCAAGATTGAATAGGACAAAAAGAAAATCACTTCTCCACCATGCAGCTCAGCGTTACATGTTCCTAGATTCCAATTTCCAAAACAAACTAAATAAGTAGCATTGGGTGATGTACTTTAATGGTTTCCTCAAGCTCGAAGCGGGCGACACCGGAGTTCTTTTCATTTCTCCCAGAGGAGAACAACTCAAGTATGTGTTCCAGATATTGTTCAAAGTCTCTAACAATGAAGCAGAATACGAGTATTTCTACATGAGTTGCGCCACCCCTCCGTCAACTTACCAAATCATTCAACCACCAACAAGGAGGCTTCGCCTACCAGTCGAGAGGTTATGATGATTAAGGAAGATTAGCGGACATCCTTCATCGACTTCATCAGAGAATTCAAGCTACCACCAGATGTTGATCCAGAAGGCATTCAAGCAGCAACCATCGTGCGCCGAAGCAAATGATTCATTCTGGTTGGGGATAAGCTTTACAAGCGATTTGCCTCTGGAATACTCAGGAAGTGTGTCACCATCGAAGAAAGCAGAAGTATCTTGATGAAATTCATGACAGATCCTATGGAAACCATGCAGCGTCAAGAACTCTGGTCGAGAAGGCTTACAGATCAGGATTTTTTTGGCCAACAGCCTTGATAGATGCAGAAGACCACGTTCGGTGATGCGCAAGATGTCAATACTTCGACAAGCAAAGCACACGTCCCAGCTCACAACCTGATCACGATCCCTCCATCATGGCCGTTCGCCTGTTGGAGTTTGGACATGATCAGAACTTTAACCACAGGGCCAGGAGGGTTTAATCATGTATTGGTGGCAGTCAACAAGTTTACCAAATGGATCGAGTACAAGCCAATCACCAAGATCTCGGCAGACAGAGCAGTCGATTTCATCTGCGACATCTTGTACCGGTTCGACTTCCCTCACACTATCATCACAGATTTGGGTTCAAACTTCACTTCCCAATCCTTCTGGGAATTTTGCGAGAATGCCTGCATCGACGTCAAGTATGTGTCTGTTGCCCATCCGCGTGCCAATGGCCAGGTTGAGCGTATTGACGGCCAAATACTTTATGGATTGAAGAAAAGGGTTTACGATGCAAATACCAAGAAAGGAGGCAAGTGGATTTATGAGCAACCACATGTTATCTGGGGCTGCGCACTCGGCCCAGCAAGGCAACAGGTCAAACCCCGTTCTTCCTAACGTACAAATCAGAAGCTATTCTCCCTTCAGATATAATGTGGAAGTCTCCAAGAGTTGAAGCATACCAAGAGGGCGAAGCAGATGAGGCTCGACGGCTCGAGTTGGATTCAACAGAAGTGTTGATGCTTTTTTTGGACCAACACACAATCGCACTAGCATGTGCGGCGCAAGGAGGGGCTCGATGCAGCGCCTCCTACGCAGGGCGATCAGGCCGGTCAAGAAGATCGGTCAGACTGGTTCGCTGGGAAAACCAGCGAATGTCTGATGGGAAAACCAGCGAACGTCCGACGAACACTCGTCTGGGAGGGACCCGTCTGGGCAAGTGCGCGCAGGGTTCTTCTAGAATCGGCAGACCACCTAGAATGTCTTCAAACATCGTTATTTGAGATGGAGGGAGTAAAGTTTAATTTAAAGCAAAAGATCTATCCGCATTTTTTTAGAGGTGTTAGAAACGGTATACGCTCTGCTGATGATGTGCATGAAAGCATTAATCTTGTTGCTGCACATTATGATGAGATTAAAAATTCATATGCTACGCAGCATTCAGATCGTGAGAGCCATTATCCTGTGCTAAAAACTATGTATGAGTGCATGTTTCGATCACGCCTTTCACAACAATCCTGCTAAAGATGAACACAACCAATAATGCTCAAGCGAGACAGTTATCTAATAATGGTGGGTTGTTGATGTATCAATAAATTACTGTAGATCACTTTATGTTTAAGCTACTTTAGACCAAATAAGAGTTGGTTTTATGTGTGTCTTTTATATAATATAAATATCTAATTTATTGTTTTTTTTAAAACATATGCCCGTGGCATGTGCATCTCTAATAGTACAAGATAGAAAATAATTGTAAGCATTTATCACTAATATTGGGTCTGCCTTACCTCTCACATTGAACCCATATGCCAGGATCCAAGGAGGTGCGACTAAATGTTGATTCATAGAAATTGCATATTCCAGAATGTTTCTGCGAAGTAATTTTTTCCTCACCTCCCCGCGCATACCCTCTACTGCATGCAGTTGCTCCTGCTTGACGGGTACCGGTGATCAGCCAGCCACGACTCCGCTGTGCCCACCCCGGCCGAGCGCGTCCACCCCGCCGCCACCGCCGCCCTGGCCGAGCGAGCCTCTGCCCTGGCCGACCGCTCCTCCATCGCGCGCGCCCGCTCGTCCGCCGCATGGGCTCGCTCATCCGCCATGCGCTCCGCCGCACATGTCCGCTCCTCCACCATACGCATCGTGGCACGCGCCCGCTCGTCGGCTATGAGGGTCCGCTCAGCCGCCGCGCGAGCCCGCTCCACCGCCGCGCGCATCGTGGTGCGTGCCCGCTCATCCGCTATGCGGGTCCGCTCAGCCGCCGAGCGAGCCCGCTCCTCCGCCGCGCGCGTCGTGGCACGTGCCCGCTCATCCGCCGCGCGCCCCCGTGCATCCGCCGCGCCCGCAGCAAGCACCCGTGCATCCGCCGCGCGCGCTGCCGCTTGCCCCGCCGCGCGTGACCGTGCATCCGCATCACGCATCGGTGCATCCACCGCTCGCGCTGCCGCCTGCCCCGCGCGCGTCCTCCCCACCCCAGTCCAGCGCGTCCACACCTCCGCCACGTGCGCCCAGGCCGAGCACGTGCACCCCACCGTCACCCCTGTCCTGCGGGAAGTGATGTGGCTCACCGAGGCGGCACCCGCCGGCGACGCCTCCTCCGCGTGTGCCCCGGCCGAGCGCGTCCACCCCACCATCGCTACCACGCCACCGTGCTGCACCACAGCAGCTGGCGTCTGCGCTCCGCCCCCGCTTGCGCTTCCTCCTCCATTACCGTAGAGTGGTGGGGCACAGCATTTCAGGCCTCGCCTCTCGCCATCTTGCGCGCGCTCTGCACCTCCCATCTCCCCCTCGGGTCCTGGTCCCGCTTCTTCTCCCCGCACTCCACGCCCAGAATCGCCCACATGCATATGGCACGGGTATACTTGCTGGTTCAGAAAAAATATTCCATCATTACTCTGATGCACACTGGTTAATCCCTGCAATAATTAAACCTTTATTTGCCAGCGGCCTTACCCTTTTTCTCCCGCTTAAATCTGCACTTTCTACGTGAAGCATCTTGATAATTTGGCTTGTTGTTGGTCTTTTGGATCCATCAAGGTCCACACAGACCAGACCTATCTGAATGCATCTTCTTATTTGCTGGTAATAATAAAGTTCTTCATCACTCGTTGTCTTTTGCAGCCTATTTCTCCATTTCTTTATTACCTGCAAAATAAAAAAAAATCAAGAATTACTATAGAGGGAAAATAATAACATCATCTCATTAAAGTCTTGTTTGATTAATCCTCCCCGATGGGGATTGAGAGAGATTTTCAATTGTTGGGAATTTAATCTCTTCCAATCCTCTTCAAACCAAACAAAATCTCTAAAGAAAGTGATGCCGTCTTGAAAATTAAAATTAATCAATTTTCATGCAAGGTCAATAAATTCCTGGGGAGTCTGGTCTGGACAGTTCTCGTCTGGATAGTTCCTGTGTCCGGTCACTATCTCTATGATTATAACACCCAAACTGAATACGTCTGACTTTGTTGTGATTAGACCTTTGTTTATGTATTCCGGCGCCATGTAACCTCTGCATGGCAACAATAGTGCGTCAATTTTGAAGCCTTGCACAACTGCAAAGAAAATTCATTTTAGCCATCACCGAAAGAATAAGCTATCAAGAGCCATTTGACTTACAATGTTCCATCACGATTTATGGTGCAAGTCCAAGTTTTCTCATCACTGAAGAGTCTGGACAAGCCGAAGTCCGCAATTTTAGGCACCATATTGTCATCAAGCAATATGTTTGCAGGTTTTAGATCCATGTGAATAATAGGGGTACTATGTTGCCATTCCTCGTGTAGATAATGTAAACCACAACAAATGCCCTCGATTATTTTGTAGCGTGTGTCCCAACCAAGTCCGGACGCTTCATCTGCATTTGTAAGAAGGCATTACGAAATAAAAATTGGACATCCTCTAACCACATAAACTACAGTCCCAAATAAAAAAGAAAGAACAAGACATGAACATATTGAAGTGTTATACCTGAAAGATACCCACGAAGGTTTCCTTTAGGCATGTACTCCAAGCAAAGCAACCTTTCTGACTTCTCGGCGCAGATGTATTTCCCATTGTACTGTACATATATATTCTCTGTTTCAGAACACCAGCCTACAAGTAACACTATATTTGGGTGTTTAAGCCTCGTAAGATGAGAGGCTTCATTCTCAAAATGCCTATCCTTAACTCCTGGAGATGACGAATTGAATTTTTTCACAGCAATCGTTTTCCCATTTGGTAGCACTCCCTGTTTAAATTGTCTTATTAATAACGGCATGAGTTTCTTTATAGTCTGGTGACATATGCTTGAGAAGACCGAAAGATGTGATTTAATCTTACCTTATATACCGTGCCGAAACCACCTTCACCAAGTACCCGCTCCTCGGAGAAGTTGTTTGTGATGTTTCTCAAATATCCTAGTGGTAGATGGTGTGGTTGTGGAACCGAAGCCGGCGACCAGAGGGGGGGGGGGACAAAATTTCTTCGAAATTCAAATCGTCGGCCTATATCCCAAAATCTCCCAAAACCTCAAGCGTTCTGACCAAGTTTTGGTATAGCTATTGAAAAGCTAAACCAATACAAAAGGCCTCAAACGAGCGAGCGAACCTACGAAGCAAATCGGAAGCAAAACCGAAAAACTGCAGAACTGGTCAGCCTGGACTGGTCTGACCGGTGCGCTATACCGGTCTGACCGGTGCGCTGGACCGGTCTGACCGGTCGTGCCTACCGGTCTGACCGGTGGCACCCAGAAAACCCCGAAAACTTGGATTCAAACGGGAAATCTCGATCAAACGACCACGAAAATCGATGAAACTTGGGGGATTGCTTCGCCCCTACCCCGTGAACATATCCCCAAAAGATCTCGTCCTAAAGATCAACGATTCTTGAGAATTCGAGAGGAGATCAAAAGGGTTGGGGTTTTCTCTAAAACTCAAGAACTCGAATTCGAAAGAGCTCGTGATTCCAGAGGGAGTATGACAGGGCTAGATGCACGGGAATCACAGCTAAGAACTCGTAGCCTCCTCTCAATCAAGTGTACCAAGAATGAAATCAAAAATCCATTGCACAAGGCACAAAACCAGGGGATTGAATCAAATCAAAAGCCCAGAGGGCACGAGGAGGATAGGGCCTCCTTTCCCAATCAAATCCCTTACAAGGTTTCAACAATCCATGGACAAAATCAACTCAAAAGAGAGAAACAGGGGGAGGAGAACACAGGGGCGGCGGCCTGGAGAAACAGAGAGTCCACGAACAGATTACAAAAGCCGCAATAAACCTAACACAAGTGAAGGGGTATTTATACCCGCGGGACCGGTCAGACCGGTGCGCTGGACCGGTCAGACCGGTGTGTTAGACCGGTCAGACCGGTGCCAGGGACCGGTCAGACCGGTTGGCCTGCAGCACCCCCTGTACATGATCTCATCCGACAGCCGAGGTTCTTTCTTCGAAACGAAGTCTTCTCCGCGATGCCGCCGTCTTGATGAAGATCTAGTCCGCGGTTTTGAAGGGTCCGCGAAACCCGGGTAGGTGGCCGGTTTTGAGAAAACCGCCAAAACCTCACGCGCGGGAAGATTCCCGCCTCCACGCCGTGGCCCTAGACGCCGTTCCCGCCTCGGCCTTCTGACAGCCCTAGACGCCGCCCGACGCCCGTCACCTCCTCGCCCGCAGCGAGGCCCTAGACGCCGTCGACGCCCGTCGCCTCCGTCAGTCCCAAGAACGACGCCCGTGCCTCCACGACTTGGCGTCTTCAACCGCCGTCCGCCTCCTTGGTTTTGTGGCGCAAACCAAGAAACCCACCTTCCGTCGCCGCTGGCGCCATCGATCCAGGAGTGGATGCCACAGATGCCGCCCGGTCCGAGCTCCGGTCCCGGCTGCCCTTCACCGCCGTCCACCGCACGGTCCATCGGCCACAGCACCTCCACGGCAGCTCCCCGTCGACACTCGACGCCCGTGTACCTGCAATCCAAAGACCAAGCACACGATCACACCGCACGGTTGACAATTCACTCATCACAAGCAGGATAGAGTACTCAACATTCCTCAATATCCCCCTGGATGAGTGCATTGTCAACACACCACAAACGAACCAAGAGAAGTGAAACCAGAAAAAAACAAAGAAGCACAAGCAAGTGACAAAAGGCTCAGAAAGGCAAGAACAGTCACTTACTCAAGCAAAGATCGATCCCCTAAGACAAGGGCAACGGCTCGACGCAATCGATCAAAAGCCAAAACATGACTCCTCAAAGACAGAGGTAACACTCGACGCAGTCATGCAAGCAGCAGAGGGAAAACGAGAAAACCAGGAGCCAAAACCAAAGCAGAAACTCCCCAAGCAAAGTTTTTCCCTCTCACAAGTGCAACTCTCCCAAAATGATGCACTCTCAAAGCCCTGTGCACAACAAGTTTTTCAAAAATCAAACAAACAAGTCTCCCCCTTGTTCGATCACTTCTCTCAAAATTCTCCCCCTTGTTGGCACATGCACACATCAAGCCTAAAAAGACCTAAAGCTCCCCCTGAAGCAAAAACTCCCCCTGAACAGATGCTATGCCATGAATGCAATGCAGGAGGCGTAAGTGAAAGCATTCAGGGATACAAGGATATGAGCAACATCTAGTCACAAGCATGTGTGCATCCATAAACAGGACCTGCATCTAGCTCAACAGGGTATATCAAATCAGTCTAGAGCTAGGCAAGTTCAGTTTAGGAGAAATAAAAGCATCACCCATGATCTAGTACTAGCAAGTAGGAAATGGAAAGCAGTGCTACTCAAACTCATACAGGTGTGCCAAAACAGCCAAAATAAGTTGCCAACATTCCTTTTTCAATCAAGTTGCCAACATTCCTTTTTCAATCAACTTTATCTCAATCAATTCTTAATGCCAGGGGTTGAAAGCTTGTCATGCTTCACTTAGCAACGAGGCCAAGCCTATGCCAAAAGACAATCAGAAGCTTAAAGCACTCGTTTCAGTCATGCACAGCCTTGCCCGGGTTCTCACAAGTGCAAAGTGAGCCATCCCGAAAGCTCGATCAATGCGACAAGCAATCCCACCTGGATCTTTTCAATCCATTTCAAGAATAGTTCAAGCAATTTTATCAGATTTAGATCATTTCAAGTATGAATAGCTGAACGAAAAGCCACACTAGCATGAATAAGATAGCAAAGCACATCAACACGCCCTAACATGCTAGTAGCCAAGACATGGTGATCATGTTTTCAAATTTTCAAATCAAAATAGCTTAACTCAGATGATGTCATATACACAGTGGAGCAAGCTATACATGATCATATTTATCAACTCACACTAGCAGGCACTAGAAAATCATAGCAATGTATACAAGAATGCTAGTGCAAGTGAGGCAATGCAAAATGCAAACATGTACAATGCATATGCACAATGCAACTACCAAACCTAGAAAACCAAGAGAAGCAAAACAAAGACCTACAAAGCTAACCAAAACAAAAGTTAGCGATCAAAAGGGGTAACAAACCCCAAGCTCCCCTCGCAAGCGAGAAAAAGTGTCCTGCTCAAGCGGTTTGGTGAGAATATCTGCGGTTTGCCTCTCTGAAGGGACATGGATCAAGTCTATGTGGCCTCTCTCATGGTTGTCTCGCAGGAAATGGAATCTGATATCTATGTGTTTGGTTCTGGAGTGTAGGACAGGGTTCTTTGCAATGCTAATGGCTGACATATTGTCTACAAAGATGGGAACCCTACCGAAACTCAATCCATAATCCTGCAAGGTTTGTTTCATCCAAAGTATCTGGGAGCAGCAGCTAGCAGCGGCAACATACTCAGCTTCTGTGGAAGAAAGCGCTACGCTAGCCTACTTGCGAGAGGACCAAGACACCAAAGATGTACCGAGAAATTGACAAGTGCCGGAAGTCGACTTGCGATCCAGCCGACACCCACCGAAATCGGCATCAGAAAAGCCCACCAAAACCAGAGAAGAATCCGCAGAATACCAAAGACCAAATTCAGGGGTGAATTTCAGATACCTGAAGATGCGTTTCACCACCTGCCTGTGGGAGGTGCGCGGAGAAGCCTGATACCGCGCGCAGAGGCAGACGCCGAACTGGATGTCCGGTCGCGTCGCCGTCAGGTACAGGAGAGAGCCGATCATGCTCCTGTACTCCTTCTGGTCCACCGCCTCACCGTCCAAGTCCTCATCAAGCGCCGTAGATGTACTGATCGGAGTCGGCTGAGGAGACAAGTCGCTCATGTCGAACTTCCGCAGCAAGTCTCTAGTGTACTTGGCTTGATGGACAAAAGTGCCCTGAGGAGTTTGCTTGATCTGCAGCCCGAGGAAGAACTGCAACTCACCCATCATGCTCATCTCGAACTCCCTAGACATCTGCTCAGAAAACTTGGACACAAGAGCGTGAGAAGAGCCACCAAAGATAATATCATCCACGTATATCTGAATTAAAAGAAAATTAGTGCCGGATCGCATGAGGAACAAAGTTTTATCAACACATCCCATTTTAAAGCCCTGAGCCAACAAAAAGGTTTTCAATCTATCATACCAAGCTCTAGGTGCCTGTTTCAAACCGTAAAGAGCTTTCTGAAGTTTATAAACACGGTTTGGAAACTTGGGATTTTCGAAACCAGGGGGTTGCTTCACATAAACCTCTTCTTCGATAAAACCATTCAAGAAGGCAGATTTAACATCCATTTGGAAAACTTTAAAACCCTTGGAAGCAGCAAATGCAAGAAAGATTCAAATAGCTTCCAAACAAGCAACAGGAGCAAAGGTTTCCTCAAAATCAATACCCTCTTTTTGGCAAAACTCCTGGGCAACAAGACGAGCCTTGTTTCGAACAACCAAACCATCCTCACCCTGCTTGTTTTTGAAAACCCACTTCGTTCCGATGGGATTACAAGCAGGTGGAGGCTCGACTAAAACCCAAACTTGGTTTCTTTCAAAATTTTCAAGTTCCTCATGCATGGCATTGACCCAATTAGAATCAGAAAGAGCGTGTCCAATATTTTTGGGCTTAAAAGAGGCAACAAATGCTGAATGAGCAAAGCCAGCGATACTTGTTACCTTGGACCTGGTGACTCGCTCGTTGAGATCACCTAGCATCTGTTGAGGTGGATGGCGGCGCTGAATGTGTCGCGGTGCTTCCCGTGTCGAAGTCGCCTCCTCCTCAACCAAAGCTGGTGCCTCCTCAGGTGCAGCAGGTGAAGCCTGAGTCACCTCCTCGAACAGCCCCCGTGAAGTAGACGTAGTCGGATCGGGGCCGTCGTCATCGTCCGAGCTCGTAGCAGAGATAGCCGGGTCCACAGCACGCGTGGTAGCCTCAGCCTCGCCATCTGCAGCTTCTTCCTCCTCATCTTCAAAGATGGAGGTGTCGAGCTCATCATCTCCTGCAACTTCAAAGACAGAAGAATTGCACGGTGCAGTCTCGTCGAAAGTGACTTCACAAGTCTCTCTGACGATGTTAGTATCAATAATCAGCACACGGTACGCTCTAGAGTGAGAAGCATAACCGAGAAAGACACCGTCAGAAGAGCGAGACTCAAACTTATCAAGATTTCCATCTTTCAGCACAAAGCACCGGCAACCGAAAACTCTGAGATGGTTAACACGGGGCTGGCGTCCAAACCGCAACTCATAAGAAGTCCTGTGCATGAAAGCACGCAAGAAAATGCGGCTTGGACATGTAACAAGCGGTGTTAACCGCCTCAGCCCAGTATTTGCGAGGAGTCCTATGCTCATCGAGCATCGTCCTCGCCATCTCAACCAGCGTCCGATTCTTCCGCTCTACAACTCCATTCTGCTGTGGAGTGTAGGGAGAAGAATACTGGTGTTCAAGCCCTTGATCACTGCAAAAGACATCAAAACGAGCGTTTTTGAATTCTGTGCCATTGTCAGAGCGGATCGCTCGCATGGCCTGGGGTAGCTCGTTTTTCAATCTCAAGATCAAGTCTCGAACAAACTCGAAAGCCTCATCCTTGGTTCTCATGAAAAAGACCCAAGAATAGCGAGAAAAGTCGTCCACAATCACAAGCACGTACCACTTCCCACCAACAGACATCACCCTGGAAGGACCAACAGTGTCCATGTGTAGCAACTCTCCAGGGTGAGAAGTCATCACCTGATTAACAGGCGGATGAGAAGCAGAAATCATTTTCCTGTGGCGACACGGATGGCAAACAAGGTTCTTCTCAAACTTCAATTTGGGCAATCCTCGGATCAGGCCAAGTGAGCTCAGTCTCGACAACAAATCGAAGCTCAAATGTCCTAGTCTCCTATGCCACCTCCACAAATCAGAAGAAGAACCAGCCATCAAGCAATGAGAAGGGCCAAAAGGAGTTCCAGAGAAGTCAACCAAGAAAACTCGATCGCGAGGTGTAATCCGGCAAACCAAATCTCCCCTGGAATCCAAAACACGCGAACAGCCCTCCTTGAAGCGAACCTCAAACCCCTCATCAAGAAGTTGCGAAACAGAGAGCAAATTAAAACCAAGATTCGAAACCAAAGCAACTTCTCTCAGGGTAAAGCGATCAGAAACTCGAACAGCGCCAAGTCCACGTACCTTTCCTCTTCCATTATCCCCGAACACAATGTACTCCTTTGAGCGCATCGGGGTGAGGCTGGAGAACCATTTGTCATTTCCGGTCATGTGGCGCGAACAACTGGAGTCCATGATCCACCTGTTCTCCAAGCCTCCGACCTGCACATCAGTAGTGAGACAAAGGGTGAGCAAATGTCTCAACACTAGGGTTAGCAAAGTGAGAAGCAAACCAGTGTCGAGCCATTTGCTCTACAGAAGGGTTAGCAAAACCAGACAAAGCGTATCCCCCGTCCCGTCTACCGCGTGACTGACGAACGCCACCACGAGGAAAGCGTGGAGCCTCAAAACCTCCTCCAAAGCCTCGGTCTCGTGGTCCATAGCCGTACTGAAAACGACCAGGAGCACTGTCGGCAAAGCGACCACCTGCTGGAGCATGGTAACCACCACCGTCTCCCTGACCTCCACCTACACGGTGCGCCCTAGCATCTCGCCTATCACCACTCCGAAAAGGACCATGCACCCGAGCAGAGTACATGTCCGCGTTCCGTCTCTCCTGCTCTCTCCTCACAGCCCGCTTCCTCCTGAAGCAAAACTCCTCCAGGTGACCTTCCCTGTCACAGAAGTGGCAGTGGTACCTCACCTCACGCTTGGGAGGTGGAGGCCTAGCCTGCGGACGGGGAGGAGCAGCCCTCTTCTTCTGGGCAACCTGGGCTGTGGCAGCAGGGAGCGTGTCGAGGGAGTTCCTCAGCTCATTGGGCTTTGGAACCCAAACCTGCTTCTGCGGAGGTGCTTTCGGTGGTTCTTTAAGCACACCATCCACGGGGTCAACAAGCAAGGGCTGCGTGCTCGTACTAGCAGTGTTACCAGCAGCCTTGCCGATCTTACCATACAACATGTCAAAGTCTGACTTCGTGTATGTGTAACCGACCCCAAACCCATCACCACGCTTGAACTGCTTAATCATCATGCCCAACTGCGGCTCACTGCTAGAAACCCAACTCAGAATCGCCCTAAGATAGGTATTCTCATTCTCCAAGTTTACTTTCTCTACCGCAAGACTATCTAAATCAGCAATCAAACCAGGGCAAACATAGCAGTCAAT